>NC_134575.1:94626618-94943962 GCF_050947875.1 Dermacentor variabilis
TCGAGGGAATGCAATCGATGTTAAGTGAATTCAGGTGTGTGCCACTTTTCCAATGTCAAAAAAGTGCGCTAGCTTGCCTAAGTGTTGGGCTGCGTCGGTCCGCGATAAAGGTATAGAAACAAGGGTTGCTCCTTCGTGGGCTTTCCTAGCAGCTTCGTCAGCGAGGTCATTGCCGGAGATACCGCAATGACCAGGCAGCCACTGAAACAAGACGTCGTGTCCTTTCTTGATCACGTGATGGTGCATTTCTCGTATCTCCGACACGAGTTGTTCACATGACCCGCGACGAAGAGATGACAGAAGACATTGTAAGGCCGCCTTCGAATCGCAGAATATAGCCCACCGATTAGCCGGTTGGTTATTAATATAATCAACGGCGCCTTGGAGGGCAACAAGCTCCCAACCGGTCGATGTTGTCAAGTGACAAATCTTGTATTGGATGCTTAGTGATCATGATGGTATAACCACTGCGCTGGTGGAGCTGGTCTGAGTGGAAGAACCATCCGTATATATGTGGACTCGATCAAAATAGAAAGTGTGCAAACAATCCAGAGCTGCTTGCTTCAAGGCCAAGGTAGGCAGGACAGTCTTCTTTCTTATCCCTGGAACCGTAAGACGCACTTGAGGTTGCTTTAAAAACCACAAAGCTGAGGTTGAACGTGCTGAGGGTGTGAAGCCCGATGGTAAGGAGGCACGATGGATGCTGACCTTGTTGGAGAAGGACGCCTGTGGTCGTCGTTCTGGCATGAATTAAGAAAGTGCAATAATATGCTATGTGCCTGATCATATGCATTGTGCTATTGATTTCTTCTGAGTTTTAATAATGGCTGGCTACTGTATGCAGTGTTGTGCAATAAAATAATATGCCACAGCAATTATTCCGTGCCTCGCAGAAAAAATTGAATATATCTTTCTCGGTCAAAACATCATAGCAGGCTGAAAACAATAAACTGCAATTTTTCTTTTTGTGGTGACGAAGTGTATAAATTGTGAAAATAACCTGTTTATATATTTCTTATACTATGCAAATGAGCTGCTCCCATACATTCGAATAAGTGCTTCAATAGTACGACTTGGCAAAGGGCAACGAAAGACTCCTATTAAAACCCTCTAATTCTCAAGCTTCTCTTATCTGACGGTATGTCATTTCATTAATGTAAAGAAAGGCAAACTTGATATGTAGAAACCAGTTACAATAGAACATGGTCCTTACACTGTGAAAATGTTTTGTAGCAATACACTCAATGTGAAGGCCTCCGGATGCGGTGTTGATGCATCAAAACAACCTAGAATAATAGAGGTGCTCCATGGGCTAAATTGGCAGAATCAAGAATTGGGGGGAGACAAGATACGAATTACATATATTTTAGCTATTCTAGGTTTTTTTTTTTTTTTTTTTTTTTTGTGAGTGCTACAGGTGTTTAAATTCTGTTGTGCTGATTTTCTCAGAACCCACTTTTTCACGTTTCTCTCATGCACCAACAAGCATAATTATATTGACACGGATGCTTTATCTGTATCCGGTTACCGTATTTCACCGGCTAAAATATCTTAAATGTTATCGCTCGGTGCAGGATGCGCCTGAACGTATCGGAAGTTTCGCGAATGTTATCGATGGTTCTGTCTGTTGTCGACGAACCTTGCTAATCTGATTGCATACGCGACACGAATTGTGTTGTAGTTTCTGGAAGGCGCGCGGGCACCAGCGAATAGGCTGTAACTTTCGACGACTGACGTATGCAAACCGACGCGCTTGACCCGCAGATGAGATTTTCTACGATTGCCGACATTGCTCGCCGCTATCGTTGCGATTGCGCCGGCACTATTTTTTTACCGTCACTACTACGTGGCAATATTTCCAACACAGATTTTTTCAGTTATACATTGCACGCCTAATTCTTACATAGTTGGCTGTGCAATAAGCTACCAAAGAATGAAATGGTACAACAGTTTTTGATATATGGCATCGTCGTGCAGGTGTTTGCAAAGCGATCTTGCAGACAGACGACGCGCGAGCGCTGAAGTCGATATTTTGTACACTATTGTTCCTTCAAAAATAAAAACAAACTGTTGCGGCAGGTGTATATTCATTATTCAAACGTGTTGTTTATATCTAAAAGCACATACAGATCACTAACTTATTGTTTCAAGCTTAGTTTACAGCAGGCTGTTTTAGGCCGGACTTTGACGGATGAAGACGGAATAGTCCAGCAACAGTGCGCCGCAGCCGAGGAGCGAGCTTCGGCGCGCGTCGGAGCTTTTCTCCAGTGGTTGCGCGCCCTTTCCCTCCAGCCGAAGCGAAGCGACGCGTTCGCTTGCCAGCGCGCGCCGAAGCTTTCGGCGCGTGCCAGTGGTTGGGGCATAAGGCACAATGTCGCGAAACTTCAAAGAGGCTAAACAGATGACCACTTCTACAACGTGACACGATTATTATTGTAATAGGCTCGATTGGGCAGACCCAGAGCGCATTCACAGCTGTGCTGTGCAGATGTGATGCTGGCAGTCACCGCCAGTTTCCTGCTTGCAAATAACTGCTCGAAGCATAACCGAGTAGGCTGTCTAGGTCGGTTGCACTGTGGGTGTTACCAGGGGCTATCCATGCCTGCCTCTTTCGTCTCAAGCATTAGGCCGGTTTATCACAGTAAGGAAACTCTGGAGAAATGACAGTTGTAACTGTGGCTATTGCTCAATCTGCCATGCCCTGTCCTGAGTGAGAAGGGCATGCAAGACGCTCAGATTTTCTGTTCGTAATAACCATATCCATATAAAGGGAACATATAAGGAAGCCAAGGAAAGCATAAGAGAAAGTACTTATTTGTCATTTTAATTGACATAATGAAGTTAAAGAAGCCCTGCCCTGACCGGCGTACTTGCAGGGAGCTGTAGAGTAGCGGAACTGGGCACGCGATCTGTCTTATTAAAGGGCCCATCGCCAGGCCCCATAGAAAATTTTGATTATATGCTGCAAGTTCTCGAATTCACGTGTTACCACGAGCGACGTCACACTGCGGACACGACTACGTAGGCGCAGGCACACGAGTACGTCATCCTCTGGTTTGTAGCGCGGCGGCCGCGAGGAGAAGGAAAAGCGGCGTTCGGTTTGAAATTTCATATCTTTCCGCGGTGCGTAGCGACGTAATACTTTGCGGACACGATCGTTATTGCTCAATGTATGCTCTGCGCTTGTCAGCTGAAAATGGCCAGACTTGGTGAAGGGCCCTTTAAGACGAGCGCGAGTGTTTCTGTGGAAGGCGAGATCGCCTGGCGCAAGATGCCTATAAAGTTTTGTGCCGGATACTATCGTGCGTCGAATAGCGACAGAGAAACCGAAGGATCGTTTCCTGTCTGCAAAACATTCTGGTGATGCTGAGTTCTTGAGTTGTCGCCGATATCGGAAAGAAATGCGCTTTGGACTAGCACGAGGTTGACGGGAATCCGCAAGGACTGCGAAATGCTCCTGCGCCGAAGCAAAATTGCCGCAACCATAGAGCGAAGGAAAAAAAGCTTCGCGAAGTTTTCATGAAGCTTTCACGGACTGTTTTTCACGATCTTTGCCGCATACTTCCGGATGCACCGAAAATTACGCCATCGTTTGACATGGCGGCACTTGGCCCGCTTCAGTCCGAAACGCGTCGCCGTTCCTAGCCCGTTCAGGAAGCGAATGGCGTTCTAGACTTTTCGCTACGTTTTACCTCACCTTGGCAGCAAGATTCAGGCGTTATCTCGGCGGTCTTGAGATTGGTTCTCCATATTGAGATAAGGCCTAGCCTATGGTCTCGCAAGCACCTCGCGATGTCCCTTCAGCGAAATGGTGGCGCCATCTGGTGGCGCGGGGCGTGTTTGCAAGCCGGTGAGTTTGCAAGGCGTCTCCTCTTGGAACGAATTTTCGGATGACACCAGTCGGGAGACGTGCGCCATCAAACTCGCCGTAAGAGGTGCATTGTTGTTCCACTTGCTTTTTTCACAAGCGCCCTTTCATGTAATGAGGCACAGAAGTAACTGGAACACCCGTGTATCTCGGCCTTCACTTTGGGAAAAAATATATCCAAAGTGGTGTCATCCTGGAGATTCATTTTAAGTGGATACGCCTTGCAAACTCGCCAGCTACAATTCTTACATTGCAATATGTGTCGCAAAATAATTAGGACGTTAACAGATAATTTTTGGTGATTAGATGAATATGCGTTTCGATTTCGCGTGCTAGTAAAAGCCGGCCTCTTCGAACAATCCAGTTAAGGGACAGTAATTGTGCTGTATGTCACAGGCGACAAGGACAACAGAAAGGCGCATTTGACACAACGTCAAGTGCGCCTTTCTGTTGTTCTTGGTGTACAGCTTGCGCTATAACAAAATAGGAGATGCTGTATCAATAAGCCCATCGACTGCAGTGACGTAGTAACGAGGGGGGGTCATCAGTGGCGTAGCAACAGGGGGGGGGGGGGGGCGCCGTGGGCCCCAGGTGCAAGGGGCCAGTGGGGGAGGGGGGGTGTCATATACGTAGACACCCCTCTTACCGCCGGCTACACCCAGGGGGGGGGGTGAAAGAAGACCTGTGGGCCCCGGGTGCCAGACGACCTAGCTGGGTGTCATATACGTCTGAAGACCCCTCTTTCCGCTGGCTTGACTGGGCCTAAATGGTAAAGGATGCTCCGGTAACCAGCAGCACGAGCTCGTGTACCACTGAGCTATTATTTCCTTCTTTTTTTTTGAAAGATCTTTCCGTCTCCCCTTACCCCTCTGTCAGTGCAGGGCAGCAAACTGGACAATTATGTTCCCGTTAACCTCCCGGCCTTTCTTATCTCTTTTATCTCCCTCTTGTACCAGATGTGCCGCAGAATTGCCGGCTGCAGCTTTATCAACATCCTACGCAATAATTGCTCGAATGTGCGTGCTAAAAAATTTCATTCGCCAAGTGGTCGCTAAACTACTCGCTTTAGTGGAACGTTTCATGTGCGGTGCGCTCATGTCCCACCATGGTTTGTGTGTCATCAGTATGTAGACAGTGTTCCGTTTATAGGTTTTGTATCATGTAAATGAGTTTTGCATCAGTTTCGCGGCGTTGAATAAAAACACTGTCTCCTAGTCAGCTAACCGTCTCTTTGTCATTTTGTTGCTGTTGTCACGGTGGTGTCCCACAGGGCGGGGTATTCAGACCTATTCTCTTTAACCTAACTCTGGTTGGCCCTGATGAAATATTACCCAAGACAATTCACCTATCAATGTACGCTGACGATATTTTGTCCTTGGTCTTCTGCGGTGACTCGTCTTCGAGCGCGCGCAAGAATTCAGCGGGTAGCCACCCTATCTTGTTCGTATCTTCGCAAACAAGGCCTCGGTGTGTCCATAGAAAAACGCGCGTTAATCGCGTTTACGCGCAAACCCATGGCACCGCACCCTGTTTCTCTCAATGGCCAGGGTATCGAATACCAGAATTCTCACCGCTTCTTAGGTGGGATTATTGGCAGGGACCTTTCACGGAGCCCCCACGGCATCTACCTGAAGCGGATACTAATTTCTATTGTACGTATACTGAGGTTCCTGTGAGGAAAAATCCTGGGGCACGTCGGCGCGGTCCACGCTGCAGTTCTACAGAGCACTGTTTCTGGGCATTTGACGTTATAGCTTGCCGGTTTTAGCCTGCACATGTAAAGCAAACGTTCGCACCCTCGAAATTTTGCAAGGCCAGGCTCTACGGACATGTCTTGGACTACCAGGATGCGCCTCCACTCACGCAACAATCGTGATTGCTAGAGACTACTTGGTTCCAACATATATAACGATTGACAACCTTAGAGCACATATTCTACATCTGTGTCGCGTACCCAGTGACTATATTGCTGCTTTGCCAGCACAACGACCTCAGCCACATTTGCCAAACATGTTGCGACACATCAAGGCTACCTTCCGTCGGGCTCTATAGACACCAGCAGCAAGACCACTGTTACCCGTCTGGTGCCTGCGACAGCCACAATTAAGTACGCCTCACGATTCCTGGAATTACGAAGAAGACCAGTAAATCAACAGTGGTTCTACGTCAGCTCACACTGTCGTTACTGAACGAGGCACATGAACAAAGAATGCACATTTACACCGATGGATCTGTCTCAGCCGCTGCAGCTCCACAGGCGACGTTTTCATCCCGGCCTTAATAGCCACATTTACGTTCGAAGTGTCCCATATAACGGCTTCTACGGCAACAGAACTTGCCGCTCTACATGCCGCTGTCAACTACATCACACAAGCCAAACCTCGAAAGAAGGTCGTTTTTTTGTGACTCCAGAGTCTGCAGTCAGCTTTACGACTTAACCTTAACACCCTTGAACTGGTGTTTGAGATCAGAGAGGTTCTCCATCAAGCCCTCATAAACGGACATGACATCATATTCCTATGGTTTCCGGGGCACTGTGGCAGTAGGAAATGACCTTGCTGATGATGCCGTCCGGTCAGTCCATAAAGAAACCCCGACACTTCCTATACCCTAATCAAGGATAGACGCTGCGAGGGTTCGTTTACTTGCTCATACCAACACTGAAACTACACTGAAACTTTGTGGAACGCTCCGATTTTCTCCAACCGCCATCTCCACTGGCTGGATCCTAGATTGAAGCTGCAGATTCCATCGACCTTCTCCTGCCGTGATGCAACTTTACTGTACTGCCTCAGGTTAAGGGTGGCTTTTACGAAAGCCTACTCATTTCTTATTGGAATGACTGACACACCGATTTGTGAATCGCGCATATGTGAAGAGACGATCGAGCACCGTGTTGCGTTTTTGTAATCTCTGCGAGATCGAACGCGACGTTCTTCGGAGGGGGTTAAGCCGATTAGGTAGCAGACCATTTTCAGAGACAGATTATCGGACCATGGCCCCAAGCGTCGCAGGTTTACAAAGCGACGCGCGCGCACTGCTACGTTTTATGAAATCGACTTAAGGTATGGACAACCACACGTATTCACACTGATAATACCTTCTTCCCTCCCTCTCCTTTCTTTTCTTCCCTCAAACTCCTTCTCCTGTGTAGGGTAGCAAACCGGACGTGCGTCGGGTTGACCTTACATATCCTTCCTTTTCCTCCTCCTACCCCCCCGCCTCCTCCTATTGTTGTGTGACTTCATGTAACAAATACACTGTCCTGTTTCAGTTGCACGGAATTTCACAAAAAGGCGAATTTTGTGAAGATATCTCCCGATATTCTATCAGGTTATGTGTCTTTGTGACCACTAGGGACTAGGTATCGTGCAAAATGTGGCAGATAATTGATAAGGATATAGATAACTGCCTAATTAGCAATTATAGAGCAAACATTGCAATTCGGGAACTGGGGACCCAGAGTCATATTACTAAACAAAAACTTATCAAAATAAAATCGTCTTGCGTGCTAGAGACTGCAGTACTTCGGCACTGAGGGCGGCCCAGTATGGCAGCACCGAAAGAAATATGAAATGGTGCACCAGTGATGTCGATCTCTCTATCCTTTCCATTGCGAGTGCAGACCAACAGAAGCGCAAGCTTTCGCTGGCAAGAGCTTGATCGCGGCCTTCTCGTTTTCTTGCATGGCGACGCTAGAAATCGACGCGGAGCGTGCTCTACTCCGTCTTCAATCTTGTGGTGGTACCGCAGCTCGGATGATCGCGTTCGCCAAAAGCAGCAAATAAAGAAAAGCTTTATGGATCAGAACGAAGAGAACCAGTAATTTCCATAGCATTGGCGCCCGCGCAGCAAGGAAGCAGGTGGCATTTTCTGATAGGATGATGAGATCAGCGTCACTGACACATTGCTTAATTTTAGTGGGGTTTCAGGGCTGGTGACAGCCACAATACTGCAAGCCGTAGTATACCTACGACGATTTTTGTGACGTTGTCGTTGGGCAACATATGACTGACGGGCTTCAATTTTGCAAATGCAATTTTGCCTCTAAAGTTGCTAATTAAAACGTTATCTGTATTGGCTGCCAAGCCTTACGGTCTGACAGCAGATGTGCAAATACACTTATCAAAATTTATCAGTGCAGCACCCTGTGTTATTTGATGCAGAAAATAAAAAAAGCGTGTACACCTCCTACTATACCTGCCTGTATAGCTGCTACTATACGGAGCTCGGCCTGCTCCTTATAGAATTTGCCAAGGCATCAAATACATCAATGATGACTGCATTTCCATTGCCAAATATGCTGCAAACGATTTCTTGAGCGCTACGCACTATCAAGACATGTAAAATATGTATATTTTTCACACAAGAATATATTCGTATCTCCCCAAAAATTGTGCCAGAAGTAACTGATATGAATGGTTCCACTTTGTTTGTCCATTTAAAAGAAAATATCACACGAACGTAAGAACTATACCCGTTCGAAACCGGCAAAGAAGTGCATGCCGCTTATATGAAAAAGGTGAAGGCCATGAAATGAACAAGTTGAGGACAAACACTTTCGTTAATCTTTGTAATTCAAGAACCTTCTTTACATTTTAGTACATATGCAACGGCCAGGGAAAATCTCAATCACGCTGTCCTTCGTTCCAATGTACCTGTCCGAGCAGCTGCCAACGGTCATGTATCGTGAGTAATTGCACCAAAATTATAGTCGCATCAGAGAGCACATATGAAAAGCAGTTCTGCATAGCACACATTAGAAATGCAAAGATACAATGGAATGTACAAATGCGAAGATACAGCTTGATAAAGGGCAAAAAAGTGCCACTGGAAACAAAGTTAACTGCATGTATGCACAAAAGCTCCCAACAAGGTATTTAAATATACGTATAAGTCTGGAATTAATCTACGTATCTAAACAAATTTCACTGTATATAATGCATCAAACAAGGCAAATAAACATGTTGCGCAATCACAGATTCACAGGTCACAAAATCCTAAAGCCCGCCCCATCCCCCTGTTCCTCTACTCTCCCCGATGCATCGCGCGCGACGGAAGTCGGCGCGCTTCCTCCCCGCTTTTTTCCCTTGCGCACACAAGACTGATCCACTATCGTCGGCTCACCCATCCCCCCTCCCCCCTACGCTGTCACTAGCACGTACAGCATGCAGCGCGCGGTGACGATGTTAACGCCCTTGAAGTTTGATGAATAAGCGCGAAAACATTCACTGCCATACGGGAGCCTTGTTCACAATAAAACCCATAAGAGAAATGCAACGTACTTAAGTACATTTCAGTACGTGACGTAGGATGAGGAAACGGGTGGAGAACAGGGGCATTGAGAAGAGGTCACACATTCATTCACTCACAGACAGGCCTCAATGTGGCCGCACATGGTTGGGGTGGGAAGTAGAAGTAAGGGGACGAAACGCTATACCTGTCTTCCGAGTCGCCGCAACGGCGCTGTGCCAGGTAAAGGGAGGTAGGTATAGGGCAAGAGTGGAGGTGGGAGAATGTCGCCTTTGGTAGTGCTTGCGCCTGGCTGTCTAATGCCACTGAGGAACGCGCCCCGCAAACGGGAAAGCGAGAGAAATGGCTAAGAACCGTACAGCCACGCGACGCGGAGGAGCGGAGAGCCGTGGATCACGCGCGAGGTGGCAAGGAGCGCCCGCCGCCGGCACCGCGGCAGTGCCGCGACAGTGGGAGAAAGGACGGCGAGGGTTGATGGATGGTAGCGGAGACAAGTCAGTGGGGGAATATGGCATAGGCTCTAGGAATAGCAGAGGAGAATTATTAGTAGAGTTTGCAGAACAGAATAATATGCGGATAATGAACACCTTTTTCCGCAAGCGGGTTAGTCGAAAGTGGACGTGGAGGAGCCCGAATGGTGAGACTAGAAATGAAATCGACTTCATACTTAGCGCGAACCCTGGCATCATACAAGATGTAGACGTGCTCGGCAAGGTACGCTGCAGTGACCATAGAATGGTAAGAACTCGAATTAGCCTAGACTTGAGGAGGGAACGGAAGAAACTGGTACACAAGAAGCCAATCAATGAGTTAGCGGTAAGAGGGAAACTAGAGGAATTCCGGATCAAGCTACAGAACAGGTACTCGGCTTTAACTCAGGAAGAGGACCTTAGTGTTGCAGCAATGCACGACAATCTCATGGGCATCATTAAGGAGTGCGCAATAGAAGTCGGTGGTAACGCCGTTATACAGGAAACCAGTAAGCTATCGCAGGAGACGAAAGATCTGATTAAGAAACGCCAATGTATGAAAGCCTCTAACCCTACAGCTAGAATAGAACTGGCAGAACTTTCTAAGTCAATCAACAAGCGTAAGACAGCGGACATCAGGAACTATAATATGGATAGAATTGAACAGGCTCTCAGGAACGGAGGAAGCCTAAAAACAGTGAAGAAGAAACTAGGAATAGGCAAGAATCAGACGTGTGCGTTAAGAGACAAAGCCGGCAATATCGTTACCAATATGGATGAGATAGTTCAAGTGGCTGAGGAGTTCTATAGAGATTTATACAGTACCAGTGGTACCCACGACGATAGTGGAAGAGAGAATAGCAACAACCTTATCAGCAACAGCTAAGATAAAACACAGCGCTGAATGTAAAAGTTTACTTATTTTGCTGCTTTTCCCTTCCGCGTCTGGGCAAACGCGAAACCGTCGCACGTGAAGCCGAATCGATTCAGCGTCTGTTCCGAGCAACCAAAAGCTCTGTCAAGTGCTGGCGCACTACTTGGCGCAGTAACACATGTGCAGCAGCCACGTGCCCGTAGCTTTCCCTTCATCGACACAGAAAGTCGTCCGTGAGCATGAGCCGCATAACGTAAAACTATTCCAATACGTTTTTATTCCAATCTGCTGACGTCAAATTTGCGTAACCGCCGACGCAAGCATCGCGCGGTGACCCGCAGGGATGTCTGAACAAACCAATCAAATGCTCTCCTCGTTCATAGGAGGTCACCTTTGTTTGCTTGAAAAACGAATAACATTGCCTGCACTGAGCGGCTTGGCTTATCTAATTGGCTCATAAGAGGCGAGGAGCACGCTGAAGTGGAGAGGAATTCGATGGGACCGAACCAGTGCACTGAAAATAGATAACTGGACGAAGAGGGTTGTGCCGGCGTCAGCGATTGGTCAGCTTTCTCTTACTTGCGGTGACTCGTCGACAATAGCAGCGGCATGCAACGGAAGCTTAAGAATGATGCTAAAACGGATCCTCAGCAAAGAAGAGTTGGCAGAATGAGGTCGTAAACGGGCTGAAAGTTCTCGAAAACGTCACCGGCCACGCAAAAAGTTTTATTACACGCAAATAAACCCATGCTGTCCGGCAGGGGCGAGTAGCCAGTGCCGGAGCGATCGGCGGCAGCCATCTTTTATTCATTTCGGAACGGGGCAGCCTGCGGCTATTCAGAAGAAAATTCAGTTTTGTTCGGCATATTAATGCATCCTTTACGCGTACGCGTCACTTTGACGCGGTAAGATTTCGCGGTTTTGTGACGTCGCGTGATAGGCAGGTGAAGTGGGTGCTGTCCGAAATCTTTTCACCAATAGCCGAGAGCTAATGGCGTCCTCTGCGGAGAGACAGTTACTGCACTGCACTTAATCCCATATTTTCAACTCTACTTCTTTAGAATCTCTTTATGGCAAAAAGGCGTCGAATCAGAAATAACTATTTTTGTTTTGTTCGGTCAAATTATGCACAATCAGTGTGTACGCATCATATCAGATGGGGAGCTATCGCGGTTTTCGTGACGTCGCGTGACAGACAGGTGAAGTGGGGGTGGTCCAGAAAGTTTTTGATCAATCTCGGTGGGCTGATTGCAGAATTGGAATAGAAAAGTTTGGAATAGTTTTACGTTATAGCGCCCCATAGTTCAGACATGTCTTTTGAAGACGCGTCTGTGAGTACAGATTAAATTGTATGACAGTGCTGCAAACGATCGGCTTGCGACAGGTTCATGCTAACGTATTTCAGTCGGATCAACCAGTTGATCGACCATTAGTTCTTTTTTTTTTCTTCTTAAGGCGCAGGTACACCACGGCACTATGAGCTTTGAAACGCGGAGCGCGTCTCACTGGCGTCTACAGCTCGTGACAAACCGCGGTAATGTTATTCTGCAAATATTATTTAAAATATCGAACGTATCCATAGCGACACTTGTTGCGACGACGAGCGCTAGCTCAAAAGGGTATACGAGTCATATGTGAGGCGTCCTAATTGAAAACAGAAGCGTGTTTTTGTAATTTGTGCCGGACGTGCCTGATGCCCGTGGTCTAACGTTAACGCCCAGTGCATGAGCGCTTCACACGTATGACTTTTATTTAGTGTTATTTTTTCCACCAGGCATGAGCCATATTCATTTAAAGTCTCCAACTGTAGTTCAAACAGTGCGATAACTGGCGCGACCTCAATTCGCACGAACTTCCGGACCATTAGTCGGATTCTGAGTGCCGCGCTGTCAAGTGTAATGCAAGATGTGTCCTGTGCTCCGTGTAACGAAGATGCGTGTTTCATAATTATTAGAGAGTTTTGGAATAGCGCTTGTCGCCTTAGTACGGTAGGGGCAAGTCACCTTGCGGGACGTTTCGGTGCGCGTCCCTTCAAGGCTTTTTTTTTTTTTACCGTACGGGAACGCAGATATACACTGAAACAGAGTGTCGTCTGGTGCGCGTGCCAAGCGTACCCAAACCAAGATAATCTATTTGCCCCTGTTGTTATGCAGACGCGTCTTGGTATACGCCTACTCGTGCTGCAATCGGAGAACGATCTCAGAAATTCAACGCGCTATGCGCTCGAAACTAGCGTTTCATGTGAGTTTAGAGAAAGCGAACGCTCATTTTAATAATTATTGGCGATCAATGCGAGTGAGAGCGTAGCCATCATGCGAATTCACGCGGAAGCGGGAGCCATGGGTGCCGCCACGTTCGACAACGCTATTTCTTAGCGTCTGTAAACGAACGTTAAACTCGCCAAATAACGTACGTTATCACAACGCACGCAAACCACCGAAACTCGACAACGTTTGGAGCATGCGCAGTGAGGACGACGATATTTCTTTGTGTACGTAATCCGTATACGTTTGGTTGCAAACGCTATTCTAAAACTGTCTGTTGTGCTGTTCTGCAGTGCGTCCTTTTTCAATCTTCAGATATTCGCGCAGTATACGGAGCTCATGCAAGTGCCGTATCTTGTTTCATTTCGGATATTTTTAGAAAAATAGTGACGGCTCAAGAAATAAGAAAAATGGTTTCTTAATAATGGCTAGAATAGAGCCTTTTAATAGAAGTTTATTTGAAACTGATTCAGCGACAGTTAGATAAGGATGCCGCGTTTATCCTGTACCGGTACATTTGAAGAGAGAGAGATCCAAGTCAAAGCTTGCGTTTGATATGCAGAGGGCCAGTAACACTCCAGAAGAAGTGAAATCGAGGAACTCGATTTTTGTTGTTAATCTTGACAATATAAAGGTCGCATACAGTAGAACCTCAGTCGTAGGGTCTGAAAAAAAAAATAAAAGTAAGCGCGATGAAAACGTACTAACAGGGGAAACGTATGATCCGAAATAAAAAATTGACCAACTTAACTGCAGTTTATTTCTACGTGATGCGATGAGATGCGCGAATCGTTGCGGGACGAGGCACGAGATGCCGACGCGCGCCGAGCTGATTGGGTTTCGGCAGCCCGAGACCCGTTTTCTTGTTTTCGCTATGATAGCTGTGAATGCGGCGGGCGACGACCCGGGAGGAGATTTGCTGGTACCGGAATAAGAAGCTGAGTGCGCGCCGGCGTTTTCACGTTCGACGGGTGGGCGAGTATTGCGGGGAAGCTGATGCGGCGGCGGCTACTGCTCTCGATCGCGCGCACCTCGTGCCTTTTCTTGCTTACATGGGTTGTAGCGGCCGGAAAACTTGTCATACGATGACAGCTTGGTTTCTGTGCATGCGGGCTCTGATAACGAGGCGACCAAGAGATGCTTGCTTAATGGTGCGGCATCCAAAACAACAATATGCTACAGTAAATATTGGTTCATACAGAAATGTTGCAGTAGATACATCGCTTAGAGTGTACGATGTGGCTGCAATGACCACAAATTTCAATCAACCGCCTACTTGTATAGCTGCGACAGCAGTAGTTTTGTAATATAAAAGATCGCATGCTCGGGGTGTGTTTCGCAAAAAGAAATTAACCCTGTTCGATGTAATGTCTAAACTGGACACCTTAATCGCGTTTCATAAGGGAACACAAAAAGAGCGTGGCCTGAAATCAGTGACTCCGTTTTTCTCCTGTCCTGACAAAAAAAAAAAATGTAATATACGGCTTACCTAGTCGAAAGTTGAAACCGTTTAGGAAATAACACTTACGCTAAACTGGACAAGGGTCAGCGTTCTTGCAGGCGTTGTTTAATATTTTTTCTGTTGGTGAAATGACAGCAGCCCATGAGGTCATCCTCATTTGTCGTACGTGACAATGATAATGGCCTCCGTCATGTTTATGAAACCTGACATGGACGAACAATCAGTGAACGTGAAGGGTTAGAAGGAGGGTTGCCTACGTCCTGAACATAATAGAGCGTTGCATAAAAGATACCGCATTCGTTCGGGCTGTGGTCAGGACAGCGAATTCGAGCAATTCACTTAATATGTATAAAAAGAAAGAACAATAGGAAGAGTCGTGCTCTATTCAATTACATGATAACTGTTCTACCTCACTGTCCTCATTGTGAAGCCGAAGCGAGCCGTATACATACGTATTGCATCCAGCGTTGGCTTCAGAACAGCTCGAAAATGCAACGAACATCCACCGTACTAGCACTGGTCGGGCTCTGCACCGCGACGGTTGCGGTGGCCAAGCTGGGCGCTCCAGGGGGACCACGGAAGCTGCACTACGACGTGCCGGACAGTTTCGAGGTACAGTATTCTGCACGTGGGTCGGCGAAGATCGCGAGGCGCCCAAAACGATTTTCCATCAAGGAGCCCAAACAGTGACTTCATCAGCGCCGCACTTTCGACGCGAAGTAATGAGCGAACACTGTGCTTGGTTTTCCCCGCTAATAATCAATATTTCTCGGTCTTGAAAACGGAGATTTGTGTATTCAAAGAACGATGTAAGCGTTTCAGTGCGGTTTGTGTCACTTTCATGCGGTGTAAAATACGCTTCCAGCAGGAGAACAGCACCTGTCCCTGGCGATGTATCTTACGGACGAAAGTTACAGCTACCCGCTGGCATGTTCAGTCAGCCACAAGAGTTTACGAACCACGGGATCTCAGTAAGCGTTTAATTTTCGAGCAGCCTGTAACATTAGTCAGCAAAACCGAACATCGCAATGTTGTTCGCGTATAGGCTGTAAATGCGAATACTGGGCTGCGTTGTGAGGCTGCACCAATATTCAGCTTTTTTTCTCAGATCTCGTGTACCGTAAAATTGTCCGGTTGACTGTACGTAATGATGCATTACGAGAGCAGGCACGCGATTCGTTGTCATTAAAGCCTGCACGTCGCAGTACAATCGCATAGCGTTATTACAAATAGAAGACTTCGGAAGGCTAAATCGTAGAGTAATGTATAGTGTACACCCAGCTACGGGCAGGACCGTTTATTTGTAAAGATAACTCGAAGTTAGGACATCGTGTTTCCATCGTATAGGCAATGCCTCAATATAGCCAGGCTCACGCAGACACCCTCAGGGCTCATTCACACCGGCGAGGGTCGCGCGACCATGTTGGTCGCAGAGCAACCCATTCACAAATGTCGCTTTATTCAAAAAAGTGACTTATTTGGGTCAATATCGCTCGAGTCTAGATTCTTCAGTCGCGTATGCAGTCGCAAACCTACTAGTGGCCTAGGAGCAGGACGGCTGTACGCGACGACGCTTATTTTTCTTGAAGATGAATGCGTAATTAGCCGTGGACGGCGTCAATAACGAGACAACATGTTGTGGGGACGGGCAGTTCACGCTCGCCGGTGTGAACGTCGATTGCCGTCAGTCGGTCCTTGGTCGTCAGTCGTGGCCCATCGCGCGGCCTCTGCGAATCGCCGATGTAAATGCGCCACGTGCTCGAGGTCCTCCAGGTAATTTCTTGCCCCGTTATGCATGCACCCCATATGCGTAGGACAGGCGTACAAGGACAGTAACGCGAGAGCTCCTGGTCTCCTGTAGCGCTAAGTTACACCTATATGGCATAGTTAGTTAAATAGAAAACAAAAGAATCGATACGTAGATAGCACGGTTCTGGAGCTGCTTGGTGCCATTGCGCTGTAACGCTCTGCGGCTGTGGTTGAGTGGCTTTGGAGTTGTGGTGCTAAGCATGTTGTTGCGACTCCCGGCCGCGGCGGCCGCATCTCGATTCCACGTGGCGTTCATTGTTTTTCTGGTCTCTAACATTGCTGTAATAAAAAAGAATGCAATTCGGGTGATTGACTGACAGTGATAGCAAAGTTTAGTGGTGCGCTTGAACGCTACGCACAACGTTCTAAACACACGTGGGCACACAGTAATTTCTGGCTCCCTCAAAACACTTAAACATGCCACGCAGGGCCTGTATAATGAAATCGCACAGGCACCACTGCGCAGTCCATAATGAGCGGCGCTGGTGAAACTACTTCAGCAGGTTGTGGGCAGTAATATTCTTTCGCCCTTTTCAATAGTTCGGGAAGACTTAAGACCAGAAGATAAAATGCGTGCGGTGACATGTTAAACGTTTATTGCTTTTGTTTGCGCGCTTCAGTTTGTTAAATATTCCGAGGAATACCTTAATGAAGAACGTACGCCCTAGTCTGAGCAACTCTGTCGGTTTAATAGTACCTAATATACTTTGCATGTACTACACAGACAAACATGTAGCATACACGTACATAACTATGTGCTGCACTAATATGAATTACTAATTCGCCGTGAGCGGACAAATAATTGCCATCGCTTTAGGACAGTCGATCCCCTCAAATACCCCTGTATTTTATTTTTCGCTCATTGCGTGGAGAGGCATCGAACTTATGCGAATCAACAAGAACCGTTTCGAACCCGTCTGAACCGTTATTTTGACGCTCCGGAAATGATCCGGAACTGAACCCTTTCCAGCGAATAGAAACGAAGACCCGAACGAAAAAAAAAAAAAAAAGCCTCAGCTGGCCACTCTGCTTTTAAGCGGAACGGACAGCAAACGCCGAGGTAGCGTTATCCAATGGCGAATTCGGCGAATCGCACGGATGCGCACCGGGACGCCCGATTGGACGCCGTTTCGTCAAATCATCATCGCCGCAGTCCCCCCCCCCCCCCCCCCCCTCGTGCGTGCCGATGTGATTTGCCGAATTCGCTGTAATACTTCATTGGACGCTGACAGACTGCACTAGAAACATGGAGGAAGGAAAATAGTAGGAAGGAGCGTCGCGTGACAATTTTGAAGGCTAGTCATAAAAATTTTAGAGGAATGGGGTGATTGGAAATAGGCCCTCACGCGAGAGGCAAGCGGTAGCTTTAGTGGTCTCGCTTTGGTCGCGTCTGCTGCGGGGATTTCGGAATATGCGCACATAGTCGGTGTGGCAAACGCACACCGAGGTCGAGTAAAGGAATTCAAGTGTGTGAAGCAGTCGAGTCTGTGGTACGTCAGTCGGGTAAAGCACCGAATCACCACGCGGCTCGCCGCTTAAGCCACCAGCATACAGGCGCCAATGCAGTAACGAACGAAGGCGTCGGCATTAAGATCAACAACCCGCTACCAATGCACAAAAGACGACCGGTCGCGTTTCGGGGCAGCGTCTGGGAAACGAGGAAACCTTTCGGCCTGCAAACGTGTGAAGGTAACCAAGCCGCCGTTCCGACGGCGAGTTGTCGCGTTTGGGAGCATCTTCTGGCAAAGAATGTGATCTCCTTCGCACCCTGCAAACATGTGCAGGTGCTCAAGCGAGCGTCCAGGGCCCGTAACGACTGTTTTTGCGTGTGAACAAAATTCGTCCCATCTTGTGCTTAACGATGGACTGGCGAGCCGGGAACCCCGACCATATTTGAGGTCGTGCTGGTACACTGTTATGGCAGACGGTCCCAGTCGGCGCTGTCGTTCTGCTCATATGCCTTCTGCCTCTCAACAGACCGGCGAGAACTCAACAGGCACGTCTCAACAGCGTAAGGACGTCGCACCACACAATCTTACAAAATAGTGCACGTAAATCTCAAGGTGACGACTTCGGCGTTTAGAGTGCGGGGTAATGCTATTTATTTCTTTCACAAGGAAAGACGCACAGCAGAACCGTTTACTATGGAAAGAAACGACAAATAACTATCACGCGAAAGATATTGTCTCATCCTTTGTAGGCGCTAGACAGTGGAACAAAAATTTGCGAGAAAATGCGCACCGGAGTTTCAGGTACACAACAGCTGATTTGTCGAAACAATAGACCACGCTCGGGCCGGCATGCTCCGGGCGGTTTTCGAGGTGAGAGCGCCGACTAACTGCGATGACAAGCGCAAGTGATGCTTTGGTCTGGCTCTCCAGTCTTTCTCCATATTTGAAGCCAACGCATTTGAAGCGAAGAACGACGCCCGTGGCACCAGAGATCAATGCGTTGTACCTCCTACGTGCCTCCATACCTTTCACGGCAGGCGCCACTAAGCCACTAATCGCTACCACGTACCAAACAAACACGAATGGTCAGGCAACAATGTGGGCCTTTTCCTGCCCGAAAGGCACCGCGCACAAAGGCCCCGGCGACTAGGTGAGTGGAAGGGGCGGCTTCACAGGGGGTTGGCTTGCCGAGACTAGCAGCCTCACGTGACGCTCCCTGCTAGTTTTCATGGTGATATCAATTATGTGGACACCCCAGGCGCATTGCTGCCGTTGCCTTCGGCATAGCCGTCGCCGTGAGGTTCCGTATGAATGAAAGCGCGTGAGGGTGAGCCGTCGAACGCGCTTCAATCTCGCGTGCGCGAGCGAGGAACGCTGCTCGGATGCGTGCCCTGTGCTGTGGCGCACGAGGCAGGGAGGTGAGGCGAGGGAGGAGGGGCGTTCTTCTCCGGCGGCTGCTACGGTGCCTCGTTGTCCTCCTCGCCCGCCGCTCCGTACAGAGATAGTGATCTAAAGAAAGGAAGGACGCTTGATTCTGCAGTCCGTGAGGGAGCACGGCGAAGCGTCGTCAGGGGAGAGGGAGTGGGAAATGAAAGATGATAGAGAAAGAGGGAGGATGCTGCCTAATAGACTCCACTACGCGCGACAGGTGGCAGTCCTCAGTAAAGTTGCCAGCGATTGTAGCGGGCGCTTATAGGGTGTCTATTCCCGCGGAACTTATAAACTCCAGCAGGCTTCGCAGTGCAGGGAGCTGTGTACATACCGCCGGGAACAGCAGGTCAGTCTCTGTGGCCGCTGGAAGGCCGTGGCGTCTCTAGGTGTCGATCACAGTAGAGCGTTCCTGCGCCAAGGATGGGCAGGCACAGAGAAGGTGCTCCAGATTCTCGGGGTCCCCGCACCTCTTGCAGGCAGGTGACGTGGCGCGGCCCTTGGCGTACAGCCGGGCCGCCGTCCAGGTGCAGCCAGTCCGCAAGCGCAAGTGTGTGCAGCGGTCTCTTCTGAAGAGGCCGTTCTCTGGAAGCGGTTTGGGGGGCCTGCCACTAGCCACTCGGGGGTCCGGATGAATAGAGGTGAGCACGCACCGTAGCCGATCTCTAGTGTAGTCCGAAGCCGCTACCGCTCTGGTAACCGGGACTACATCATGATGGGCAGCTTTGGCGTAGGTATCCGCCTCCTCGTCACCGGCTACCCCGACATGTGAGGGCAGCCAGTGGAAGGATATTGGGATTCCGGCGGTGGCTAGAGCTGTTAACTTGGCAAGCAGCAGCACCACTGCAAGTCCTGCCCGCCGTGGGTTGACGAGGGCCTGGAGCGCTAGCTTGGAGTCGCCCACCACCGCCACCGGCTGCTGGGGAGGGTGCTCAGCAAGGAGGTCGGCAGCCAGTTGAAGTCCCGCGAGCTCAGCTGCAGTAGAGCTTGCTGTAAACGGAAGCCTACACTGCCTGTGACAGGCGAGAGTTGGAACTGTGCATGCCGCTGCCGCCGACCTGCTGGGGAGGACTGAACCATCCGTGAACACCAGCAGGTGACCTTCCAACTCCTCTTGGAGCTTGCAGGCTGCCGCCTGCTGCAGGGCTGCGATTGGTGCTCTCCGCTTGGCTAATCCCTTGAGGGAGAGGTGCACGTTCGGAGGTCCGGGATGGGGAGGAGGAAGAGCCACTGCCGCCGGTAGTTGGGGAACTGTCCTCATAGAGGCGACACAGGCTGCCCATACGGCGCATAGTGCCGCCCCTTCGATCACAGCGATGGAGCCGGATACGTCCGCCCCCACAGTATGAACTTCGGAAGGAACACGGAGGTCCGGTACGCGTTCATCGCAGCACAAGCGCTCGGAGAGCGTTGCGTGCCCGCGGTCTCTTCGGCATATGATTGCCCAGTGCGAGGAGACCCTTCAATGCCAGGAGCAGGCACGTCGGCTCTGCGCGGCCGCCAACTGGCCCAAGTGTGCACGCGGATCAACCGCTACCGACGCGATTACCAGGGCGATGCCGCAGTTTGCTCTGGCTGCGTCGATGGCTTACGACACCGGGGCACGATGGACGCCAACCACGACCGAGTGTCAAGCTTCACCACTGGACGCCAACTCTCACAACGCGGCCGCAGACGCCGGTGCAAACGCTGCCTCGCTGACCCCGCCCGCTGCTGCGTCGGTTCTCGCACCGCGTGAGTCCACTCGGAGCTACCATCGTGTGCGGACGTGAGGTTTGGAGCTCCTGCGTCAGCAGCAGACGCTACAGCGTCTCACGCGCTCTTCCTCGCCCTATTCCGAGCACGACAACGGACGCTTCCTGCGACCTTCCACGGCGACGTCAAGATCACCACCGATGCAGCAGGGACGCTCGCGGCGTCTCTGAGCCGTAGTGCTCGAGCTAAGCCTCAGCGTGGTCTGGATCGGCGTCCAGGGACAGCCGACCTTGTCCAACACCGCGAAAACCCGTTGACCACGATCATGGATGTGGAAGCTACCAACAGCGACGATCCAGCAACAGAAGGATATCCAGAAGACCCGGCGGATGGATCATGGCTCACTGCTCGCGACCGGCGGAGACGCCGCGCCGACGCTAAGTCTGACCCAGCATCCCGCCGCCAAGAGACGCTACATTCGAATCAAACTGTACCACGACGACCCCAGAGGCCCCCACCTCTGCCCATTGGCGATTTTAAAGTCATCCTGCGCCCGAGAAACGGTCTCACATTCGGTGAGGGACCTCGCCACACTCTGACTCGCGCCGTCGGCATCGAGGCGCGCCTCAAGGAACAAGAGGTCGACGAACTTCATCTACGTGTTCAACGTGCCCAAAACATCGCCCTCGTCAGTACGCTAAGTGAAAGAATAGCGACCAGCCTTAACAAGATGACATCGCTTGCACTTGGCCCGCATCGCTACCCCATCTCGACATACATCGCCTACCCCGATAATTCCTGCAAAGGAGTCATCACGGGTCCCGACACAGGGACTACATCAACCGAACTTTTAGACGACCTGTTGGCACCTGGGGCGGAAATCCTCCATGCTCGCATGATGGGGCGAACAACCACGGCCATCATCATAACATTTGCTGGCCTCAAGGTACCGCGCTACGTTAGGTATTATGGGGCCGAGTACCGATGCTACATACACACCCCGAGGGCCCAGGTGTGCAGCGTACGCCTCACAGTGGGCCTACGTGCGGACGTCTGCCCCACGCCAAGCATCAAGCGCTGCATCACATGTGGGACTGAAAACCCATCCACCACCGAACCTCACCAGTGCCAGCCCCGGTGCCTGACGTGCAAAGGGGATCATCCGACAACCGATCCCAGCTGTCCGGGCCGGGCACGAAAGCCACCCAACAAGCAACGAGTGCGCCAGGAACTCGAGAAACAAAAACGGCAACAGCATCGTCCTCTGGCCCAATCTAGAGAGCGACGAAGTCGATCGCGGTCCCGTTCCCGATCTCGGTCCCGATCCCGGTCACGATCTCGGAGCCGAGGCCCCTGCGAGTGTTACTAGAACAGCGAGCGGGTACCGCCATCATCTTCATCATCATGCTTATCACCACCGTCGTCACCACCACCAGTGGCACCGCCACCGGCCAAGAAGAAGCCGCCACCACTACCGCAACAGCTACCATTAGCAGCGCCCGAAGGGCCAGCCGGACCTAAAGGGGTAAGTTGGGCGGAGGGCCCGCCACCTTCACTGCGCAAATCTCCCTCACACTCATCCGAACCTCAGTCCCTACCACAAACCCAATCCCAATCCCAGGCGCCTCGCGCGAAGATCCCTCCCCAGTCTACAACTGCATTGTGCCGCGACCTCCAGCAGGAGCTTCGACGAGAATTGCACCGAGCTATACAAGAGATGCGAGAAAGCATTCTCACGGAGGTTAAGGAAATGATCCGAGCCGCCTTTGTAGACTTCCAAACCACCGTGCTGAAACCAATGCTACATGAAATTACTAACGAACTCAAGCAGAGCGTGAGAGAGCTCACGGCACAACCCCTTCCCCCTAAATCATCATCCTCCTCATCCTCACTAGTCGCACGCGCTACACCAACCTCAGCGCCGTCACTAACGACAAGCGAGCGCGCTCACCCGTACGTTCGCCCAGCCCAGCTACAGAATGATGGCTCCTGCAATGCAAATGCAAAATAGAACGGCGGGACTGACGATGTGGCAATGGAATTGCAGGTGGTACCGATCTAAACGGGGCTCACTGCAACAGTACGTTGCCGCATCGTCAGAACCGCCGGACATCATACTTCTCCAAGAGCCGGGCGCCACCCTTGTAACTATCAGTGGCTACGAGGCCATTAGGGGCTCGGACGAGGCGAAAGTGTGCGCGCTTGTGTCCAAGAAACTCACCTATACTCATACTACTCTCACGTCAGATATCCCTCATCAAATCATTGAGGTTGTCCCCGCGGACACGAGACAAAATAGCCTGTACATCTTAAATGTATACAGTGCACCTCGGGCTCGGTGGGACAATTTTCAGTATCTACTCTTGGAACTCATCAAGTTGGGCCCGGTGTCCGTAGTGTGCGGTGACTTCAATGCCGCACACGTGGCCTGGGGCTATCGCAGTAACACACCAAAGGGCACCCGGCTTTGGGACCTCACACATAATCACCGATTCACCCTCATAACAGATCATACCCAGCCTAGTCGCCAGGGAACTAGCGTCGAGAGAGACACTTGCCCGGATCTCACTTTCACGAGGGGGGTCCAGGGCGAGTGGCTGAACACTGGCGAGACGCTGGGTAGCGATCACCACATTCTCATCATCCGCATCAATCACACAAGTTACAAACGCCCTGAAAAGAAAATTTGCATTACGAATTGGACCAAACTTCGCGAAATCCGTAAGGATCGAGCCACAGGAGAAGAAAGCCCCAAAAATTATGCCAGTTGGCTCAGTGATTTACGCAGTGATCTAAACAAAACGACTAGCTGCATAACCACGACGACAGAGACCCCCGAGGTTGACCCGCGCCGAGGTCTCACGAAGCGATGGAAGCGCCAAAAGTTCAATCAAAAATTGCGCTACAGAATATCCCAAATTACGAGAGCAGCCCAGGAATACGCAGACCACCTAACTAGTGCTAACTGGCAAACGTTTTGTGATAAGCTAAGTGGTACGCTGGGCACCGCGAGAACGTAGGCAATCCTTCGGTCGCTAATAAATCCGAGAAACACGAAATCCCATAAAAACTGGCAGCTTCAAATTTTCCTCCACCAGTACGGAGGAGATGGAGACCAGCTCCTGAAGGACCTTGAACAAAGGTATCTCTCCCATAACTCTAAGCCAAGCTATCCGGACTATCCGTATAGAGAAGAAAGTGACCCGCTAGGCACTGACATAACTGTCCAAGAAATCAAAGCCGCACTCGCAGACATTCATAGGAACACCGCACCCGGAGAGGACGGGATACGTTACACTCTACTGCGAAATCTCCCGGACGAGGACCTGGAAACACTCTGTGCTATGTACAATCAGCACTGGCACGCCGGCACTCTTCCTCTAGAATGGCGGCGTGCCGAGATCACTTTCATGCTCAAGCCCGGAAAACCCCTGTCGATCCAAAATTTGCGGCCGATTTCCCTCACATCGTGCATCGGAAAGCTGCTCGAGTATGTAATCCTAAAACGGCTTCAACCTTTCTTGGAGATGCAAAATTTCTTCTCCCACACACAGTTTGGATTTCGCCCCCATTTGTCCGCTCACGATGTTCTTCTTCAGATAAAAGAGGATCTCGTTGACCCCCCCATCAGGGCCCAGACGAGAGCTCTTTTGGCGCTTGATGTCAAAGGAGCTTTCGATAACGTTTCCCATGGTCTCATCCTTGAGAACCTGGCCCACTCCCACTGTGGCTCCCGTATGTACAATTACGTGCGAGCCTTTCTCAAGGACCGTGTAGCCACAGTGGGAATGGGCCCACATCGGTCAACAGACATTAAAGTTACCGGAGCGGGGACACCTCAGGGGTCGGTGCTCTCGCCGACGCTATTCAACATAGCTATGGCGAGACTACCCCAGTTACTGGAGAAGGTTGAGGGGCTATACCACGCGATATATGCTGACGATTTGACTCTCTGGACGTGCACCGGCTCGGACGGAGACATTCAGGACCGCCTACAGACGGCGGTGGATATAGTGCAGGCGTACCTCGCGACTGGAGACCTCGAATGTGCGCCAAATAAATCATAACTATTACTAATCCGACCGCGAAGCACCTATGAAGCGCCAATTCCAGTGATTGAAGTGAAAATACAAGGCATACCAATTCCCACTGCACAAAGGGTCCGAATCCTTGGTTATCACCTACAATCCAATGCCAAAGCTCACTTCACGGTAGATCTCCTTGGTCGACAGTGCGAGCAAATCATCGGTATGATGAGGCGTGTTAGTAACCGCCACTCAGGACTGAAGGAAGCCGATATGCTGCGGTTGGTCAAGGCATGCATTATCAGCCGGTTTACCTATCACCTCCCATACCACAACCTGACGCTCTCCCAGACCAACCGTATAAACACAATTATTAGAAGAGCCGTTAAACAAGCACTCGGAATTCCTGTATATGCTTCCACGGAACGACTACTTGCTCTCGGGGTACACAATACCATCGAGGAACACATCGAAGCACACAGAATGGCACAACTCGAGCGATTGAGACTGACCCCTACACGCAAGCATTTGCTCACACGGCTGGGCTACCCACAGCATTCACCCTCTACGCGAGAGCATGTCCCAGTCCCATCGAACATCCGAACCTCACTCACCATAGCGCCCATACCGGGCAATATGCATCCAGAGCATCATAATGGTCGCCGGGACGCACTTGTTAGATACCTTCGGAAACTGCTCAACGCCCAGCCGGAGGGCACCGTCTATTATACTGACGCTGCCCACTATGCTCTTGCGACCAGAAACAAAGAAAGACAAGTGTCGATGGTGGCGGACGATCAGGGGAATATCGTAACCTCGTGTAGCGTCCAAACCGAGGCTACGCTCACAGGGGAGACGTTGGCCATAGCACTCGCCTTCATCCACATTGTCGGTCACATGAAAAGATCACCAAAACACGACCACATCATCATTACAGACTCACAAGACGCATGTCGAGCCTACCTCAGGGGTCATATACTCCAGGAAGCCAATCGCGCTCTCACCAGCACACGTAAGCTCCCCGCCATTCCAGATCCCTCAACACCACGCATCAGGCTGATTTCGACACCTGCTCATGCCTCACTGTCGGGCAATGACCGCGCTCATGCGGCTACCCGAGAGCTAACCTGCCGGGCACCTGGCAGTGAGGCGAGCAACCCATATCAAGCCTCCCAGAATTTGCCCAACACATACCGGGACACTCTAGACTTTTACAGACTAGGACGCTTGCAATATCACCCTCCTCCCAAATCCTTCTCCCGGAATGAAGCCGTATCCCTGAGACGGCTTCAAACCAACTCATATCCGAACCTCCTCCTTCTCAACAAGCTCTCCCCAACCTTATATCCCACCACCTGCCTAGGGTGCGGTGCACCACCGACGACGTTCCACGTCACGATTGAGTGCCAGAAACCACCTAAGGATATCCCACTTCTACAATCCCCCCAACCAACATATGCGCAGTGGGAGGCGATCCTCCGTCGCTCCGAGCCTCAGGTCTGGCTGGCCCTGATACGACGAGCACGAGCGGTAGCGACAGCCATTGGGGCCCTGGACTGAGGGCCCCAACCACATAAATCATTCCACTTTATAATAAAGTTTCTTCTCTCTCTCTCTCTCGCACCGCGTGAGACGCCGAACACTCCAGTTCTTCTGCCGAACTGCGTAACTTCTGCCGCCTTCCCGAGTGCTACCGTTAGCTCTTACCCAGCTGCGGAAATCAGCGAGCTATCGAGCGTCGAGCAACACAGCGTTCGGCGCGGCAACGAAACGTGCGCCTGAACAAGCGGCGCACGCCTGAGCCTTAGAAACAGCTCGTTTCTAAGGCAACACCGCATTCACTAGAGGCGCTTTTGTACCGCTTTGAAGCATCGAACTCGTGGTAGCGTCTCTGTCTCACACTCCGGAGGCCCTGGTTCAATTCTCACCCAGCCCATCTTGCAAGTTGTTTTTTAACGCGATAGCGTTAAGGAGCTCGTGTCGCAGAAAAGCCGGTGTCGTCGGCGTCGGTGTCGGTGTCGGCGTCGGCGTCCGCGGCGTTGGCCGTGAGCGATAAATCACGGCAGGCACTTCATAAATAAAAAGCAACTTCCAAGATGGGCTGGCTGGGAATCGAACCAGGGTCTCCGGAGTGTGAGACGGAGACGTTACCACTGAGCCACGAGTTCGATGCTTCAAAGCGGTACAAAAGCGCCTCTAGTGAACGCGGTGTTGCCTTATATACGAGCTGTTTCTAAGGCTCAGGCGTGCGTCGCTTGCTCAGGCGCACATTTCGTTGTCGCGCCGAACGCTGCGTTGCTCGACGCTCACCGCGTCCGATGCGGGGCGCGTAGTCGCTGCGCTGTAGCCCATTGTCTTACACCGCTTGGCGGGTCGACGGGAACGCTGTCGCGTTCCACTCTTGAAGGCGAAGCTTAAGCGTCCTCCAATTTTTATTCATGAAGTGCCTGCCGGGATTTATCGCTCACGGCCAACGCCGACGACACCGACGCCGACGACACCGGCTTTTCTGCGACACGAGCTCCTTAACGCTGTCGCGTTAAAACTATCATCATTAGCAATGGCTCGCGCCACTGCTGGCGCGTTCGTCGTCGTCTTCTTCCACGGCTGGCTCCGATGCCGTTCACACCATGCTAGCGTTCCCATACTGCCCCTCCCATAGAGTTACCTACAAAAATTACTAGAGGGAACTCTGGCGCTAGTGTCTACGGGAGCTGCAATGGGAGCGGGTTGTCCCAGCATATGAAGTACATGGATTTGCCTAAACTTCGTTCTTTTGGCTTCAAACGGCTTTGTGACTTCGTGAACTCGTCATTTTCAACAGTATATTGCATAATAAATAATTAAATAAACATCATTAAAATTGCCCGACGGCAGGATTCGAACACAGGGACTCTAGCACAGAAGTCTGATATTGAAACCATTAAGCCACGGACGCATGTATCTACAAGCGAATGAAACCCCCTTATGAATTTCTCGCGGGCATGCCAGTGCCTTGAGACGCTTGGCGCGTTTCGATTTGGCCACCTGGACAAGCTCAATCGTTGCAATTAATAGCAATTGTATGCGTTCCCGGCGTCTTCTGCACTTCGAGGAATATAGATTGCGCTGAAATATACGTTAGTAAGATTTATAAAGCGTAATATACAAAGCCACAAAAACATCTCCACAAGCACGAAGATCAGACAAATCGATGTACTCCCCATCATTGCCATGGTAGGACAACGACTGCAGCGCCAGAGTTCCCTCTAGTAATTTTTGGAGGAAACTCTATGGCCCCTCCCACTGCTGAGGCGCTGATGGCACTGGTATGTATATGCTGTATATACAGCATATACATACATATACAGCATATACAGTGTCCCTGTATATGCTGTATACAGGATCACTAATCACTAATATACAGGAACACTAATTCAGACATGTCTTGTGAAGGCGCTTTTGTGAGTACAGTTTATGATGGATGACAGTGCCGCGAACGATCGGCTTGCGATAGCTTAGTGCTAACTCATTTCAGTCAGATGAGCCAATTGATAGACCATTAGTGTTTGTTTTTTCTTTTTTTAGGCGCAGGCAATTTCACGCCACTAGGAGCTTTGAAACGCTGAGCGCGTCTTACTGGTCTTTATAACTCGTGACAGACCGTGTTAATGTTATTTTGCAATTATTATTTAAAATACCGAACGTATAGCGTAAAGGCTCATTTATCATGCATCGAATTACCATCCAGCAGCGCGCCATCATCGACACTTGTTGCGACGAAGCGCAACATGTCAGTGAATTTTCCTGGCGTTCTGGGGTATGAGTCATATGTCAGGCGTCCTAATTGAAAACGGAATCGTGTTTTTGTACTTTGTGCCCGACGTGCCTGATGCACGTGGTCTAACGTTAACGGCCAGTACACGAGCACTTCATACGTGCGCATTTTTTTAGCGTTGTCTTTTCCAGCATGCATGACTAATATTCACTTACAGTCTCCAATTGTAGTTTAAACATTGTGAGAACTGGCGCAACCTTGATTTCCGCGAACTTCCGAACCAGCTGTGGGATTTTGAGTGCCGCACTGTCAAGTGTGATACACGATATGTCCTGTGTTCTGTGCAACGTAGGTACGTGTTTCATTTTTTGGAATAGCGTTTGTCGCCTTAGCACTTTAAGCGCGAGCACTTTTGCTGGGCATTTCGGTCCGCCATCCTTCAGGACTTTTAATTGAACGTACGGGAGCGGAAATACATGTAAACAGGGTGCCGTCTGGTGCCTTGTACCCAAACCAAGACAATATACTTGCAGGAACGCTGTTTTTGCTATGCAGACGCGTCTCGTTAGGCCTACGGGCACCGGAATCGCCGAACAATATGAGAAATTCGACGCGCTATGCGCTCAAAACTAGCGTTTCTGGTGAGTTTAGAGAAAGTGTAGGCTCATTATAATAGTTACTGGCGATCAATGCGAGTGAGAGCATAGCCATCGTGAGAATTAGCGCTGAGGAGGCAGCCATGGGTGCCGGCCATGTTAGACAGCGCTATTTCTTAGCGTCCGTAAACGAACGCCAAACTTGCCAAAACACGTATGCTTCACAGAGCACGTATAAGTCACAGAAACTCAATAATACATAGATTAGTTTAACGTTTCAACCAAACGTAAACGCATTACGTACGTAAAGAAATAGCGTTGTCATCACTGCGCATGCTCTGAACGTTATTGGGTTGCTGCAGTTTACGTGCGCTGTAGGATTTGGTGTCGGGCATGAAATAAGTGGTAACTGGCCCATGCCGTCGTCCAACTCACCACGCTTGGGACGTGGTTCTAGGGAGGAACTTGCTCTAATCAAAAAATAGGAGTGCGGGACTTATTTACAATATTTATATTAAGGCTGTAGATACATTTCAACAGTCTAGCATGACTCCAAAATGGAGCATGAAAGACGAAGCCCGAAGACGGAAGCACACCAAGCAGAAGAAAACGGCTGCTTATAAACCCTCTGTCCTCCCTAGATCCCTAAGTGAGGGCAAGCTGCCGTCCAACCTTCGTTCAATCGGACCGTCCAAAGTCGTCGTAGTCGTAGTCGACCCGCCTTTGAGGGGGAGGGTTCACGCACTCACATCCACACGTTGGATTCACGAAACACACCTAGCGGAGAGGGTCCTCGTAGACATGGGTTGTCACGCTTGACCCCATCTGGCTCCTCTTGATTCCAGAGCTGACTCCTCAGGTAGCCGCCGCGAATGTCAGTAGACTGTGGCGAATTCTGGGGTCCATGAAAATGCACCGCAAAGCGCCCTATTACAGGAGTTATCTTGCTCCAAGTAGAGTGTGAAGGCGACAGCGAACCGAATAACAATACTCGGTCCACCAAACATGGCTAACCTTGCTGGCGACGTAGGTTCTCCGAAGGAGGTGCATGGTTGGTTTTAAAAAGCGACTCGTCGCAGCGCGCTGGGAAGCCGTCGGTTCTTCGAAGGAGGCGCATTGTTGACTTTCCAAAAAGATTCGTCGCAGCGGGCCGGGAAGGGTTCGCAGGTTAGTACCCCCGGCAGGCCGATCTTAACAGCGCTACGATAACGTACATTATTTGGCGAGCTTAAAGTTCGAATGTTTACGTACGATAAGAAGTAGCGTTGTCGAACATGGCTCCCGTTTCAGCGTGAATTCCCATTATAGCTGCGCTCTAACTCGCGTTGATCGCCAGTAACTATTGAAATGGGCTTTCGCTTTCTCTAAACTCACCTGAAACCTTAGTTATGAGCGCATAGCGAGTCCAATTTCTGAGATCGTTTGGCGATTGCGGCGCCCGTAGGCCTAACGAGACGCGTCGGCATAGCAACAAGAGGATGGTTGCTAATGGATTGCCTGGCTTGGATGCGTTTGGCACGAGGCACCCGATGGCGCTGTTTTATAACGCCTTCCTTACGTTTGCGTTCCCGCACGGTAAACTGAAGGTCTTGAAAGAACGCGCACCGCAACGTCCCACGAAGGTGATAACGTTTAACGTGCGTAAGGCGACAAACGCTATTCTAAAGCTGTCTAGTATTCGGAGCATGCGCATTGAGGACAACGCTATTTCTTTACGTACGTAATGTGCGTTTACGTTTGGTTGCAGACGCTATTCTAAAGCTGTCTATCGTGCTGTTCTTCAGTGCGTGATTTTTCAATTCTTATGTTTCCCCCTCCCATTTTTCTCTAGGCGAAGCTATATTGCCTCACTCGTGTCGGTTTCGATGTTGCCGTGCGAAAAAAGCCCAAGTCGCGCGAAAATAAACATTGCTTTTCCGGTTGAGTAACCACCACGCTAACGAATTCAGCCCCCTTCATACGCGCCCTTTAAAGCAGGGCTTTATATGCGCAAAGAAGTAGACGCAGCGCAAGGCGCGAGCCAATCACAGGCGTGCCCTCCCTCCAGAGGAGGGAATTGGTGTGTTCGCTGGTTCGCTCTTCTCGCGCCCGCCGTTTCCCGTCAGTTCAGGCCAGGCAGTCAGATGGGGAGGCCGCGCTTGGTTCATTCTGCCGAAGAGCAGGCTGCGTTGAAGGAACGGCAGCGGGAGTGGGCCCGTGAACCAACCTCTCCCCTAGGGTTGGACGTGCTTCGCGTGCACCCCTGTTCGCGATAAGGGACGCGTTTTAATTTCTTTTAAAGGCCCCCTCAGCAGGTCGGACCATTTTGAGCTGAGAAGCGCAGAGCATACAATGCGCGATAACAATGGTTTCTGCAAAGTATTACATCGCTCCGCTCCGCAGAAAGGCCTGCAATTTCAAGCACCACGCCGTTTTCCCCTCTCCTCGCGGCCGTCGCGCTCCAAGCTAGAGGATGACGTACACGTGCTAATGCGCCTGCGTGCACGTGTTTGTGGTGTGACGTCGGTCGTAGTGACACGTAACTTCGAGAATTATTCAAGGCAACACCTCTTATTTGTCTAATATGTCGCCTGAATAGATGAATTAAAGCTTGGAGAAATAATAGAACTCACAAACCGAATGTCCGCATGTTTTTGATTTACTTCGCACCGCAGCAAGGGCGATTGTTCCCACGTCATGCAATCGCGCGGGCAGAAACCAAAACTATGTCATTTTCCACCGTGTTCCAGCGCGGGATCATGCTCTGTGATCCGCTTGTGCCTGCCTAAGTATTCGTATAGCACTGACTCATACCCGTAGTCCGACGTCCTCATGCACAGCGCGCAACTTTGTGCGTTGCACGAAACGAGACAATCACAACATCTCGCGCGCGACGCCGTCAGCAAAAGTGCGCAGCGCCGCAAAAAATAAAAAGCGAGGAGAATAAAAGACGAAGGCCGCGCCCGTGATGTATGCGTCAAGCGATCCTCGAGCTCCGGTATTGGAGAACGCAGGGAAGGAACCTCGCTTGCGGAGGCTAGACGGGGCGAGTGGAGAGTCTCGCTTGGCAGAGGAGCTCGCCTCCTGAAATCATGGGTTGGCAGCATTGAAATACTTCTATCTGGGCTATTAATGAGCCGATTTGAAAAAAAAATTGTATCAAAACGCTCTCTAGAGAACACGCAACAACTTATAAAGTATAACGAAAATTTGCTGTGGTGCTTGGTGAGGGGCCTTTTACAGATGTAATTCCGGATTTCTTTTTTTAGTCTAATTTATTGGATGACTGTGTGGGTCACAAGGCTACTGCTATAACTTCGAATTCGAGCCTATCCACTGAAACATGAAAATGTAAACTGTTTTTCGTTTTGGAACTACCACATCCTGAAAAGCCTTGTGGTCGTCCGTATTTTTACAGGAAGCAGGCGTCATGCTCGCCCCGATGAAACTTCGCCGCCAGCTCTTTTGCGCGTATTTCATCTCTACGTGATTTGTTAATGTCAGGAAACGCAATAAATTTGTGATTTCAGCGTTATTTTGTCGTCACCTCTCTGTTCGTCGTCTTTAGTTGAGCTGGTTCTAATACTAACCGCAATTTGTGCCCACATCGCGACAGCAAAGGAGAAAGCGCAACGCGTTTGGGATGCTTCGAAGCGGTCCGATAGTTCATGTGCTTGCCAATCATGGGGGCTGAAATACCGTGCGTCTGCCACCGGAAGCTTTTTTTCGTGATGCGCATTTAAAAAAAACACACACACAAACAAACAACAGGCTTAGTTCGATGAAACTGCATTGTGGATGGGGAGAACGGATTCGGAGAGCGCGGTCTTGTAAACACCGAGTTTGGATGCCGCCCACGGTCGTAGTTCTTCCCACGCAGCCAAACCTTGAGTGGGAATGCTGCACCCGGTGTTGTGGCACCAGGTCCCGAGTCCTTTGCTGGCTGGAGACGCCACCGAGGTTTGAAGTGGCCTCGCAATAAAGGGTGCGTTCCTATAGAGCTTTTCGCTCAGGCTGTCACTGACTGTGCCGAAATAGGAAAGGGAAGCATAGTTGCAGAAAGAAGGAAAACCGTTTTGTTTTATGAATGCTTACATTTAAGAATAAGCACATCTCTTTGGATTGTGGCATACTTTTAACTCTCACTGGCAATTTCATCTGTGCGACGGGCCAACGGACTTACCGCCCTCTTTCTTTCTGTTTCAGCTATAGTAATCCAGACGATATCATGTACCTCAGACTGGGCTGAAATCAGGATTGCTGATACATCAGTGAGGCTCCGTGCAACGTACGTTAACATGGGTGTAGGCTCTAACAGTCATTGATAGAGTTGAAGAGTGAGACGCTGTTTTTCGATTGTTCAAGTTGTAATTAATTTGTTTTATCTGCCACGTGTCGGCATAGGAACGCTTGCCTATAAACATATCCTTATCTATATGGTCTGCCTCGCTGCATGTGTGCGTTTGATCATCGCGGCCGATCAACACACGAGAGACTACACGTTTCAGCAAAGAATGGAGAGCCAAGATGAAGAACCGACGACGAAAACGTCACCAGCACGCTGGTGATTTAAATATTTTGGTTATTCACTGCATAAACATTTATTTTGTTAAAGGAGTAAGCGAACAAAAAACTATGCGTTTTTACAGCAAGTTTGACGGTGGTTGTTCAAAACCGGCTCTAACTTTCGAAACCAGCCTAAAGCGAATGCGACTCTAAAACTATTGGATTGAATTCGTACGTTGTCCAAAATTGGCCTAAAGTAATTGTTAAAATGCTGTTTAGTAGAATTTCGTTCTTTTTTAATTATGCTCTTCCGATTCCTTCGGCAAAGAATGTCCACCTCTTCGAATAATTCAGCTGAGCGAGTATGGCTAAATTTGTGGTATATGACAGGGCTATTTCCAAAAAAAAAAAAAATCAATAATGGCTCCAGAAAACCACCGGTAAATTATTAAACATTGCGCAAGTCAACTTCAGCGAATTAGCCCAGTAATCACGGTTATAACTTGGCATCCACTAGCTTCCCCCGTCTTCTTCAAAATGGCAAGATTCCCGCTCAGGAAGTTGACACGCGAGTGTTCCTTTATCAGCACGAACTAATAGGAGGATCGCATTAAATATACCGACCGATCTAGTCTCGTAAACCAATGCCGTAATTTCTCGGCCCGAGCGCCTCCTTTCAACAGATTTGCAACTGAACGTGCAACACAGTCACGTGGTCGTTCGGTAGGGATCTGGCGCGATCAGCCATGCTGTCTTGGTGTTACCGCAATCTTCTATTACTTTGTACAAGAGCACACCTATGTTCAAGTAATACTCTTGCTTGGGCTAGTTGGTTCATGCTTGAATGAGTAAAGGCAAGGCGCAAAGGACCAGGACTGAAGAAGGACACAAACGACAGGACCGGCACCACGCGCAAGCTGAGACGGCGATTAGGATGACGCACAAAACGGCAGGATCGGTGCGAAAACTTAGTTGAAAGCTTTGCTCTTTGGGCTGCGTTGTGAGGTTGCGGAGATGTTCAGCTTTTTCTCACAAAGCTGTTACGCTGGTAACGCGCATGCCATTCGTGACCTGAAAGTACACTCTTAAAGAAACAAGCTAGCACCCTTTGGGGCTCATGTTGCCACAAAACAACAATCGTCATCTGCCTCGCCCGCATTTCGTTTCTTTAGCGATTTACTTTCTTTAACTCCCGGTACTTCTAGGTCACGAACGACATGTACGTCTACAGCGTGGTATAGCATTGTCGGCAGGAAAGTAGCGAGCGCGCAGCTTTCAAAAAACGAAAGGCAAGCAATGCAGATGACAATTATTGTTTTGGGACAACGGAGGACGCAAAGGGTGCAAACGTTTGTATGAGTGTACACGGCACGCAGCATTAAAGAAAGGAAAGCACGTAAGATGATGAGAAAATTACTGTGGGACAAAGACACACCCGGATGAGCGTAAACTATTCTTATAGTATAGAGTAGAGTGATATATCGCGTGACACCGACCTTAAATTTAGCGCAGTTAACCTATTATTTCTTTATTCTACTCATACGCCAGCTTACTTTACCCCTCCTCCTCTATTTTTCTATTTGTCGAAACGCTGGCGCCAGCGACCTGCTTTTTTCCGATCTTGTTGATCTACCCAAGCCTGCATTGTCCTTCTGTGAGCCGCGTCGTGTTTGGTCACCAGTTCATAGAGCCAATAAAATGTCTTGCTTCTTGCGTCCAAAATGTGGTGGCGAGCAAAAGAAATGGCTGAACTGCACTACGGGACACGATTTTCTATGCGCGTTTCGATTGTAAGCGATATGGCGACGCAGGTGATGGCGGCCTATCCATCTGCCGTGGCCCTATCGGATGCGGACAACGACACCATCTTCGACTGCCTCCTCACCCACCGAACTGACATCGACTACGAGGCGAAGAAAGCCACGTTTGTCTGGTACACCGGAGGATTCGGCGATGTGCCCAAGTAGGAGTCTTCTAATACATAGGACGTCTCTCTCTCTCTCTCTCTCTCTCTCTCTCTCTCTCTCTCTCTCTATATATATATATATATATATATATATATATATATATATATATCCCTCTCTCTCATTCTTTCTCATTTTCTATATATTTTTGTTTTGTTATGTGTTGAAGTTACATAAACGTTCACACCCGCTACGCGTGAGTTCCGCTGCGAACGCTAATTAAGAAGTTGCTATTGGCGCTGTTATGTTACCAGGATTAATGGAATAATGCTGTAATAGATCAAGCCTAGCGACACACCTAAGTTGATACTTAAGACTCAGAACGGAACGCGAGTTTTTTCAGGAAGCGTCATGTGGCGAAGGGGCAGCAGAGAGAGACAGTAGCGCCATCTAATGGTTTTCCGAATGTAATCTGTCGGAAAGATCCTGGATGCATCACCGGCTTTAGAAAAGTGTTCATGTGCTTTAGCTGGTGCCTAGAAAACTGTGGTTGAGTAAAATTTGTGAAAAAAGTTACAACAACAATGAGTAGAGGCGAAGAATGAGAGTTCTTACCTACGACTAACATTTTTATCATTGCTTTAGAGGCGAAAAAAAGTGAAGAACAGGGTCAGCATAGTCAGTTCATCATTCTGCCGCAGCCAACGTTACAAACATCTTTTTTGAGGTAGGAATAATGGCTGTTCTTTGTTTTACTAAGACAGGCCAATCATTGAAGAGTACATTACAAATTGTTCCGGTAGCACCTACATTTCATAGCTTACTTCGGCACGGCTGACGGCCGTTATGTTACAGGGACCACATTTTGTAACGACGCATTTAATAGTTCAATTATTTGGTCCCGTCGTGACGGGTAAGGTGTTGCCGCGCAGCCGCTGTTGTCGGGATCGGCCACCCGACACTACATGTGACAAAAAATAATAGCGCAATATTGCCGCATTGCAGTGACGATGAGGTGCCAATCGTTGCCGAAACTCCAAGTCGCGATTCTAACTATTTATTTCTTTTAGTGGGTGCACTAGCGGCCCAGAAAAACATGTGGAACTCAAACTTACTTGTTACCCCACTCAGTGGTCAGCCAATAAAGGTGGTTACCGAAAAAAGCTAAGCAATGTACGCGCTTCAATACGTTCGTTACAGAATACGAAACAGCATTATCTTATTTCGATCTTTACGGAAATGGCGTTGACCGTAGGTGGAAATGGTCATGCTGACGTCACATTACACTAAAATTACGCTTAGAAAGAGGGAGAGAGGAATAAAATAAAAGGCAGGGGAGGTTAGCCACACCACAACATCCCGTTTGCTACTTTGCGCTGGTGGAGGGGCCAAAGGAAGAATAATAGATAAAGGGAGAGAGTAGAAGGTTACCAGAGCACAGCAAATGCGCGGAGAAAAGAACACACGCACTCCGAAATATGTTGTAGTTCGAAAAGGCAATGGTTTGAATGAAGAGCACCAGCCTTTTTTCTAGCAATCTGTAGAATTTCGATTAATAATAATAATCGCGCTGGTTGTTTCGAGTCCTGTCACCTCAGCGCAGCAGCCCGGTGCGCTAAGCATTCGTCCATGGACTACCCAGTTACCCGCGTAAGCGGGAAAATGGTTAGATACCAACATAAATAGATAGATACAAATATATATGCAACTATAAATAGTTCGCCCCCAGAAAGTGCGTGAAGCACCCTGAGAATGCTGGCCCATTAAAATCTAACTGCGCGTTCGGAATTCCTTTGAAGACAGTCCCATATGAATCTACAACGTTTGGTCACATTGAAGTTTTTCGGGGCCGTGAACCACCAAAATCTTGCACGAACAAAATTTACACGCCAAAGGAATGCCTCGGCGTCACTTCGAACGACAGGCATCGTTATAGAACATTTCAAAATAATTACAACTCAAAGTCACAAACATTGCTTGCTAAATATAGATTTGGCCCCTTTGCCCAGACATCGTATACTAATTGGAAAGAGATACAGTATCACATGCCATTTTTATTTGTCGTAAAAGACGGCGTGAATAATTAAAGAAAAAAGTTTACAATACTACAACTGTTCAGAGAAGCTTGGCCATACGTACGATTTAAGCAATCGTGATATTCTATCCCAATATAAGAATACAGTCGAGTGGCTCTATAACGAAATGACCTGTATAATGAAGGAATAATTCTGTGCCGGTTTTATTGTCTGCCGTGCGATCCTCGACCTTTACAATGTAGTGACCTGTATAACGAATGATCTCGGAGGCCTTAAACACTTCGGTGTGAAGGCGTCTGGCTGTACGTGGTGTAAAAGCACCAGGTTTAGACGTAGCAAAGCCAGAACACACAGGGGAAATGGCAAAATCGAACCATAGTCTTTAGTACGGAGCGGTGCCTGTAGGATACATAAATAACATTTACTGCGTGCGGAGCACACATATTCATTATGTATTGCTATAATTTATTCTAATCAACATTGATATGGTTGATTAGGACTTTGCAGCACTTGCTTGGAAAGAATATGTTAGATAGCGACAAGGCGTATTTTACTGGTGTAAACATACAACTAGTAATCACCACTGCTTTGCTGTTCTTAATATTTCCAAGGAGTTGAAGTTAGCTTGTTCACTCGAGGAAAATATTTCCGGAACAGCTCGTTGGTGTTACCGCTAATTAGCGCTATGGTAAAGGCCGGAGTTCAAATGCACATGCGTGTACAATGTATTACACAAGGTGTTCTTCAATTCGTTTTGTTAGAAGATATATCCGCGCTTGGTTCTCCCAAAATATTATCGAAATAATTTTATGGAGAATAAGGATTCCATTACGAGGGCTATTTATCACTAACGTAATCACGCTAGGGGCTATAACTTTCATTATTTTTTGGAAACAGCATGTGCTATACCTAGTATCCAAAGGAAAGCACTGTTGAGGACAGGAGATTTTTTTTTTCCTCCTTCCAGTTTCATTAAAATTGCTGCTGTACACCACATACGCCCGCCCCCAGTTATAGTATGCTTCATCTGTCTAGGACTGACATGAAGCCACTATATGAAAGAAAAAGTTCAAGCAGTAGAAAATAAATATTTCCCGTTTCATTACAGCTAAGTACTATCGCACTGCTGGTGCTACAGTAATAAAAACCACCCTACACTCTTCGCACTCCTTTACTCTTTCTCCGCAGGAAGGAATCACGAATTTCCCCTTTCTCATAAAATATTGGAATGTGTACCTGTTTATCTTTTTCCGGTGACCGCATTTCACCGGTTAACAAATGTTAACAAATAACGACGCAGGACATGCCTGCGTGTATCGGAAGTTTCCTGATTATTATGGCTAGTTCTACCCGTTGTCTATTGTCACCGAACCTTGTGTAATCTGACTGTATGCGGGACACCAGTTGTGCAGTACTTTCTGGTAGGCCCGCGGGCACCAGCGATTATCGCGGGAACCTTGGACGAGTCATGCATTAAAGCCGACGCGCTTGACCCTCTGGTTAGACTTTGACGATCGCCGACTGTGCTCGCCGTTATTGTACGTTAAGCGTAACCTATCTTTGTGGGCATAGGTTTGCCCATTAGAGAGTTAGTTCCGTGACAATATAGTCTCAGAAGGCGTCTCTCCGCTCCCTTTGGATCAGTCGGATTCTGTTCGTCGTAATCTGATCCTAACGTTAACGATGCGCGTCATAACGCCGTCGCGTGCTTGCAACCGCTCCTTCCTAGGACTTCGGTTGGTAGAAATAACCTACCTAAGTCATTAGTAAGTAGCAGTCACCGCACCCACTTTAAGAATGCATTAACTCACGTAAAATAATACAGTATCAAACGAAGTACATTATTACGCCTTAGTTGTGGCATTGCTTGTTATAGCGTACTTCTGTAAATTTATTTACTCCGTAATGTATAGTTGCTCGTGCCTGTTGTTTTTTGAACTATCACCGGGTTTCCTTTTTATGGCTTGTTCTGTTCTTTACTGTGCACTCATGTTTCCAATAGTGTGGTCTTAATTCCTGCATTGTATTTTCACCCCTATACGATATACTAGGTATACCTCGAGAGTTTTATAATAAATAAATAAATAAATAAATAAATAAATAAATAAATAAATAAATAAATAAATAAATAAATAAATACAACTTGAAGTAATATTGCCGTTGTAACTATATATTTATTTATTTAGCACATACTGTCAATCCAACTTGCGGATTGTTACGTTATGCACCTAACGCTTACTTTGCTACCACCTATGCGTGGAAGAAATGACCGTGGCGATAGAGTAAATAAAAAAAAGCTTGAATTCACAAATAGGTGTCATAAAAGAAAGTTAATAAGTTATTTGATGGACAGACGTGAGTCGAGAATACTAATTTTGCGTGACCATGCAGGCAAGAGATTCCGTTCGTCGTGACACCTGGACCTACGCGTGGGACCATAGATATGCTGGTGGGAGACGGTGAGTACTTGAAGAAATTGCGCACAATTGCGAAGCCACTTAATAGATGCGGTGCGTGGGAATTCATTCATGGTATACCTAATTTTATAACATCTTTGAGCAAAGACAAAGGGGACAAACGCAAGAAGTTGACATTATTGTGGATACTTATGTGCATGGTCACTTACAATGTAAAGTGTTATTTTTTAACTTCACACACATTTCTTTTATTGTGATAGCAATCATATGGATTCCCAAGGCACGCTTCTGCCGTCACGGTCGCCATGATGTCCCGCGCAAAGTCCAAGGGCGATAACACAGTCGCGGCTCGTAAATTGTACGTGCCAGTGAAAGCGTGCGAGGGTGAGCCGAGGATGGCGGCTCAATCTCTCGCGCGCAAGGGTAGAAAGCGCGGACGAAGCGCACAGTCTTCCATCGCGCGCAAGGGACAGGGCTGAGAGTAGGGTTGGGGCCGCGTTCATGCTCCGGCTGCTGCTGCGTGTGGCGCGGCCGCGCTGGCCCTACCTTGAAAGCGAACAGCGACGAGTACAGAGTCTAGGAGCGCGGAGAGCTGAAAGCGTATTGTGCGCTGTGTTCTCGACGCTTTGTTCGCGTTAAAGCGAGAGACAGCACGAAGGTCCATTCGCACGCTAAAAAAATTGCAGCTTTGCCTTTCAGGCAAAGCTGCAATTTTTTTAAACAAAAGAAATTTACTCGAATTAGGTCGCTACGGATGAATTATCTGCCCACGTGGACATCACTTGGAAGAAAAACGAGAGAAGCTCATTCGCTATTCAAGAATAACTACAATGTACCACTTTTTAGTTACAATCTTGACTGTACATATCTATACCTCACTGTTGAAGGGAATCATCAGAAAAGCACAGTTCCATACTTGCAAACTAAGGAATCACCGTGTAAACCAAACTCACTAGCGACAAATTATTCATTCAATTTTCCTAATTACGCACATGGCACCGCAAAAGGCGGCTCACCGTCAAACCCCTCTGTGACGTAAATGGTTGCTGCAGCATGAAGCTGTCACTGCGCTTCCTCCTTCCCACAAGCTGATTCCGATTAAACGTATAGACATTGCTTAGTCACTTCAGCAGCAGTCGCGGGACGTACGGCGATGAGTACGCTACAAGGTGAACACGCCAGCGCGTGGCCGCGCATCGAAGGAAACCTGCTCATGTGAAGGAACACCAGATCCGCGTCGTCTGCTACATTTTTCATTTCAGGTGGGTTAAAGTTGCGTGCGATGAATCGAACTGCACTTGCAGCAGTATCGCGCGAGCAGAGTCCTAGTTGCGAAGCTAGTTTGAATGTCGCAGGTAAACGGCTGGTGGATGCCCCACCCGCGGGCGAATGAACTGCATAGACTACAACAAACTGCGCTCTCTTGAGGGAGAGATATTTCATTTCTTTCATGAACAGCTGGACGTACGTAACGAGAGGGACCAAACGGATTTTGCGCGACGAGAAAGCTAACCCCGACATCTACGAATTAACCTCATTCAGACTCGAGTTGGTGAAACGGCCGGCGTTTTACGTGCTGTACCAGAACACAAGGCTGGCTTCCCGCGGCAGAAATTTGCTCGCGTAGACGAATTTTCTTCAATACAAGACAGGCTTGGCGGAGTAAAACATACGACACGAAGGCAGACGACACGGGGCCACGCCTTCAGGCATGAGTGCGCATGTGCAGGCCTGCTTTGATGCGCGGCCACGCTGTCTGCGCTTGCATTGGGTTTTACGTGCCGAAACCACGATTTGATCATGAGGCACGCCGTAATGGGAGCTCTCAGGATTCATTTTGATCACCAGGGGGATCCTTAACAGGCCCCCAATGCACGGAACAGGGGCGTATCTGCATTTCGGCCCAATCAAAAGGCGGCCGTCGCGGCCGGTATTTGATTCCGCGACCTCCTGCTTAGCAGCGCAACACCATAGACCCTAAGCTACAGTGCCGGGTTCGCCCTCGCATGTTCACCACACTGATCTTTACTGTAGAAGTCAAAACGTAGTACAGATCAGTGGCTTACCGTAACTGCGCGGTAGCGAATTATTGCGTCATATGGGAAAACATTACACCACCCAACTACACGCGACCTGCCGCTCGAGGCATTTTGCGTGTATCCGCGGGCTTCTTTCACGCTCGGAAAAATACTTTTATGTAGCACGTATTGAGTAACAGAAAGCTCTATAGGGAGGTTTCCATGTCGCTCTACAATTTTCTCATTGACACTTTTCATCTAATTGAAACATTCTAGAAGTTGATCAGTTAATTAAGACTAATTATCTAATTCGACGGAATGAAAAAAAATAATTTGAGCATCGGCAAACAGCATTACCTTGGCTCCGTCCAGCTATGCGGCACTTGCATATTTTTAAACTCTGGCTGAAGTTAGGTGGCACAGCCTGTATATCAATGTATACCCTATGTTGCTTTTAGGAAAGACAGCCAAGTGAGATTTCATGACAAAGAAAACGGCCAGCAAAATATTTTCCTCTGCAATGTATAATCGTCAACACTAAGAATAATGTGCGTAAAAAGTCCGACAGATTATAATTTAAGGTACCAATAAAGTAGCCTGGTCATACTCACTTTGCAACTTCCTGACGCGTAGGGAAAGCCGCTGTCTAAACGCGAGGTACCGCCACCATGCTAGACAACTTTGTTTGTTCAGTTGCTACACAGCAGTCCGCGGAATTTGAGCTTGAAGCGATATGAACAACACAGCAGCAGCAATTTCAGCCACACGAATTTTACGCCAGCTTTACGCTAACGACGGCTGTCTGTCGTGGCGTATAGTTCATTGCTAGACGAGAGATAGCACCGCAGAAAGTGCTTAGTCTTAACACGTATAAAGCTTTTTCCTTTCAGATCCAGACGTGAAGGAGGGCATATTCTACTACTTTGACAACAACTGCGTCGTGATGGACATCGAGTATCACGGACATCGTAAGTTTCATCCCCAAAAGGAACATGGTAAAGGGTCGCCGGGAACATGAAGACGAATACCCGCTTGAGCTGTTGGTTTTCCATCCTGGCGTTAACAGTGCAAAACGTAGACGCGACACGAGACAAGAAGACGACACAAGTGCTGTCTTATTTCAAAGAAACGCGGCTTCTTACACCTTTGCCCGCACGTGTCACAGACTCGTCCATTCCACATCATGTGAAACACGCCCTTTTCTGCACTCAAGACAATGATTGTACGTGCAAAGGATTGTACAGCGCTTCTACGTTTTGAGCTCTTAACACCAGGATGAAGACGAAGGGATCGACATTGGTCACCTGAGTGATCAAGCCTTGCTTGATCAACGGTAGGCGAATTAGGGAAGGCTCGTATTATTCCCATCCCCAGACAGCCTCCATAGCTCCATAGCTTCCTGGTGCGATAGATTAATGGATGGAGAAGCAAGAGATATTCTATGGTACGAGTTCTACAGCGCGAAAGGACGACGCTATACAAACTACCGGCGAGGACTGGCGCTGGCCTCATCTCCTACACTCGTGCCATATATCGTAATTCCCTCGTTCAAGAACTGTTAAAAAGGGAGCCCGTAATATAATACCGAACACCCAGAGGGTGTTCGGTATTACGAATGCTTCATATTGTTAAAAATGCGAAAGCTACGCGTAGAGCGCGAGCGCTAAAACTCTTTTGTGCGAGCAAAAGAGTTAGACTCTTCTTTTATCTTTTCACTGGGCCTTGTACTGCTTTGTGTGCCTGCAGCGTTTCCCTCAAGGTCACCGGCTTTCAAGGTCGCTTAAGGCTTTCGCCTGATAAATTTGGTACATTAGAGCCTGGGTGGGAGTAGAGCGCGGGCTTCGGGTGCACGGGGCGGGCGCGTTTTCCCGACGCCACGGCTGCTTCGCAGTTTCCGGCTGGCTAAAAGTGTGCCTAGTGCGCCGGTCATTACGCACGTCACGTCGCAGCCATTTGGCTGACTGAACGTGTGACTTAGTGCGTGTGTCATTGGGCACGTGACGGTGCAGCCAATGGTGAGGAGGTGGTGCCACGTCATGAGTGCATGAAATGAGAGCATTCGTGACGTTTCAAGGTTTACAAACGGTATAATGCTTTCGCGTTCTCACACGTAAGCGTTCTAAAGTGTCTCTGCCGACTTTTTTGGTACGTTGAAGGAGGGTCGGTCAACTGTAATCGAAAGACATGTATAATCGTCGATTCTAGAAGCAGTGGAAAGTGAAAGGAGGTTCTCACGACCCCTGGAATGTTTTAGATTGCCTAATGTGGTTAAACTCACATAGGCGAGGCTGGCTGAAGCAGGTCATTTTAGGACAAAGGAGATAAGAACCTGAAAATATCTTTCCACAGATGAAAATGTGCGTCATGTTTGCATTCTGATTCCATTGGTCAAAAAGTATGCAGACATCAGCAAAAATACCGTCATTCTGGCAAAGACCACTGCAAGGGTTCGGCGTGACCTCATTCCATAAAGTTACAGCACTTAATGTCCCAAAACTGCCGCTGCGTTGTTACGTTAAACGCTATAACGGGGGCTTTCCGAAAGGACTCACGCACATGCGATAACAATGTCAAAACTTAGGGGGTATATCAAATTCAAATTCAAATTCAAATTCAAATTTTATTTTGCCACCATGGTACAGATGATGGCGGGGACCCGTAGTAAAAGCTGCCGTTGGACAGCTTGACAAGGCCACGGGCCCCCACTTTGACAGCAATACAGTGGTTGTTTTCTTTCCCTTTTTTTTTTCCCCTTTTTCCTTTTTTCCACACACACGAAAAAGAAAAGAAAATACAGGAAATACAGATAACAAAAAAAAAAAAAAAAAAAAAAGGTTAGGTGTAGTGTAAAAAATACTCGAACAGTTTGTGGCGTGTTGTGTTTTGGAGATCAATATCGTTTTGTGCGAGTTTGTTAAGAAGTCGTGGTAGTTTATTTTCTAATGTTTGATTACCATAGAAAGTTCTGTATGTTTTTACGTTCCATTGTGCTATGTTTCTTGTGCTGTACATTGCATCTCGTTTTTCTAAACCAGCTAATTTTGATAGAAAAGATATGTTCTTCAACACCTCGTTTTTCACACACTTGCTCAGACGATAGTCATAAAGTTTAGTAATTGGTAGTAAGTTATACTTTAAGAAAAGTGCGGCCGTATGGTAGGTATGCGGAACATTTTCAACAATTCTTAGAAATTTTTTCTGTAACAAGTGTAGTTTCTGAAGATTGCCTGCTGTTGTTGCACCCCAGGTTAAATGGCAATAGCTGAAATGCGATTGTATCAATGAATTATATAGCATTAGCATTACATTTCGCGGTAGTATCTCACGGTTCTTGTAAAGAAGACCAATAATACGTGAACATTTATTTGTTACAAAGCTAACATGATCATCCCATGACATTCTTTCATTAAATAATATACCTAATGTTTTAAATGAAGGCACAACTTCTAAGGGTACGGACTGAAGGAATATATTCTTAGTGAGACGGACCTTCTTGTTTCTACCTCTGAAAACAACGACTTTAGTCTTTGCTGTGTTAATTCGCAACGCATTTCTGCTACTCCAGTTTTCTATTTGCCTCAGTGCATTGTTTGCAGTATCTGTGAGTTCGGCTGCATTATCTCCGGCAAGAAAAATACTGGTGTCGTCAGCATAGATGATAAATTTAACGAATGGAGTTGCATGTACAATGTCATTGATGTAAAGATTAAACAGAAATGGACCCAAAATGCTACCTTGTGGAACGCCACAGCCTACAGATTGCATATCTGAGAGGAGACCATTTATTGCTACTGCCTGTTTGCGATCCATGAGGTATGACTGCACAAGCGATAGTGCATGGCCGCGGAAGCCACAACGCTCAAGTTTACGAAGAAGTATTGTATGGTTTAATAAGTCGAATGCCTTCGAAAAATCAAGAAAAATACCAATGACTATCCTATTATGTTCGAGTTCGTTCAATATATATTCTCGTTGATCTAATAGTGCAAGTTCAGTAGAGCGGTGCTTACGGAAGCCATACTGAGCTGCTGTTATAATTTTGTGTTTTTCTTCAAACTGCAAAAAGTTTCTAAGTATTACTTTTTCTAGTAGCTTAGAAAACACGGGTAAGATAGATATTGGCCTGTAATTCCCGAGCTGGTTTTTATCACCCTTTTTAAAGATAACTGTTACACGTGCAATCTGCATTTTACGAGGAAATACAGCGGTACTGACACAAAGGTTTAAGATATGCGTGATGTATGGTAAAATAAGGTCAAAAATATACCGTATAGGCTTTATCTGGAGGCCATCAATATCAATGGATGTGCTATTGTTTAGTTCGTGGAAGGCTGTCATTACATCTGCTTCTTCAACCGGTTTGAGAAATATAGTGTCGCTTATATGAACGACATCACTGAGATTGTTATGTGGGACTTGATTTCTAGAAGCGCAAATAAAGTGCGTATTAAACGTATCTGCTAATTCTTTTCCAGTTATACTTACACCATCGATATTTAGCATATTTAATTCACCTGATTTGCTGTTTCTCCCCAAAATTGCGTTTAGCCGCTTCCACATAATGTCGACACGACCACAAGTTGACGTGAATTGATTTGTGTAATAGGCGTTTCTGGCTTTCTTGAGCTCAGTATTCAAGCGGTTTCGATATTTTTTAAACGCTGTCAGATCACATTCAGCTCTCGATTTAATAAACTTATGATATAGGATGTTCTTTGTGTTTATCTTTGCCACCAACTCCGGTGTGACCCATGGTTTGCGACTGTGACGCCTTTGTTTTTTTGTTAATATTGGGAAACAGGCCTCGTAAATCGGCTTCAGAATACCTAAGAATGCCTCGTAAGCATTATTGGCGTCATTTTCTAAAAGGACAGGCCTCCAGTTGTTCTTTTCTACCGAGTTTCTAAATGTCGACAGTGTTTTTTCAGATATAAGTTGGAAAGAATATGTTGAACTACGTTTCTTTTTAGACATGTTTTTAACACACATAAATATTGGCAAGTGATCGCTGATGTCAGAAATTATTACTCCAGATGTGATCATACTAGGGTCATGGTTAGTGATAAACAAATCGATCAGCGATGAAGACGTGATCGTAACACGCGTTGGCATTTTGATTGCATTCAGAAGTCCATGTGTTCTAAGCAATAAATCTAAACTCATTTGGGATGCATCAACCGATAACATATTAATGTTTAGGTCACCACCAAGGACAATGTTTAAATGCTGACTGGTTGCAAATGAAATCAGGCTTTCAAGAAAATTCAAGAATATGGCTACGCAACCCTTTGGTGGACGATAGCACACTACAAAAATAGTGTTGTTCAAACACATTGTTAAGATTTCATATTCTTTCACAGAAACTGTGAATCGCTCTAATATTTCAGGCCGCCACTTCTTCTTAAATGATATGGATACGCCACCACCAATACCAGCGTAACGATTCAGAAAAAATGTCTCATAACCAGGAATTCGAAAGACATCATAATCACTTGTAGACCAAGTTTCGCTGATCATGATAGCGTCAATGGGAACATTTAGTTGTTGAAAGAAAGTGTCGAAATATGCTTCTTTACGTCTGACAGATCGAGCATTGATATGAAGACATTTGAATGACGTCTGGAAAACCGGGCCAAGGTAATCTTTGAAGTTCTCTGGGAGTAGATAATTCTTTTCTGTTACAGTCTGCATTTTTGGCAGGAAACAAAAATAAAAAATCAATTCTCCCTTCTTATTGCAGCTTGCCAAGGTCGCAAGAGTGCTGCACTAGCATTGCTGACGCGCCATCAGTCTTTCTTATCAGAATCTTGCCGTTGCTGTGCCAGACATACTTGTACTGATTTGTTTTTGCCCATTCTTTCACTTCCCTCAGCAGTTCTCGATTTCGCCTGGTCAGGTTTTCCAACATGTGAACATTGGCATCCGCAGTGGTCAACTCCCGCCTGCTAGCCCACCATTTGTCCCTCATGCTCTGTCTCGCGAAACGGCAGATGATGCCAGGCACTTTGTCACGCTTTGCCGGCAATCGATGAATTGCCGTGATGTCGTGTTCTGATAGCTGGGGCAATCCACTTTCACCGGCCAAAGCATTAAGTTTGGACAAAAGATTTTCGCCTTCCGTTTGTGGTACACCATGAATTTCTAAGTTCAGTTTCCGGTTGCGCCACTCGAGGTCATCGAGTTGGACACTGAGCGATTCAAGCTGCTCTTTGTTCATTTCTGTTTTTGCGAGCCTAGTCTGGATTGCTTTAATATCTCGCTCATTTTGTTCTGTGCGCGTCAACAGGTCTGTCATCTGTTCGGACATAAACTGCACCGATTGCTCAATTCCATCGACAGTTTCTTTCAGTGGCAACAAAACATCAAGTTTTCGGTTAATCTCCTGAAGTACGACCAACATATCTTCTACGGTCAACGGTGCTTTTTCTTTCTCATCCTGGTTAACATGTGAGGTTGGTAGCCTACATTTCGGGCATTTCCATTTCTGGTAGGTTGATTTCTTAGATTTTATTGTTGCCTCCGACACTCCTGCGCAGCTTCCTACATGGTACGAAAGCTTACAAGTCATGCAAGATATACTCTCTTTGGGATCCAAGATTTCTTGTTCACACTCAACACACTCCATACTGACATAAACAAGGTTCGCTCCTTTGGCAGCAGCAGTGGCAGCAACACAATAACACCCCCCTTAAAAAAGCCACTAACCTGTAACAGTATGCAGGAGCATTTAGGCAAACGCTCTTCCGAACACTGCTGCTGCCAAAGTGCCGTCTTGGATGCGATGCCGTAGCTTTATAGCAGATGCGTCGATGCAAGCGCCACGCCAGGTGATGCCAGCCGGTGACGTCCGTCCTTGATAACTCTTAGTTGATAACCGGAGTCGAAATGCAGCCTCAGAAAACGTGCGCTTCTCGGCTTATAGTGGTGTCGTCCTAGGATCCAGGGTTATCTGTAACAGTATGCAGGAGCATTTAGGCAAACGCTCTTCCGAACACTGCTGCTGCCAAAGTGCCGTCTTGGATGCGATGCCGTAGCTTTATAGCAGATGCGTCGATGCAAGCGCCACGCCAGGTGATGCCAGCCGGTGACGTCCGTCCTTGATAACTCTTAGTTGATAACCGGAGTCGAAATGCAGCCTCAGAAAACGTGCGCTTCTCGGCTTATAGTGGTGTCGTCCTAGGATCCAGGGTTATCTGTAACAGTATGCAGGAGCATTTAGGCAAACGCTCTTCCGAACACTGCTGCTGCCTTACATGCTTAAATGCATTACAAGTGTATTGGGATTAAAATATTGCAATGACATTTTTTTGACCGACCAATTGTACAGGTAGCATGAAAAACCCGAAAAAATCAAAACGGAATCTTAAAATATTTTTCCAGGGCATTTTGTATAAGACTGTTGCGCAAAATTCCATAAGATTTAGTACACACATTTGTGAAACGGTTTTTCATTAATGAGTTGTTCTTGCAGCAGCGGCGTTGCCCAAAAAATTTGAGGAGGGGGGGAGGGCACGCACTTGACAGCGGTAGTGGCTGGGCAGGCGGGTGCTGTCGCACGTAGGTTTGTGCAAAGCACCTCTGGTACACATAAATTTCAAGAGCGGGAGGGACGGAGGAGGGACCCGGTGACTCCCCCCACCCCACCCTGGTTACGCGTCTGCCCTGAAGTACGAAAAATACAATTTGGCAGAACCCATCTCGCGATGGCTGTCGACGGTAATGCGCTTAGCATTGAGTCAATATAGCGACACAACGTATCTCCTCTGTCGAAGCGAGTCATGTATGAGGTGTGTACTGCAGCGGGACTCCTCTCTCGTTTGTTTCCGCGCGCGCTACGCCCCATAGTGACGCTGCCGAGAAGGCCGCACATGGCCTCTTAGATGCGTGGTGCGCCGTTGCGTGCGAACGCTGCGTGTAGTTCCCTGTGGATCGTTGAGAAAGGGCACATGTTCAGTGCATTTGTGGCCGAGCTTGCTACACTGTCGGTCTGCTGTGCTCGAGGAAGCTGTATGAGGTAGGCGCGACTCTGGCCAGCACGGGAGAAACTTCAAATATTTTCTACTGGTACGCTCAGCTGGTCAAACCGCTGTTCGTGTAATCGGCTGGTCGAAATGCCGGAGTTCTCTGCCGCACTTCCCATTTTATTCCCACTGCACACTTGGCGCCATCCAGTGGCAACGCCGTAAAGCCTGCGCTCGGCGCAGGTTAGTTCCGTTGAGCGGCAGCGAAATTAACAGATTCTTTTCGTCGTTAGACAGCGGCACACTCCAAGTGGTTGAAGAGCAGATCAAACCGAGTGGCACGTAGAGGGTGCTCCAAGTGAGCGTGAAAGAGGTCCATTGAAGTGCGGTACACGCACATGCCACATATACAATGCCGTATCTCCAGTGACTCATGTCGGCGTCAGAGACGTTCGTTGAAGAGCGGCACATAGGTGCGCGCTGCCACATACCTAGTGACGCAAGTCGGTCCGACGATTGGTCTCGATCCGTGAACCCTCAGCACCAGCACAGCCCTACGACGCGCTGTTCATTCGATCATGGCTTACCCAAAGACCGATGTTTGGGGAGGGGGGAAGCGGTTAGTGACGTAGATAGATAGATAGATAGATAGATAGATAGATAGATAGATAGATAGATAGATAGATAGATAGATAGATAGATAGATAGATAGATAGATAGATAGATAGATAGATAGATAGATAGATAGATAGATAGATAGATGGCCTTCTTCGCAAAGACTTCCTTTCGCTTAACGCCACCTACTTACTGTCGCACGAACAATCTCCGACGCAGTATTTTGTCAGAAAGCCGCCTACTCGTCCGCCGAAAGTACAAACGATCGAGTTTCATACAATAATTACTAGAGGTAAATCTGGCCAGTGTCTGCGGGAGCTGCAAGCGGGTTGGTTCAGCCAGCCTGGGAATAAGACTATGTACATATATTTGCGTAAATTTTACCCTCAGGCTTCAAACGGCTTTGTAAACTCACTATTATAAGCACAGTACTTTCTCATAAATAATTAAACAAATACCTATAAAATTATCCCACCGCAGGATTCGAGCCCTACTACAGAAGCCTGATATTGCAACCATGACGCCACGGACTACTTTCTTAGCAACAATAATTACACACGTAAAAACCAGGTCACTTGGTCCTAATTAATACTATTACATAATTGAGCTAGACTGAACTAATTTAACAGGCCATCAAGGAGGCCATCACAGACACCAAACCGTCAAACTCCTGAAACCACCCGACAACTAGGTCTTGCCTCGCAGATGTTGCATCTACGCGGGCATTCCTGACATCCAGCTGGGTTTTCCTCAGGCTGCTCATGCACAAAAACAGTATAATGTCAGCCGGCACTCAAGCTACGTCTGCACATAGCAAGAAGCGAATGCCGAAAGGACTTATAGGCAGTTCTTTTCTCAGAGTTCGTTTCAGAACGTCCCACAGGAACACGGAGTCATGGCAATCCAAGAGTACGTACTCAATATTTCATGTTTGTTAGATACAATGAATATATCATATATAGCATATGATCATAACAAAGAACCCTTTGCTTTGTAGCCATGGCTTCACAGGGAGAGTGCCAGAACGCAAGCGTAAAAAAATGGGTTTCGCTGAAGATGTAACAGGCATTTTCTTTTCACTTGTTTCAGCACATTGTGTTCAGGTCTTAAATTGGACATCTTGCTATATAAAGGAAGCGGCAAGAAAACATCAAGAAGATGACGATAGAGTTTCTTATGCGTCACGGAATGCAAAGATTCATTCGAAAAGTGAGCTTTCAGTAAAGAAAATGACAGAACAGCTTTGTCTCAGTTGAATAACAGCGCGGAGAAATACATCACTTTGATCCCGTAAGCAAAAGCACCTACCAACAACCTGTCTTAAATATATGTTTTAAGACATGTCATATATATATATATATATATATATATATATAAACGACAGGAAAGGGGGTTAACCGAGGGGCCCGATTTTTATTAGTCAAATCATAAGAAGCCAGTATATATATATATATATCGCAAATTCTTTATGAAATTTATACACCGAAATTCTTGCCATAAAAACATTTGTAGTACATAATTCACTTTTGTCACTAAAAGCAAATTGCAAGCAATAGCAATTGAGAACGTGCGAAAAGTATGCCCACCCCACTTTTCTGACTGATCTTTAACGCCTCTTCTGTCTTCAACCTAATGCTCAGCACTTTCACGATAATGCTGTAATGGCGCCCCAATATATTTTCTAGGGGTAATGCTCCAGCTATGCAAGAAAAAAATTGACAGGCACTTCGCGTGTGAATTTGAATGTGAAAGCCTAATGACTTCTCTAAGTTACCTTACATTAAAAAATTACCTTAACCACCTTGCTCTAATTTCTATCAACATTAATCCACCTTAAACCACTTTAATACACCCTAATCCAATTTTAGGAGTGGGGCAGGTTGGTTTTTTGTGCGTGGGCCACGGCGTCCGTCCGGTACTGCGGCTATTCACCGTGGGATTTCGCCGCGCCATCCGCAGCAGGTCCAGCGCCAGCAATGTGACGTTGTCACTTGGTCACCCCGGTTCCGGTACCATTGGATGGTAACGCCGGACGGACGCCGTATTTTTCACCTCATGGTGCATATAAGGCTTCCCCCTTTAAATACGTCCGCAGGCCTGCGTGGCACACACCGCGCAGTCACAGCGTAAGCTGGGTGAACGGTTCCATAGGAGCTCTATTGTCGGCACCACGCACTGCTGGGTCTTCGCGGCGAAGCCGCTTCGCGTCTTTTTCACGAGAACGATCTGAACTGTCCGTCCGGCGTCGACGGTGAGCTGCGGCTTGCGCTGCTCTCGGCGCAGCGGTCTGCTGCGCCCGATGTTGCCTGGTTTAAGCCGGCCCCGTAGTTCCGCGATTCGCTTATTCAGGAGCGGTTCGTACATTGCGAGGAGGCGCCATAACGTGAACCGCAGAGTAAACACAGGTATCCAGGCGACGTGGCGCACATGTCACATTCCTTGAACCGTGGCTCCGTACGTTGTTGTCCGTGATGATGATAATGATGGTGTATTGGCAACCCTTTCAAAAGGGCGTGCTGACCACCATCTTTACTTTGGGGGTACGGTACAGGCCAGTGGTGGCGACAAATAGTCACCTAGCCTGCTTGAGTTGACCAGGTCCAGCTACATGCCGCATGTAACTGCAATATGCGGCTGCTACATGTCGGGACACCTGCTGGAATACAGAACTCTAATGCAAAGTGTGTACGTATAGACGCTACGCCGCGCGCATCTCACATCGCAAGGCTAATGGCACGATATGTGCGATGTTAATGATGATGAAGATGATTTATTGGCATGCCCTTTGAGACACAACACTGATGTAGCCACCGAGCCAGCTTCATTTGACAAATGGCACTATACGATGCTTATGATGGTGATGAGGATAATTTGTTGGCGTCCCCTTTGGAACGCGGCAGTGATATAGTCACCTAGTCAGTTTAATTTCATCAGGTACGCAATATATATTTTTTCTAGCATTCTTGTATAGATCTCCTTAAACTTCCTTTTTTCGTCAAACCTTATTTAATTGCCTTGTGCCGCTACCTGTGCATCTGCTACATGGCGTTATACCTGGTGTAAAAATAAGCAGTTGCAATGCAAAATGCTCACGCATCGACGCTACGCCGCACGCCTGTCATATCGCGTGTCTGCTCGCGCGCTTGAACGCGTTTATAGGGCATTTTTCCGCTGCGTGCTAGCAAGCGCTGGCGTTGCTCAGTGGTTGAGTAGTTGACTCCCACGCAGAGGACCCGAGTTGAATCCCAGCGGTAACTGTGTATCTTTTTTTTTTCTTATTCCCGGAGATAGCTGCCACGGACACCGGACACCAGCGGCGGCTGCGGCGGGCACCGTCGACAACCGAAACAGTTATTGGAATGCGCCCACAACAGATTACGCTGCAATACTCAGGTGCCTGTGGCCAGCTGGCGTGACATAAGCCTAGACACTCAGTCCAGCTGACAGCACTTCCGGATGCGAACACGTTGAGATGCTTGGCACGTCTCGATTTGACCACCTCGAAGGCTGAGCAGCTGCAATTAGTAGCGATGCGTGTCCATGCGGAATCCTGAATTTATACAAGTACACATGGCTTTTAAATTTATTACCATGAAGGCAGATAAAGCATAATGAACAAAGCCACAAGAATCTCTCAAGCTACAAGCGCGAAGAGTAGTCAAGTTCATGTACTAATTACCAGTTCTATGGTGGACGAACGATCGCAGAACCAGTGTTCTACATAGAGTTCCAGGAAACTCTGTGAACCAAACTATGCTTAGAATTTTCTCGACAAGCCAACGCCGCACTCGACATCGGGGCATCTGCGTCGCTCAACATAGGTTTCCGTATGCAAACGCAACAATGTCTGGGTGAGTTCATTGCTGGTGTTACCGGGAATATGGAAATTCTGCGACCGTACCGCGCCCTAAGAAACTGCTCAGTGAGGACATACGGAGACGTCGGAATGGGGCAACGAAATGTGCACGCAACGCAGCCGAATAACGCAGGCGAGAGCTTGCGCGGCCAAGCTACGCGGGGGAAACGCAAGCAACGAGAGAATTGCGTCTGACATTTGAGAGAGAAGCTTCTCAGGAGGACGCGTTGGAACGAAGGCGAGCATGTCGGCGCGGGCAATTTACGCGAGAGAGTGAAAGAAAAAAAAGCCCTAAAGCAACATTTCTTTCTTTTACAAAACACAATATTAGTAGAGAAAAAGAATTTCTTGGGGAGATCGTCATAGTGTGCGCATTATTCTTTGGAGTTGCTATATGACAATTCCTCAGTGGGGAGTTAATGTCCCGATCACTTTCTGGGCGGGGGGGTGGGGGATCACGCACATGATCGGGGCGAGTGCGAGGGGTAACGTTACTGTTGTCGCACATCGTTTCATGCCGTGTAGCCTGGTACGCAGAAATTCAGGGGTGAGGGTGGGGGGTGCCCCAAACTGGCTACGACCCTGATAAGGAGCGAGCTCAAGTGTCATCATCATGCATTTGCTTAACACTGCATACGATGTTGCGTTGTCACGTATCTACAATTTTTTACTGATGTCCGTGTCGTTCTTTCTTGCAGAGTGTATTCTTTGGACGCAGCTGCACCTGATACACAATGTGCCTGCGGTGTGCCGCGAACAGTTCGCCGACACCTGCGGAGTAGTCATTAATCCGCACAGAAGAGACCTTTGTTCCGACGACTAGGAAGACTACTTTAGCGCTCCGGAAAAAAAAAAAAAGACTACCCGCGCATTCTGCATGGTGCGGGTAAATACGAGGTGAAACAAGGCGTTTATATAGTAGAGGCAAAGGCCACTTTGATTCTCCATAGAATGTAATTAAACGTGCTTTAAGCAATCTTCTGTCGAAGTTTTTTCGTTTAGTTATCAAACTTTCATACAATGCATTTCAAGAAGAAAATGGAAGTATATGGAAAAAATTGCCGTTGTAGTTTTTCAGAACAACTAGAAGCCATCTTATAATGCAGCGGTTGCACGAAGCGAACCTGAAGCTTCTAAATTGCAATCAATGGCGTGTGAAGAAAGGCTAATTTATAGGAAGCTCGATTTCACGGCGTATAAAACATTTTGCACGGCTTAGGTGGCAGGCCTTGAAGATGTGGCAGAGAGGGTGTGGCAAAATGCAGGAGGAGAAGAAGAGAGAACGCAGACAAGACGGAGAACAGGAAAAAGAAAGAAACAAACATATTAATTTCTGAAAAAGCGCCATCCTATAGTTTATACTCAAAGCGTTTTTGGAACTTCGGTTTTTTATCGACAAGAGAGTATCCTGCAGGTGAAATCACTTAAATATGAGATTGTCATTTACACCGAAAGGCTTATTTGAGACCAGATACATAGAGTACATTACCTTAAAGGAAGCAGGCGCAGTAGGAATACTGCGTAGTCTTAGCAACAGTCGATCAGCAATGCGCCGGCATGCCCTCATTATGATCTATTGCACGTATGTTCGCCCGCTAACAGAATTCGGCTGCGTTATGTCTTCTGGCGGACTTTTACTGCCAAATTCTGCGTCTTGTTCTATTGAGTGAGAGGCATTAGGTCTTGGGCTTCCTAAATTTGTCGCGAACTATATATATACAGAAAAAACACGCCTGCTTAATCATGCAGTTTTATATCCTAAGGTAGCAAAAATTCCACAAAAACGTGTATGTCCACAAAGGAAGTCACAGTCTGCTGTAATTTTCCAATTGGCCTCACTCTTTAACCATCAGTACTCTCGCTTTCGTTACCCTAAAGTTGTTTTCCTACGAAAACAATTGGATCCATAAAAGTTCACCTATGCGAGGTGGTCTTACTAGATTAATCGGTTCAAGTCGCTCAAGTTGAATTTGATAATATTTTTCCAAGCAGTGAAAAACATTCGCCCTATCAATGCCTCCAGGGTATTTTGGAAGACCACCCTTCACACCTAGCTACAAAGACCGTAATAGCGACCGTCTCTGAAGGAAAGGCAGGTGTTGGCATTGTATCACCACATCTAAATTGGTATTTTTCCGTTAGGCTACCGAACTTCTCACCAATCTTTAAGGCGGAATTATTGGAAATTGTCTTAGTTTTACGCAAATTACCACCATCTCTGTCATCAGCCGTAATCTTAACTGATTGCGTATCTGTCTGCTCTTCACTAACCACATACAACTTATCAGATTCATTATAAGCAGTATATTCTCGTGTCCCAAGACACTAAGTTACGTCTCGTTCGTTTAGTGTGGGTGCCAGGCCACAAACGTCTAACCATAAACGACTATGCAGATGCTGTGATTTACTTTTAACTAGCGTCGGCATTCATCACTACGGCGACATTCAGAAAATATACTACTACAAATAACATTACGAAATCATTGTTGGCAACATCTGATTTTCGGCGTATCAATTTTCATTAGAACAACAAATTGTGCTCCACAAGAAAAACTTGTACCAGCGATTGCGAGACTTTGGTGCCGTGTTCACCCACTGAACTTTTATCTTCACAGGTATGGTCCGGCTATGCCACCTTTGTGTCCTTAATGCAATGAGAGTGAGACTCAACAACATTTCTTATTAGCATGTCGAAAATTAAATATTAAAGGGGAAAGGTTATTGGAAGAACCCTTCCGAAACATTGACTTAAATTTGACTCTTCTGGATTTTTTTTCCCTTAGGGAAAGTGTACTTGGTTCTGGCCGCAGGGACATTTCTGAAACCGTCTGAAACTTTCAGCGCGAGAGAAAAAGAAGTGCATGCTAAAATTGTTGTTCTTACTTCTAACGCTCATATAATTTTTGTTGCAATATTTAAGTCTTTAAGCCTTCATATATTTAGCAGTTGATATTTCACAAATACAAGTTACTCATTTCCGTTCACCTTATTTCCTTTAAAATATAACCGTCGTTTCACCGCCCGATTCATGGTGGATGCCCGAGATTGGTGTTGCTGCATTTCACTAAGAAACAAGAACAAGATTTGTATCGAAGGTACCGTGGCATTCGAAAGCTTTCGCTGCGACTCTGGTTGTTTGGCCAGATTTTGGGCGGTATTAGGCTTCTATAGTCTTACTTTCGGTGCCCTCATTTATTATTTTGCCTGCTTCACCTTAGGGTGATGCCTGAAAACTCCCTTTGGAGTTTTTTTCTCTTTGCACGGCCTCTATTCCTACAGGTCAATTGACATTGAATTTGTTGGTGTGCAGTGGTATGAACAGCATACAGATGACTCTGATCAGTTTGAATGAAGGCTTGCTACGGCTGACCAACCATCGGGCTATCCAGAAAGCTCTACATCCGACTGCCTCTTCAAGCCAGGCCAAGGGAAGCATTCTCGGACAATCATATTCGGCGACACTATCCCTTTCGCCTAGCTAGTGCTAAACCAACCAATAAGCGTGCACTGAAAGTGATATTGACCTAACCGACCGTCCGAGAATACGTCCCCATCAGGGAAGTGAGACAGTTGGGCCGCGGAGTCACCGCGTCGAGGTCACCAGCGCAGACATGTGTCGCGGTTTTGCCCAAGTGTACATCATTTGCGTCATGGCCGGAGAGGGTGTCGCGCCCCAAATCGGCCGGACGCTTCTTTGGGTGCTTCCCTCGAAGCAGCCCCCTTCACCAGCGCCAAGACGGCGACAGGAGTGCCCAACACCGACTGCGACGGGAAAGCAAGCAGCTCTCTTAGACGCGACAGCGTACGCCGCCTTCCCTTGAGGCAGTAACAAGCGTGAACTGTTTCGTGGAAGGAGCGCGAACGAACTTTGTCCCCAGATTGCCTCGTCCTCCATAAAGAAAGCAACAAAATCCTAATAAAGAAAGGCGTCAGGCAGGGAGATACGATCTCTGCAATGCTATTCACAGCGTGTTTACAGGAGGTATTCAGAGACCTGGATTGGGAAGAATTGGGGATAAAAGTGAATGGAGAATACCTTAGTAACTTGCGATTCGCTGATGATATTGCCTTGCTTAGTAACTCAGGGGACCAATTGCAATGCATGCTCACGTACTGACCTGGAGAGGCAAAGCAGAAGAGTGGGTCTAAAAATTAATCTGCAGAAAACTAAAGTAATGTTTAACAGTCTCGGAAGAGAAGAGCAATTTACAATAGGTAGCGAGGCACTGGAAGTGGTAAGGGAATACAACTACTTAGGGCAGCTAGTGACGGCGGATCCGGATCATGAAACGGAAATAATAAGAAGAATAAGAATGGGCTGGGGTGCGTTTGGCAGGCATTCTCAGATCATGAACAGCAGGTTGCCATTATCCCTCAAGAGAAAAGTGTATAATAGCTGTGTCTTACCAGTACTCACCTACGGGGCAGAAACCTGGAGGCTTACGAAAAGGGCTCTGCTTAAATTGAGGACGACACAACGAGCTATGGAAAGAAGAATGATGGGTGTAACGTTAAGGGATAAGAAAAGAGCAGAGTGGGTGCGGGAACAAACGCGAGGTAATGACATCTTAGTTGAAATCAAGAAAAAGAAATGGGCATGGGCAGGACATGTAATGAGGAGGGAAGATAACCAATGGTCATTAAGGGTTACGGACTGGATTCCAAGGGAAGGGAAGCGTAGCAGGGGGCGGCAGGAAGTTAGGTGGGCGGATGAGATTAAAAAGTTTGCAGGGACGACATGGCCACAATTAGTACATGACCGGGGTTGTTGGAGAAGTATGGGAGAGGCCTTTGCCCTGGGCGTAACCAGGCTAATGATGATGATGATGATGATGCCTCGTCGTTGCTTCGGAGGTTCGTTATGAGAGGCGGAGTTTTGTGATCTATATCTATACAAGGTAATCGAAGTCCCTTGCGTAGGGAACTAGATAAGAAGAACGTTTTAAAAAGTGGACCTTTGGTGCAGTGAAAGGTGTGCTGTTGTGTCCTGACGTCTGTAGACATGGTTGTCCTGACGTCTGCAGATATGTGTGAGCTCTGTCTAGAATCTGACAACTTGTTTCAGTATGCAAATAGTGTAAAATAAACCCCTCATCGTTCCCCCTACTCCCAGACGTACTCATCCATATGGCACGAAGGATTACTTGCGTGAACGCTATCCCAAGACTCACCAAGGTTAATTATGCCTGCTCACCTTGCTTTCACTAAGGGAATAGTCAGAGGTGTTGATGCTGATCCATCTCCCGCGGAAACATTAGAGAGGTCGTGAATTCACCTCCCGTCGCTATGGAAGATGCTCTGCCACGAAGGGAACACGCTCCTTTAGACATGAATTCTACTACCGCGATTCAAGCGACCACTGTATCGTCGGCGGACGCCGTCGATAACCCCTCGACTGCGCCCTCCAGCGACATGGCCATGGTCACAGAGGCCATATGGGTGCTGTGCAAGCGCCTGGAAGACCGTCACGGTATCCTTAACTATCGCCCTTGGAAGTTCCACAATTTCATGACTTCTAGGACGATTCAACGCTGTGGTTACGCAAAGTAAATTCATTTGCCCGTCGACACACCTGTACTGAGGACATGAAGATATTTGTCGTTTGCCAAACACCGGCTTCATGATGTCGCCAAAGCACGCCACAGATATGACTGCCGCGCGTACCCTTCCAGGGAAGAAGGGAGTGCAGTTTTAGTGATTGCTTTAGGTCAGATCCCTGTGCCTATGACCATCGCTTCATGCGCATGCGCTTGCACCGGTAATCACCATCCGAAGAGATAATTCGTTACGTGTATGAAACGGTCAGGATACTCGAAGACTGCAGCAGCACCTGGTCCTCTCCTACTGCTCGCCAGTGTGTGGTCGACGGGTTGCTCGGCTGTACGCGTGCTGCCTTCCTCTCTACTCAGCTTCCGGTAACTTACCCTATGTTTTCGCTCGGAAGGCAGCTGAACTACAACAGAGCACTCGCCGCCGTATTGCTGCGGGTGCGCTGAAGACTGGACGTTCACCGACCTTCTCCACACGACGCGGCTGCCACTCTTGTGGTCGTATTGGTCACAATGCCAACGTATTCACAGGTTCGAGGAGACAGGCTAGTCGTTACAGCACTTAGCATCTAGCGTGTTTAGCATTTAGCGCATTTCAAGAGCTTGCAAATGGATGGTACGAAATTATTTCATTCTTTAATATTAATAATTAAGGCGGTGTTTACTTATTTAGCGCATAAGTGTTTGTAAAAGCTTGGACTGGCAACTTACCAGTCGACTGTAGGAAATAGAGAACGTCGTCGCCACCTGGGTCGCTTGCAGTCAAACGTGTAATAGCGAAGCTCAAAAAAACAATTTGCATTATACCTTTGTTATGGCATTGTACTACGTCTTGTGGAACCTCGGTTTCCTTTTCTGCGTCCTTTATTACGCAGCGCTTTGTTGTAGCTCTAAGTTTCATGTAGAGTTTGGTTGAATTAAAAGTGCTCCAACCGGCTTCTTGCCGTGAATTCTGATGGATGAAGGTATTTGGTTGAGTTGATCGGGTAAAAACAAAACGAAAAGTTGCCCGTCGCATGTGAAGAAACTCATCAATGTTAAGTTTTGATCTGGCTGCTTGTTCTGGCTGTTGTGTGGCTGTGTGGTCGTGTTAGTCACAATGCCAAGGATTGCCCTCAGTTACCCAATACCCGGCTTCGTTACCAGGGTAGCCAATCTCCCGTGTTACCAGTCTTTGTGGAAGGGACAGGCGACCTGTTCGTGCTTGTGGATACTGGCGCTGAGCGGACGGCGCTACACAAACATCCTGCTCCCAACACAATCCGCTCACGGACGTAACCGCCGCTCAACAGAGTAGAAGTCAGTGTTATGCCAGTGGGCGTGCTCGACATTCATGTGCTGACGTCGTCCGGGGTAAAATTTATCCCGGCAGTTCCCGTATTCGAGGGCCTTCCCGCCGACATAATTCTGGGGATGGATTTCATGCTGGGGGTCCGACGACATTACAGACACCATCGACCACGGTCGTGTAGAGTTCCACCCTTCTAAAGCTCGGGCCTACGCCGCCACGACCACATCCACTCCCGTCCCGGAACCGACAGGTGCGCTGCCTAATTCATCTACCTTGTCCTCGGTACTCGCTCGCCACGCTGCATTGTTCGCCCGTAGTGCGGCCGACCTTAATAAGAGCAGCATTCCGGGCAAGTTGGTAATCCATTACTCAAGTATTCATCATCATCATCATCATCATCATCATGTTTTATGTCCACTGCAGGACGAAGGCCTCTCCCTGCGATCTGCAATTACCGCTGTCCTGCGCCAACCGGTTCCAACTAGTGGCCGCGAATTTTCGAATTTCTTCGCTCCACCTAGCCTTATGTCGTCCTCGATTGCGTTTCCCTTCTCTTGGTACCCATACTGCAATCCTAATCGTCCAACGGTTATCTAACCGGCGCATTACATGACTTGCCCCGCTCCAGTTATGAGTCATGTGAAATGAAGCGCAGATGATTGCAAAATTGGGTGATAAGTGTGTTAGTTTCCCTTCACTGGCTCTCACAGAAAAAGAACTGACTGTCTTGGAGGCGGCATCACGTGACTCGCAACTATGTTACACGAATGCACAGTTCGTTTTCATGTAAGCGCATGCGCAGTCTATACTGCTTCATATACATAAGCCGATTCAGTGGTACAAAAAATGTAGTTGAAAGTTTGGGCTTGGTGTGTCTTCTTCTCTTGCGTCCGTGTCCTTTTTGTTGCGCAATAATACTTGAGTAACGGCCGACCTCCCAGTCGCCAATTTGCTGCTGCATCATATACCCACAAGTGACCACTCGCCGATATGCGTGCCACTGTGGAGGCACGTAGAATGGGAGCGTACAGTGATCGCGGAACACGTGCGTGAAATGCTTGACGTGGGCATCATGCGGCCCTCTTCAAGCCCGTGAGAAGCGTCTGTCGTGCAGCGCCCGTCGTGCTAAAAAACAATGGTCCGTTGAGATATTGTGTCGACTACGGGCAGCCCAACATCTGTACGACGGCCGACGCGTACTCACTAACTCGAATGGATGACGCTATCAATTTAAGCGCGCGATACTTGGAGGTCAGCGTCGCGGAAAAAGGCAAGCGCAAGACAGCCTTTCGGACTCCTTCATGGTCGTACGAATTTAACCGCATGTTGTTTGGGTTGCGCACTGCTCCTAGTACCCCTCGGCGCGCCACGAACTGCGTGCTAGGACCTATGAAGAGCCAAGCTTGTGTAGTATATTTGGACAACATCCTGGTCGTTGGCGCTATGCGGGAAGAACATCTGCGCGATTTGAACTAAGTACTAAAGAAGCTCTATGCGGCTGGTTTCCGGTTCAACAGCTCAAAGTGCCAGTTTGGTCTCTCCAAGATCTCATACCTTGGACATACTATCTCTCCAAATGGCATCCAGCCGATTCCGGAGCGCATTGATGCTTTGGCGCAGTGTCCAACACCAACATGCCTGAAACAAGTTCAGTCGTTTGTGGATATGACTTCGTATTTACGCAGATTCACTCCCCACTTCGTTTCGATCACCGCTCCCCTTACCGATTTACTTAAAAAGATACTGTTTTGAATGGGGCACTCCAGAAGAAATCGCTTTTCGAACTTCAATACAGCGGCGAACTCACTGTTCTGCACTCAGTCACATCAATGACGACTGGACTACTGATGGGCACACTTACGCCAGCCAGATGGGCCTCGAAGCACTGCTAGTGCAACGCAACCTCGACGGCATCGAACCTATCGTCGAATATGCGAGCCGGAAACTTTCACATACCGAGCGCCACAACCACTCCAATGAGCTAGAATGCCTAGCGGTGGCAGGGAGTGTGGATAATGAATTCCGTCACTATCTTTTCGGGCGCAAGTTCACGGTCATGACCAATAATTCTGCAATAACATGGGCGTCTTCCAAGTCACAGCAGAAGCATAAGTTAGTCCGATGGATTATCACGCTGCAAGAGTACGATATATAGGTGCGTCGCCGTGAAGGAGCGATAAACAACGTCGTCGATGCTATCTCATGGAAGCGCCTTCACCGCATCTCCCAAAACAGGGAGAGTCGCATTTCCTTCTCTCAACCAGACTTCTCGAAAGCCCAACTGCAGGATGGATGGATGGATGCAAACTTTAATAAGGTCCTGAGGTACGCTACTCAGCGCGCTGCGGGCCGCTCCCACGTTGGGACAGTCAGGCCTTGCCCGACCGCCGCATCGTGGGCCCTCTGGACAGCCCATAGTTGCGCCCCGGCATCGGGGCTCTTGATAGCGGAGAGCCACTTGTCCTCATTGTTCCGTGCCTCGTAACGAGGGGCAGCGCCAGAGCATGTGGTCTAGGCTAGCGATGTCATTGCAGTGCCTGCAAGAACTAGTGGCATAGGTGTCGGGATAAATTTTGTGGAATAAAGCCGGGTTGGGATATGAACCTGTTTGCAATAATCTGAGGGTCAATGCCTGCGCTCTATTTAACTTCTTGTGTGGAAGGGGAAAGTCTCTCCTGCCGAGATAAAAGTGCTGCGCAATTTCGTTGTATGTGGTCGGTTGATCTCTGTTCTCCACCACTGCGGGCCGGCGTTGGAGTTCTCCATGGTCGCGGAAAGCGAGACCTCGCGCCTTGGAGTGGGCCAGCTCGTTGAGGTTTGTTGGGCTTCCCATGATGGATCCCATGTGAGCGGGGAACCACGTGAGAGTGTGGGTGGCGATGCTTTTTCCTTCGAGGATGCGACAGGCTTCCTTACACACGGCGCCAACGCTGAAGGCGCGGATGGCTGCCCTGGAGTCGCTAAAGATATTGGCATGTCCGTCGTCCAGGAGGGCCAAGGCAATGGCCACTTGCTCGGCCGCATGCGACGACGTGCGTCGTACCGAAGCGGCGTTAACGGTCGAACCTCTGTGGTTGATTGAAACTACCGTAAAATTGTTGCTGTTTGCATACTGGGCCGCGTCAACGAAGCAGCTGCCGCCAGGGAGTTCTGTTGCACGGCGTAGGAGCGCTACCGCTCTGGCCTTCCTTCTTTCTACGTTGCGCTGGGGATGCATATTGCGCGGTGCGGGCGATATTATGATGTTATCTTTCTGCTCTTTCGGAAGGCCCTGGTAGGCATCTTCGACAGTGGCCGGGGGGACGCCCATCTCAGTTAGGAGGCGTCTGCCCGCCCTGGTGCCCGAGAGCCTAAGAATCTGTGCCCTTTCTTGTGCTTCTGAAATCTCTTCCAGGGTATTATGAATACCCAACTGCAGGAGTCGGTCGGTGCGTGTGTAGTTGGGTAGTCCGAGCGCGCTCTTGATCCCCCTCCTTATCATGGCGTTTAGCTTGTCTCGCTCGGCCCTCTTCCAGACGTGCATGGCCGCTACGTACGTAAAATGGCACAACAAGAAAGCGTGGACTAGCCTTAACAGATTCTCTTCGCTCAGGCCTCTCCTTCTGTTAGCTACCCGCCTGATTAGACCGATGACGCTATCCGTCTTTTTTGCTAGTTTTTGAATGGTGATGTTATTCGAGCCCGCCCCTTCGAGTGTCATTCCCAAGATTCGAATGGACGCGACCTTGGGAATGCGATCTCCGCAATTGGTGTAGAGATTAATGTCAATTTCAGAGGGGGGTTTCCAGTTCTGTGGCTTGCGGCCCTTTCTACTTGGGCTGTAGAGAAGGAGCTCCGATTTCTTTGGGGAGCACCAGAGTCCCGTGTCGGTTAGAAAACGCTCTGTAGTGTCGACAGCTTCTTGGAGAGCGGCTTCGACTTGTCCGTCACTGCCACCCGCGCACCAGACAGTGATGTCGTCCGCGTAGATCGTGTGACCGATGCCCTGGACCTTGCCTAGATACCTTGAGAGGTCGACCATTGCGATGTTGAAGAGGAGTGGTGAGATGACTGACCCCTGGGGGGTGCCTCTTTTGCTCAGCTCCATTTTCTCCGATTCCAAATCTCCAGCCTTGAGGATGGCGCATCGTTTGTTCAAGAAAGACCTGACGAAGGCATGGAAGGACGAGCCCAGGTCGAGTTTGGAGATGGCGTCGAGAACGAACTCGTGACGGATGTTATCAAAGGCCGTCTCCAGGTCCAAACCAAGGATGGCTCTCGTGTCCCGAGTGCAGCGTTCCAGGATTTGGATCTTGATAAGCTTCATGGCGTCCTGGGTGGAGAGGCCTGGCCTGCCACCCGCGCACCAGACAGTGATGTCGTCCGCGTAGGCCTGGCCTGAAACCTATCATGTTGTGAGGGAAAAGGTCGTTGGTCTCGATATACTCGGCAATTCTGTTATGGATGGCGTGCTCGGCCACCTTTCCTACACATGACGTCAGTGAGATTGGCCGGAGGTTGTCCAGGCTCGGCGGTTTACCGGGCTTTGGGATTAGTATGACCTTCGCCAACTTCCATTCTTGCGGTACAATTCCCTGCTCCCAAATCCGGTTTATATCATCTGTAAGAAACTCGATCGATGCGTCCTCTAGGTTTCTGAGAGCCTTGTTGTTAATGTGATCCGGGCCGGGTGCTGACCTACCGTTGAGGTCGTGTAGGGCGCGGCGGATTTCACTGATTGTGAAAGGTTCGTCCAGCGCGGAGTTCGGCTTCCCTTTGTATACTGGGTATGCCGCCTCATCGGCTACAGTCTTGAGCGGCAGGTACTTCTTAGCCAGCATCTCCAGCATGTCCTTTTCCGAAGAAGACTTCTTGGCTTCGTGGAGCGCTTTAGCGAGGACACTTCTCTGGTTTAACTTGGTGCCGGAGTCGTCGAGCAAGTGTTTGAGAAGATTCCACTTCCCTCCCGTGCGCATCTGCCCGTCGATTGAATTGCAAATGTCGTCCCATTGCTGCCTAGACAGGGCTTGGCAGTGCTCGTCGATCTGCTTGTTGATCTCGGCTATCTTTTTTCTGAGCTTGCGATTCAAGCGTTGGCTTTTCCACCTCTCGAGAAGTGATTGCTTAGCCTCGAGAAGGTGCGCTAGCCTGCTATCCATTTTGTCTGTCTGTAGATCCGTCTCTATGGTTTTGGTTGTGGAGCAGACATCTTGCACAATTAGTGCGCACCACTGGACGAGACTCTCCGGCTTTTCTCCACGGGCGGCGCGGGCCTTGCGAATCTCACGGAATTTGTCCCAGTCGGGCACCGAGAACGCCTTCTTTCTTTTCTGCTCCACTTGTAAGCTGGTGACCGTGATGTAGTGATCACTACCGAGGTCTATGAGCAGATTCGACCACATGGCTGAGCCAGCGTTTTTAACAAAGGCGAGATCCGGGACAGAGTCCCTGGTCGAGGAGGTGCCCCGTCTGGTGGGAAAGGCTGGGTCCGTCAATAGAGAGAGTCCCGCATCTCCCGCCTCCTGCCACAGGCTTCTGCCCTTGACCGTGTCGTGCGAGTAGTTCCACGCGTGGAAGGGGGCGTTGAAATCGCCGGCCACAACCAGTGGAGAGTATCGGGCGAGTTTCGTTGCCCTAGTGATGATGGTTTTGAAACGTTGTCTGTGATCGCTCGGGCTGCTATATACGTTAAGTATAAAAATGCTAGAGATGTTGGATTGGCTTGGGATAACTTCTACTAGGGAGGTCTCCGTCTTGCTAGGCCGGACCCCTAGATCGTGTGCGACGAAAGTGAAGTTGCTGCTGATTAATGTGCAGATTCCTCTGCCGTCCCCACGGAGAGCAAGAACTTTGTATCCCTGGAGTGAAATCTGATCAGTCATCGTTTCTTGCAATAATATAACATGTGGCTTTTCTTTGTGAGTGCGAATAAACTGCTGCAGGGTGCATCTTTTATGGCTGAGTCCCCTGCAGTTCCACTGCCAAATCCTAAATTGGGTGTGTGGCGCCATCCTTGCTGTATAGAGTGCCTTCCGGCGTTGCTACTAGGGTCTCGAGGGAGATGGTTCTATTAATCGGTCCGGGAATGTGCACTGATGGCGGCGTAGGTACCAGCGTGCCATCCGTGAAGTAAACGGGACGTACGTGGGTCGACGTCCTGATGTCCATTTCCTGCACCTTGGACTCTATCTCTGGCATTCTGTTTTCTAAACATTGAATTTTGACATTTTGCGCATCTAACTTCTGATCCACGACCAAGAGTCGCTGATCCACTGCAGATAGTCGTTCGGTAATCTTCTTGATCTCGTAGCAGATTGAATTCAACATTTCTCTGACTTCGGACTTGGCTTTAGCCGGTACATTTTCGGGCATGCTGGGAACGGCCTTTCTTTTGGCTGGGTTGCCCGAGTGGCTCGCATCCACGACCATGGGAACGTCTGCGGTTTCGGGAGAGGGGGTCCCCGAGGGGGATGAACTAGGGACTGGAACGGCGTGAGGTCCCCGAGGGGGTTGGGGAGAGGGGGTCACCGAAGGGATTCCTGAGGGGGTTGAACTAGGGACTGGAACGTGGTGAGGTTGATTAGCCTTTCTGAGCTCTGCTATTTCGGCTCGCATTAACAAGATTATGCTGCGCATCTCGGCATTTTCTTTCCTAAGCTGGGCTATTTCAGACGAACCATGCTCTGGCGCCGCACCCCCAGTTACCTTTACGGCAGTTCTCCCTCCACTCCGCACCCTGTCTGCCCAAGTGGCGCCTTGTTTCCCAGCACAGGCTGGCTCCTCGAACCGGACCCTGTTCTGTGGGCCCCGGCAGTGGCTTCCCGATCTTGAGCGGCCCCGGGACCTGGACCTGGAACGGCTCCTGGACCTGGACCGGGAACAGCTCCTGGACCTCGAGCGGCTTCTCGAGCGGGAGCGCCTGCTGGAAGGTTTAGCCGGTTCGCTGTCGGCGCTTGTCTGTGCTGGTGACGGGTCTCGATTCTTGGATTCCGCATTTCTTTCCCTTCTCCTCCGCCGAACGATGTACGGGAGTTGGAATCTTTGCTTACAAATCTTGTCCGCTGTGGCGTGCGGGCCCCCGCAGAGGCTGCAAGTAGGCGAGCAGGTGTGGTTGTCGTCGGGGTTGTTGGCCCCACACTTCCTGCATAGCTTGTCCTCCGGCGATGGGCAGACGTCGGCTCTGTGGCCTAGTCTACCGCAGGCATAGCAGCAGTCGTGCTGCCTGAGGTACAAGGAGCACTTGACTAGCGCCGAGCCGTAGAACACGAAGTTGGGGACCTTGTAGCCGTCGAAAACGATTACTACCGTTTCGCTATTCTTGATTCGCTTGGCTCCCAGGGCTAACGGATTTCTCTCGTTGAGAATGCTTCTGTCCAGGTCGGCCTGGCTCTCCGACACATCAATTTGACGTATGACACCCTTACACGTGGCGTGCGGCGCGGCTTCGTAAGTGCTGAGTTCGTACTGTTTCATTCCCAGGGTGATGCAAGTCATTTTTAGATAAGCATCGGCGTTATCGCGAGACGCGGTGCTGAGGACGATAATATTTTGTGTTGCATTGAGGCAGACGATGTCGTGGCTAGCTTGCTCGGACGTGAGTCCTGCCGCGGCGGCGACGGCCCGACCAAGCCGAGCGGAGCCCGTTTTCTGAACATCCAGACCACCCCTGGGGCGGGCGATAATCTTCCAGTGTTCCTTCGGGAGTTGAGGCATTCGCGACGACTTGATGATCTTGTGCTTTAGGCTAATAGGCTTCCTGCTGCCATTGAGACGCGCGCGGTGCCCCTCGCTGCTTGCCGCTTCACGGGTGCTGACGCGACGAGAGACGCGCAGGGCGTTTTTCTTGACCGCGGCGGAGCGCCAGCCGTGCTCCGCACCAAATTCTTCCGGCGGAAGATCGTCTCCATCCATTACAACAACCATTCCCTCTGCCATGACGAGGCAGGACTAACCCTGCCCGGCGAGCGCTGGTTAGGCCTTGCCGTCAGACTGAGGGGAGCGCGGCGTCACGGAAGAGAAGCAGCTCGAAAAACCAACGAAAAGGCCACCCACCGTAGAAAAGTTGGTATCCGTGGGTTCCTCTTTTCCTTATGCATCCGTTGGTGCAGAAAGCATAGAGATTGAGATGAATTTTTCAACGAAAATATCGAAGAAAGCAGGAGCCGGTGTGGGCACGACCGTAGTACTCGGCGTCTTCTTCCCCCACCCAACTGCAGGAGAAATACTTATAATCAATCTTCACCGCCTTATAATGCACTTAACACAAAACCAACTAGCCGAACTTTCAGCTCTAAATGCAGCACTTTCTCGTACTTTAGGCCCCTTTCGCCCTTATTAATTTTCTGTTAACCAGCGTCTTTGTGTCTACATCGATTGTGCGAGAGATGAGAGCGACAGAAAAACATCGGCGCTTTTTTGCGCTCAGTGAAAGATCACCTACATTTAGCTTGAGGCATTCTGCCGGTTTAGCTCAAATGGGTGTATGCAACACGTACGTACTCAGCGACTCATCACGGACGTTAGTATGTGTTCGGACAGCATTCATGCGAAAAGAGAGAAGCCAGAACACCGCCTTGGCTCAGGCAGCGGCATTCTGTGGACGGACTTGACGGTGCGTCTACTTGCCTTTGCTGGTTTTGCAGCCAAACGTACTGGGCGTCTCTGTAGGCCTTCCGCTGAGACCTGCTAGCCGGCCACGTGCGGACGCTCACGTGCGTAGATGAATTTACTACCGCATAAAACAGTATTGGCGACATGACACACGGTTTGTCCTGTGTGCTAAATATGTGCAGCTTTATTGCACACTTTGGCACAACGAGCAGTATAAACCAAGATGTGGGCGACGTGCTCCATGATGACCGCAATGGTCGTGTGGTGTACAAGGGATACGGGATGAAGGAGCAGAGAAAGATATAAATAATTGAATGTTGCCTGTCGGTGTTAGGCTACCCGAGTGAAGGACATGCGGCTCCATATTGTTGAAGCGTAACATTAAATCACAAAAATAAACGTATATAACATGAAATAAGCTACGTAAAAAAGGTGGAGAGAAAGCAATGACAGCACTTCCGAGCGAAAAACATAAACGTACTATAACTTGAAGGAAGGAAGGAAGAAACAGAAACTAATAAGAAGCCCAGTTTTTATTTCTCTGTTTATCGATAGGAGCTGACATTACAAAACAGGTCGCTGAATTATTAAACATTTACGACGGCTTTCTGAACTGCCAGCCAGAAATAGAGACAAGGGTTTGTAAAGGAGAACATGCTATTGGATTGTTGCGCCGAATGGGCAATAAAGGTACCCGAATGTAACAAGCCTTATTGCTGATTATCTCTAAATTTTATAAGAGCTCTATTCTTGAATCTTGTTGTGTTCCTTTTAAAGAAAAGACCTAGTTTCATACTAAAGGCGTAGCACCGATTGCGATAGCAAATTAGTGGCCACCTACACGAAATAAAAATAGTACGTTTATCGGCCGTATAAACTTGTAAACATAGGCGTGCTAACTAAATTAACAAGGATGGTGTTCCGCGCGCACATGCAAACATGAACACATCTCGCTCGGTGACCGCGGAAGCTCGCTGTCAAAACGCTAAAGTGAGGAAGCGCGGCAGCAGCAGCGAGCGAATTGGCCTTCGTGCTGCGTCTCCCATCAACGCGAAATAAGCCGAGAAAACGCAGCGGGCGTCAGACTCTGTCCCCGTCACAGATGATCTTAAAGATACGGCGGCCCGGAGTAGAACCACTTCCCCCTTCCTTCCTTTCCCTTGGAGCGTAGCGTGCGACAGAAGATAGCGCGTTTCTTCCCCCCTTTCCTCCCTTGCGTGTGCGAGATTGAGCCGCGATCACCGGGTCATCCTCTCACGCTTTTACTCGCACATTCAGCATACGGCCCGTAGCGACCACGTTATCGCCCTTGGACCTTATGGGGAACATCGTGGCGCAATGGCGTAATGGTGTTATGGTTCCAGGACTTACATTTGGAAACGCGGTTGTTTGCTTGAAGTCAAGGGTACAATCAGGACTCGATGGCAGCTAAAGTTCAGTGGGACGCCTCGCTTTGGGCGCTCACGGGAAAGCTACAAATGAAGCTGTACAGCACGATATGGGCTGTACAATTTTTGAAGTGAAAGAAGCTCAGACTATAACTGATATCGAAGAACGACTGAGGAGTACGAAAAAAAGTTAACGGGTTGCGAGAGTGTCCAGATATTTCTACAGGAAAACATTGACTCGCAGTGGAGAAAAATAGCTAGGAAGCTTACCAACAAGTAGGCGACCGAGAAAGCAACATGGCCATAAAGAACGTAGAATGCAAAGTCAGAGGGCGAGACAATCTCTTGGGTGCCGACAATGGAAAAGAAACCTCCTATGAGCAAGTATCTACGAGTTAAAAACGAAATCGGGAAAGCAACAACTTAGGATAACACAAAAGGATAAATTTAATTTTGGAAGCGAGATCAGTGCACCTTAGAACGCGCAGTTGAAGAGCGATGTGCATTAAGGAAAAAGAAGCCTATGCTTGCAACAGGAAAGCTATGGTAACGATAGAACATGTTGTATTAGAATGTGAAGGAATCTACCCATCTGTCTGTTTAGCCTCCTCTGGCCCACTTAAAGCCCTTGTGTTCAGCGATAGCAGGGAGAAAGTAAATATGTCCGCAATAGAGATTAGTAAAAGGCGATTGGAGGTTTAGTCGTATAAAATTCAGGAGACCACAAACAACGGAGGCGTATATAAACAATGTCCCCAATAGGGGTTCAGAAAGTTTGTTGCTGAAAACTCATTGTGTGTGTGTGTGTGTGTGTGTGTGTGTGTGTGTGTGTGTGTGTGTGTGTGTGTGTGCGTGTGTGCGTGCGTGCGTGCGTGCGTGTGTGTGTGTGTGTGTGTGTGTGTGTGTGTGTGTGTGTGTGTGTGTGTGTGTGTGTGTGTGTGTGTGTGTGTGTGTGTGTGTGTGTGTGTGTGTGTGTGTGTGTGTGTGTGTGTGTGTGTGTGTGTGTGTGTGTGTGTGTGTGTGTGTGTGTGTGTGTGTGTGTGTGTGTGTGTGTGTTTAAAGATAGGTTCAACATCAGGCAAAGTAAGAACAAGAGCTTGGTGGCGCAACCCACCGCACCGTTTCAATGGGGACGTTCATAGCATCCATCCAGCTGACAGCGGCGCTGGTACGGTGCATAGATGGATAGGTGTGCCGCCTGCCGGGCGTGAAGCGTAGTTCAGCAGTTTTCCGCTTCACGACGACAAACGGGGCACTGCTGTCAGAGGCCTGTCACACGCGGCGCATGTCGTGTGCTGCTACGGCTGTTGTAATCGCACCGCTGGCGCGAGTTGTTGGGAACTCGGCGCTGACGCCCGTAGTTGCACCTGGGTCGCAAGCCCCAAGGGTAGCGTTGGCCTGGCGGCCTGGGGTACAACTGGAAGCATCCGAAGGTCCCGGCAAAGCATGAGTCGACTGGTAACAACAAAACAACTTGTTTATTCTAACAACGCAAAGAGTTGGCGGTCAGGTTGACCGAAGTAGAGAGACGGGAGTGCACTTTACTCAACAGAAGAAATCGGAGCCCTCTTTTGGCGTCCGGGGGCAGCTGCTTTTTTACTCTCGCAGTTGAGGGCAAGAAGGAACCCCTCTATAGACGAGCACGTGACTGTGCCGCTCGGGAACAATGGGATAAGGTGACGCAGCCGTCGTGCCGGCGCCGTTTGGGCACAATGGGGAGGAGAAGGTAGCTCATACTGTCGTGTCGCCGCCGGTCGGGCACAATGGGGAGGAGAAGGTGGCTCACACTGTCGTGTCGCCGCCTGTCAGACCCCCTCGCTTCACAGTTGTTGGGAGCTCCTCTCCCCGGCTGCCGCGCTTCGACAAGCGTGGGCACCAATATGCACATGCACTCACACACGCACATGAAGACAATGAAGACACGTGGCATCGGAACATGCCTGGACGCGCTTGGCGGGGAGGCGTAGCGGCGACGCCGAACGGGCCAAAATGTCTGCCGCTTTGTTGCAGCCGCGCCGGCTAAACCGCGCGTCGTAGGCGAAACGTAACAGACCGCCCCGCCGGGGGAAGGAGATCCCGATGGACAGGGGACTGCATCCGCTGTCCGGAGGGATGTCGCTCGATGATGCTCATAACCGAAGTTGGGCGTCCCTCGACGTTTCTTGAGCGCAGCGCACAGAGAAGGCCTCGTTCTCTCGTTCAGGTTCGCACAGGACACTGCAAAGTGACTTCGGGAGAGTTCACATTTTTGTTCTCGTTCCCGGCAAGCGTTAGAACTACGCTGAAACTCAACCGCTCAGTCAGCAAGCACGGCACAACCCTCACTAAGCCCTGCCAGGCTCTTTCCCCTTCTATACCACTGCCTAGTTCCTTACAGTAGTCTAGCAGCACTTAGAACGCGTCCACAAATTGGAAAATTGCACTAGAAAGCATATCATCACTTTGAAACACTAAACAAAAGCAATATGTTAAAAATCCTGCCTCAGGAAGAAAAACACCAGTAACAATTTTGAGGCTGATTCCTACGTTAGGGGCTTCGACTTAAGCCATCGGCGTTACCCTTGAGACTCCCCTTTTTGTAACGCACCTCAAAGGAATATTGTTGCAAAGCGAGGCTCCAGCGCAGGAGGCGGCCATTTTTGGGAGAGATGGTCTGCAGCCATTGGAGAGGGCAGTGATCCGTCTCAATGATAAACCTCGAGCCGGCTAGATAGCATGACAATTTCTGAACGGCCCACACGAGACATGCACACTCTTTCTCGGTGGCGCTATACGCCTGCTCACGACTGGTCAGCTTACGACTAGCATACAGGACGGGGTGTTCTACTTCTCCATTTTCCCGTTGGCACAGTACAACGCCCATGCCTCGCTCACTAGCATCGCACTGAACAACGAACCCTTTTGTATAGTCTGGCGATCGTAGCACAGGCTGGCTTGTTAGGGCACTCTTTAGGGCGCTAAAAGCTCTTTCCTTTGTCTCGTCCCAGACGACTGTTTGAGGCTCTGTTTTTCTTAGAGCATCCGTCAGGGGAGCCGCGATATCAGAGTACCTGGGGATGTACCTCTGATAGTAGCCGGCGACACCTAAGAACGACCGAATATCGGTCTTCGTGCGCGGTTGCGGGAAGTCTCGCACAGCGGCCACCTTTATTTCAGAGGGGCGGCGACGACCCTGACCAATCACGTGACCGAGGTAGACAACCTCGGCCTGTGCTAACTGGCACTTAGGAGCCTTTACTGTCAAGCCCGCTTCGCGCAGGCGGGTTAGCACTGCCCGCAAGTGTGCCATATGCTCAGACCCGGATGCGGAGAATATCGCTACGTCGTCTAGATACGGTAAAGCGAATTCTTGCTGTCCCCGCAACACTTTATCCATGAGGCTTGAAAAACAGTATGGCGCGTTCTTCAAACCAAAACTCAACACTTTAGGACGGAATGTTCCCATTGGTGAAATGAACGCCGCATACCTACTAGCCTCTTCTGTAAGTGGAACCTGCCAATAACCCCTGACAAGATCTAGGGTGGAAATAAACTGAGCGCTACTAACTTTCTCAAGGCGCTCCTCGATGTTAGGGATCGGATAAATTTGATCCTTAGTGATGGAATTAAGCCTGCGGTAGTCGACGCAAGGACGAGGTTCCTTGCCCGGTACCTCAACTAAAATCAAAGGGGAGGTATAATCACTCTCACCTGCCTCAATAACACCGAGCTGTAGCATTTTATTTACCTCAGCCTCCATAATATCGTTCTGGCGGGGTGACACCCGATACGCCTTGGATCGTACTGGCTCTGGGGAGGTAAGTTCTATGTCATGAGTAAGGACAGAAGTCCTACCAGGCCTCTCAGAGAACAGACCTTGAAACTCTTGTAAGAGCTGGTGTAGTTCGGTTTTCTGCTCAGGCGACAGCGGTGCTTTACTGATAAGGTCACTAATGACTTGACCGGTGTCTTCCCTGTTCGTCACTGAGCCTAGTCCCGGAAGCTCGACCGGAAGCTCTTCAGGAACGTTTACCATCATGCACACCACTGCTTCCCTTTGTTTATAAGGTTTGAGCAGATTACAGTGGTAAACTTGCTGTGCTTTCCGCTTTCCTGGCAGACTCACCACGTAGTTAACGTCCGACAGTTTCTGAACAATTCGTGCTGGGCCCTCCCACTGCACGTCTAGTTTGTTGTTTAGCGATGTGCGCAATATCATGACCTCATCGCCCACCTCAAAACGACGGGCCCTGGCGGTCCGATCATAATAAACCTTGGCCCTCTGCTGGGCCTTTGCCATTGCTTCACCTGACAACTCCTGTGCCCTTCTTCAGCGTTCGAGGAGCTTAAGCACGTACTCCACCCCGACTGGGTCGTCGCCCCTGCCTTCCCACGATTCTCGAAGCATGCGAAGCGGAGAGTGAAGCGAGCGACCGTACACCAGCTCAGCTGGCGAAAACCCCGTAGCTGCATGCGGCGCGGTCCTTAATGCAAACATCACCCCAGGCAGACACAGCTCCCAGTCAGTTCGATGTTCAAAACACAATGCTCTCAACACGCGCTTCATGACGGAGTGGAGCTTCTCAACGGAATTCGACTGTGGGTGGTACACTGAGCTGTGTAACAGCTTTACCCCACACCTTTCGAGAAAAGTTGTCGTCAAAGCGCTAGTAAACACTGTGCCCTGATCTGATTGGATTTCCGCAGGAAAACCAACTCGCGCAAATATGGACAGTAGTGCATTGACTATCTCAACTGAGCTGAGTTCTTTAAGCGGCACTGCTTCAGGGAACTTTGTCGCTGGGCAGATCACAGTCAAAATGTGTCTGTACCCCGTGGCTGTTACCGGCAGAGGTCCCACTGTATCAATAACGAGCCGTCTAAAAGGCTCCGTAATGATAGGTACCAATTTCAACGGCGCCCTCGATTTGTCCCCTGGTTTGCCCACCCGCTGACAGGTGTCACATGTCCTCACGAAATGGTCTGCGTCCCGAAAACACCCTGGCCAATAGTACTCTTGCAAGAGACGGTCCTTAGTTTTCTTAACTCCTAGGTGTCCGGACCACGAACCCCCGTGCGACAAGCGCAACAGATCCTCACGATAGCATTGAGGCACGATCAGCTGATCGAACTCCACTCCTCTGCGGTCTAGATACTTCCGGTACAGGACTCCACCTCTTTCCACAAAGCGAGCATTTTTCTTGGCGATACCTTCCTTGACATTGCAGCGTATGTTTTCTAGGCTGCCATCCTTCTTTTGCTCGGCTATCAAAGCCGACCGGCTGACTTTTAGCAACCTATTAAGTCCGTCTGACGTAGGCGCGATGAGCAAATCTGCAGATAGCTCTTCTAACTTTCCCGCTTCGGGATTTTCCTCCCCAGTATCTGGTGCCTTTAACGTTACAGACTCAAGTTTATTCAGTTCGGGCGTGCTCCGAATATCAGCTTGCTGCGCCTCTGACCCTTTTTCATTGTTCGGTAACGTCGGCACCGCAACTACCGCCTTTGCAGCGAGCTCCCGAACCTTCGATCTGGTTAAGGCCTGAACGCTAGCCTCACCAAACAAAAGCCCCTTCTCGCGCAGGAGGAGATCGGACCTGTTCGAAAATAGGTACGGGTACTGGGGGGGCAGCATAGATGACACTGCCGCCTCCGTCTCAAGCGCTCCGAAAGGTCCTTCAATAAGCACTTTTGCTACCGGCAGACACACGCTATGAGCTTCCACGGCTTGCTTGATCCATGCGCACTCGCCCGTGAACATATGGGGTTCTACGTAAGACGGGTGAACTACATCCATTGTAGCTGCGGAATCGCGAAGCACTCGGCACTCTTTCCCGTTCACGAGGAGGTCTCGCATGTAAGGCTCGAGAAGCTTCATGTTCTCGTCAGTGCTGCATATTGACAAAAACACAACTTTTGGTTTTGTTTCCGGACACTGCGCCGAAAAGTGACCCGGCTTCTGGCACGTATAACAAATGCGCGCTTGCCTCGTCTCGAACCGCTTTCTGCGTTCGGCTTCGGCTGCCGCCGTCTCCTTAGGTTCGGTCGCACTGCTTTCACTCGCATCCGCACTACGTGTGTTCCCCTTTGCTCTCCTGGGTGTGAACTTCGGCCTCTCAAACTTCGAGCCAAATTCACCCTTTTGACCGTCCTTAGCTCCGCGAGCCCGACGCGTCACAAACTCCTCGGCTAGCTCAGCGGCTTTAGCCACCGTACAAACGTCTGGCCTATCCAAGACCCAGTACCGCACGTTCTCAGGTAACCGACTATAAAACTGTTCCAGCCCGAAGCACTGCAGAACTTTATCGTGGTCACCAAACGCTTTCTCTTCTTTGAGCCACTCCTGCATGTTTGACATTAGCCTGTACGCAAACTCTGTGTATGACTCACTTCTGCCTTTCTCATTTTCCCGAAACTTCCGACGGAACGCCTCCGCTGACAGCCTGTACTTTTTTAGCAGACTCGATTTCACTTTGTCGAAATCCTCTGCCTCCTCTCTATCCAAGCGAGCGACTACGTCGGCCGCCTCGCCGGGTAACAAAGTGAGCAAGCGCTGTGGCCACGTTTCCCGAAAGAACCCCTGCTTCTCGCACGTTCGCTCAAAGTTAACCAGGAACAAACCAATGTCCTCTCCAAGCTTAAACGGCCGCATCAGGTCAGTCATTTTGAACAATACGCGTTCTCCTGCACCGTGTGCCTGACTTCCATTACGAGCGCGTTCCATCTCTACCTCGAGACGCTTCATTTCCAAAGCGTGTTCGCGCTCTTCTTTTTCTTTCTGCTCTTTAAGTTCGCGCTCCTGTTTCTCTTTTTGCTCTTGAAGTTCGCGCTCCTGTCTTTTTGACCTCTCCTCCATAGTCTCAAGGCATTCCGACAGCTCGTCATCCCCAGCCTCTAACTCAAGAATAGCCTTTAGCAGTTCTGGTTTTCTGAGTTTGTCCGAGACATCCAGACCCAACTCTCTTGCAAGCTCCAACAATTTCGGTTTGCGCAACGACTTCAAATCCATGGCTGCTCTGAATGCTGCTTTCTCTACTGCCTATTATTGTCTTGCCGCAATCTAACCCGGCAGCAACGACAACCACAATTACCAGCTCTGTTTCTGACACTGACAAAAGCCTGGCAAAGCTCAGAAGAAGAAAGTCCCGCACTCACCAAACCTCGCAGCCAAGAATTCAGCGCAGTCGTTCCGCTGCAGGCAACCAGTCATCACACAGGGCTCGTTGCACTGCTCCCGGATGGTCGTTGAGCTGCTCAGCATACAGTCAACTGCATATCTTCGCTGCTGGCCTCCGTTGTCGCGATCTCACCGCTGGCAGACAGTTGTTGTGGTCCCACCGATGGCACCGGTTGTTGTAATCGCACCGCTGGCGCGAGTTGTTGGGAACTCGGCGCTGACGCCCGTAGTTGCACCTGGGTCGCAAGCCCCAAGGGTAGCATTGGCCTGGCGGCCTGGGGTACAACTGGAAGCATCCGAAGGTCCCGGCAAAGCATGAGTTGACTGGTAACAACAAAACAACTTGTTTATTCTCACAACGCAAAGAGTTGGCGGTCAGGTTGACCGAAGTAGAGAGACGGGAGTGCACTTTACTCAACAGAAGAAATCGGAGCCCTCTTTTGGCGTCCGGGGGCAGCTGCTTTTATACTCTCGCAGTTGAGGGCAAGAAGGAACCCCTCTATAGACGAGCACGTGACTGTGCCGCTCGGCCACAATGGGATAAGGTGACGCAGCCGTCGTGCCGGCGCCGTTTGGGCACAATGGGGAGGAGACGGTGGCTCATACTGTCGTGTCGCCGCCGGTCGGGCACAATGGGGAGGAGAAGGTGGCTCACACTGTCGTGTCGCCGCCTGTCAGACCCCCTCGCTTCACAGTTGTTGGGAGCTCCTCTCCCCGGCTGCCGCGCTTCGACAAGCGTGGGCACCAATATGCACATACACTCACACACGCACATGAAGACAATGAAGACACGTGGCATCGGAACATGCCTGGACGCGCTTGGCGAGGAGGCGTAGCGGCGACGCCGAACGGGCCAAAATGTCTGCCGCTTTGTTGCAGCCGCACCGGCTAAACCGCGCGTCGTAGGCGAAACGTAACACGGCCCTATTACAGTGTATATGTGGCGTATTTATCGCTGTATTTGAACTAGAAACCGAGAAACCTTCTTCGCAGTGACAGTACAGGCAGTTCCAGATTTATGATTGCAGCGGAGCTCCGTCACTTGCGAAGGTAACGTACTTGCCTTGTCCGTCAGCTGCTTGTTTCCCGGTTTCAGAGGCAGAAATATGGAGCTAGTAATGCTGTTTCGTACGGTAAACACGTTAAAATTGAGTTTGAATGTACGAAGAGGGTCATAAATTCGGCAAACGCGAAATAGCATCGCATCAGTTTTTCCAAAGGGAGAAGTAGAGTCGAAATTTTTTTTACGAATCAGTATGTTGGTGCTGTATGCGAACGTAATTCGCGCATGGAGTATTCTTATACCACAAATTGCATAAAGAAAATTACTTGGTCTGAAGGAATGCAAACTACAATCGAATAAATATTGATATTCGCACAACTAAACTCCCTGGGTTTATTTCTTTCCCCGTATGGTTGCTATTTTAAATTAGAACTATTACATCTTGCGTTGATCTGTACACGTTTGCAACATAAATCAACCACTTTTTCGCCAATAGACATAAACTTGTTTTTTTTTACTATTTCTTACCTTGGTTCGATGATCTATGATTAGGTGTGTGGTCTATGGTGTAAGTAGCAGCTTATAGCGTGCAAAATAATCATTTGGACTCATGATAGTCGTATGCGCATATTCGAATGTAATAGGCTAATTGTGAGGTCCCACGTGTAAACCAGCAACGCGATTATCCTTTACATCGAACTATAGCATTCAATTAAACAAGGAACTGCTCACAGCCCTCACAATGCATGTAGCGGAACGTAAGTCAAGTTATTGTTCTTCACAAGGAATTGCAGGCAAGCAATGGATTAGCTTGACGATGCTGTTCGTAAATCCAAGTTTGCACTGCTCACGAGCGACCAGTGCAGAAGGCTTTAGCTGGAAAAAGGAAAAATGTGCCAGTTGCAGCACATGCAGTAGTCGCTTTTCTTGTCAACTACGTCCTCTGCACTTGAAGCTGACTTTTATTCGGCTATGTGGCTGTTATTCGTCGGCATACTTGCCAAAACGTCTTCAAGTTTCTCACACAGAATAATTTTATCGACCGTCTTCTGACTACTCGCGAACGTCGGTTAACCTTCTCACTCGTGCGCAAATACTAATTATTCCCTTGTTCAACACCCGTCATTGTCATTCACATCCTATTTGCTTGAAGCGCATGTGCAAGTTTGGCTCACTGTGTCTTCACAATTATTTTGGAGACTGTAATTTCGTCGAAGTCTTGCTCGTCCTTTTTGCATGAGTTTTCTGAAGCTGAAGCGTCGGGTAGCATCGAAGGAACAGTGCCGTGATTAGATGCAGTGCACCTTCGGAATCTGCGCGGCGACATCCAGGCATGCGCCGACCGCTATGGAAACAAAGCGCTGGCGTGGGCTTCGTACTGTTAGGGTTGGCGTCTGGCACCACGTGTTGAAAGGAATTTCAACCGACCTTCTTTCACCAGGCCTCGTCGAAATGGAGTGTAACTTCCTAATTCGCCATGACCATTTCGAGTGTCTGCCGGAAGCCCCGCATTCTACAGACCTCTTTTGTGTGTGTGTGTGTGTGTGTGTGTGTGTGTGTGTGTGTGTGTGTGTGTGTGTGTGTGTGTGTGTGTGTGTGTGTGTGTGTGTGTGTGTGTGTGTGTGTGTGTGTGTGTGTGTGTGTGTGTGCGCGTGCGAGTTTAGAGAGGCCCTTTCCTCGAATTGGACCTAGAGGAGAACTTCCACGAACCCGCGAAGCGCAGAAGAGACGGACAGGCGTCTACAATTCCAGGAGGCGTGACGACCTCCTCCTTTCAGCATGCTCGGTATAACCAGAGGAGGAGGGGCCCTCTTTCTGTGCCGGTCACGTGACGTCGACGGAAGCAAGATCCCGCCCACGACTGTAGAGAGCCTATTTAAGGGGCTCCGAAATGTACTTTTTATCACTTCATTCTCTTCTCTTCAATTTTCATCAACCTTGGAATAAGCCGTGCAAGTTTCGCACTAGAAATCGTCTCGCCCTTGCTTGGCCGCCATGGTCTACCGTATGCCTGCAGCCCGCCGACAACGCCACGCTACCCAATAAGTAGCGTCGGTCGAGCTTCAATAGGCAGGCGTCGCTACAACTCGGGAGCAGTACGGTACGCTACCCTGAGTACGCAACAGGACCCACTGCGTCGCCGCCGCTAGAGAATGCGCACAGCGCGCGCCACGCATTCCCGTGTCCACGCTTTCTTTCTGAACGATGAGCGACGCAACCGGTGGAAATGCTTCGTCTGCCGCTGCTGCTAAGCGAGCAGCCCGAGCAGAGGCTCAGCACCGCCGCCGACCAGGACCCTGTCGTTCGGAATCAAATTCTTTGCCACAGTAAATCGCAAGTTAAAAGCAACTAAAAAGCTGTGTTCAAAATTCCCATTGGCAAGAGAGAGAGAGATAATAATGCAGAGAAAGGCAGGGAGGTTAACCAGAGGTAGTTCCGGTTGGCTACCCTGCGCAGGGGAAGGGTTAAGGGAGATAAAAAGAGAAACAGAGTGGAAGGGGAATATAGAAAGAAAGGGAGACAAGCACGAACAAAGCGCGTACACTACCGAGCGGTAGGGGCGGCATTCTTAGAGCCTCGTGAAGCCCCGTAGTCCGCAAGAACCTTAATAGCGCGAGTAACGCCTTCAACGCGGATGTTCTTTCGGAGCATTGGCCTAAAGCTTTTAGTTCTGAAAGTGGACGATTGTCCAACTCGTCCAGTACTCTGCGCATCACTTGTCTCGGAGCACTGTATCGCGGGCAGACACAGATAATGTGTGCGAGCGTCTCGTCGATGTTACATGTGTAGCACGTGGGGCTGTTGGCCATTCCTATGAGGAAAGCATATGAGTTTGGAAAGGCAACGCCTAGCAACAGACGGTAGAGCATGGTCTGTTCACGTCGTGGTAATCCAGGCGGGAGGTGCATCCGTATGCCCGGAGATAACGAACGCAACCGACACATGGTGAAAACATTTGAGTCCCACAGGGGCAAAGTACACCCACGGGACATAAATCGCAGTTGAGCCGCAGCGTATTTTCGCGAAAGCGGAATGAAGACTCGTTGACCACTTTCATGTGCAGATCGGACGGCTTCGTCGGCGTGGTCATTCCCGCTGATGTTACAATGTCCTGGAAGCCGCTGAAAGATTATGTTGTGTCCCTTGTCATGGCTTTGATGATATATGTGTCGAATTTCTGAGGCCAGTTGTTCATTGGGTCCGTGGCGCATTGGGCTTCGTATGCACTGAAGGGCTGCCTTGGAGTCACTAAAGACTGTCCATTGTTGCGGTGGCTTCTGCTTAATGAAATCAAGTGCAGCACGGAGCGCCGCAAGTTCTGCACCCGTTGATGAGGTCACACATGAAGTTCTTAATTTGATTTCTTCAGATTGTGCCGGGACGATGACTGCAGCAGCACAGCTCCTGAGTTTCACTGAACCATCTGTGTATACATGTTGCCGGAATCTGCACGCTGTGAATGTGCTCCAAAGTTGCTTGTTTCAAAGCTTGCAATGGCGCTCCAGCTTTCTTTCTGACTCCGGAATTGTCAGTTGCACTTGCGGCCGGTGCAGACCCCACAATGGATCTGACAATCGTGCAGCGGGATAAATTCTGATGGCAAGTAGGACTGATGTCTTACAATAGTTTTAGCAAAAGTTGAAAGTGGCCTTTTTGCTGGCAAGCAAGGGAATCCGAGTGAGGTGTCGGATGTGTGCGCTCAGGACATCTGTATCTATATAGACTGTCAAAGAAGCGTCTCTGGCTATGGCCACTGTCGCAATCGATGACGTAGTTTTGGGAAGACCGAGACAAGTCCTGAGTGCTTTGGCTTGCACGCTCTGGAGTTTGTGAATATTCGTAGTGCAAGTATTTCCTAGTACAGGCAAGCTGTACCGCAGGAAGCCCAAAAACAGTGCTTTATATAGTTGCAACATTGACGGTACTGTCGCGCCCCAGGACTTCCCGCCGAGAAACGCAAGAAGGTCCACAATGGCGGCCAAACGCTTTGTCATGTACGAGATGTGAGGGCTCCAAGACAAGTCTCTATCAATGATGACGCCAAGAAATCGTTGCGTTCGTCTATATCGTATAATTTGGTCATTAATCCGCAAAGCATACGGGGCCATCGCTTTGCGAGTAAAAGCAATGAGTGCACATTTCTCAGCGGAAAGCTCCAGGCCTTGTCTTCTTAGGTATGTTGACACAGCCGTTGAGGCTTTCTGAAGTCGTGCGCGGACTTGTACACGTGTCACGCCTGAAGCCCATATGAAAATGTCGTCTGCATATACGGAGAGCTGAACGGTTTGCGGTAACGAATCAGCGAGACCAACGAGCACCAGGTTGAAAAGGGTAAGGCTGAGTACTCCGCCTTGCGGTACACCACGACTGGTATAGCTCGATGGCGTTGGTCCGTCTTCAGTCAAAATAAAGAACGATCTTCCATTCAAATAGTTGCATATCCCGCGAAAGGTGCGTCCACCAATCCCAACACCTTCTAAGACGTCCAGAATTGCATGATAATCTACATTGTCGTACGCACCTTTAACATCAAGAAATAGGGCCGCACTGATTCGTTTCAAATGTTTCTGGTGTTGTACGTATGTTAGCAGGTCGATAACGCTATCTATTGACGAGCGGCCACGTCGAAAACCAGCCATTGCCTCTGGATAGACGTTGTAAAATTCCAGGTACCATTCTAACCGTGTAAGGATCATTCTCTCTATTACCTTGCCGACACAGCTGGCCAGTGGTATTGGACGGTAAGATGACAATTCGAACGGGGATTTGACAGCCTTGAGGAGTGGAACAAGCCGACTGGATTTCCACGTTGTAGGGACCAGGCCGTCACGCCTTGGTGCGTTGTATAGGCCAAGAAGGGCATCTCTGGCCTCTTGACCAAGGTTTGCAAGCGCAGAGTATGTGATGCCATCGTGTCCTGGTGACGAAGGTCGTCTGCACCCAGCAAGTGCGGCCTCCAGTTCTTCGATGGAGAAAGCAGCGTCCATACGAGGATCTCGGGAGCAAGGGGGCACAATGGGAATAGGTGCGCAAGGTGAATACGTGAGCGCCGGACCCGCGATCCTTGCGCAGTAATCTTCAGCTAGCTCGACTTCTCGGCTTCCTTGATGTAGGGATAGAGACTTAAATGGACGACGCTGTTGAGGAGCTGTTAGAAGTCCACGGATTGTTCTCCAGACAGCCGACAGAGGTTTACGCGGGTCGAGAGACTCACAAAACGATTTTTAGCGTTGATTTTGCAGTACAGCAAGGCGACGCTGAATTTTCTTTTGAATGCGTCTGGCCTCTCTAAGGTCGTAGAATGATTTAGACCGTCTGTACCGTCGCTCCGCTCGCGCGCGGATTGCACGAAGGCTCTGTATTTCCGAATCAAAATCTGTGTATTTCTCTAATGGCCAAAATGAGCGCATAGCATCCTGCATAGCCTTGGCGATCTCAAATTCTAGTGTGGACGAAAGGCCTTCGTGGTATGCGTCTTCCATAAGTGATTTAAACACGGGCCAATCTATTGTGTGTTTAAAATTTGATGGAACGGATTTGGTGAGGCCTTTTATCTTCAGGTAGGTAGGAATGTGGTCGCTTCCGTGGGTTTCTATATCTGCGAACCAATGGACGCAGCGAGTCAGGCATCGCGAAACAAATGCTAAGTCTAAACAACTACTGTACGTCCGGCCGCGCAGGAACGTGGGACTGCTATCATTTAGACAACAAAGTTCATGGTCGCAAGCAAAGGACACGAGGTTTCTTCCTTTGGAATTTATTTTGTTGCTTCCCCAAAGTGAATGACGCGCGTTGAAGACCCCAACAACAATCCATGGACCAGGTGTCGCATCTATAATGTCACTCAGTCTCTGCCTATCGAAACGACTTGATGGAGAAAGGTAAGCGCCCACTAAAGTGAACGCAAGTTTTTGTTTTTTCACGGTCAAACACACATAATAATGAAAGAAAACGTAATGGCGAAAATCATTGCGGGATTTCTGGCCACGGGCATTCCATTGCATAATAGATGCTTCCTTGACTTGTCTGAAGAACGGCTGACGCGATAGAGCCATTGTGCTTGCTACTCGAGCCTCGCAAGAACCGGATCCAGGCCGTCCAGTACTTGTAGTGCACCTCGATCAGATGGCGTCTGCATGTCATTTATCAACACGCGAATGACTTTCATTAGAGATTTATTTTATTATGGCAATTACTTGCTTGTCTTGGGGGGGGGGGACCTCGCACGTGATCAGTGCCCTCATTGGTTCGTCGGCAGTCTACCGTCGACTTTTGTTGGGCTGAAGGACTTAATGTCGGAAGTGCAGGCCAGTCGTTTGCAGTAGAGGTATTCACTGCGTCATCAGACACCGTGTTGTTAGTGTGGGTGAGCGCCTTGGGAGCCCCAGCCTCAGGAAGTAGCGTCTGTCTTGCGACGGTATCAGTATTTCTAGTAGACGAGGATCGTCTACGGTGACGGACACTACGCCGTCGCACTTTGGCGGCGGCCTCTCTGTGAGTTGAGTTGTCTCTCACCATTTGTTTTAGGACTTTCCGCTCTGTCTTGTGTCTCGGGCAGTCTTTCGACGATGCTTCATGGGGACCAGAGCAACTGGAACACTTGAAGTGAGTCGCACGGCAAGCATCAGCGCTGTGCTGCTCAGAATATCTTGCGCACATGGTCGAATTTTTGCATATGCCGCTGAGATGCCCGATCTTCAAACAATTACGGCACTGAAGTGGTCTTGGAACGAACGGTCGCACTGGATGACGAAAAAATCCAACTTTCACGTGGGACGGCAAGCTACCTCCCTTGAAAGTTATCCTCATACAGCGTGAATATCCTAGGCGACGGATTTCAATAATAGTTGCATCTGCTGTGGCAGGTTTGACCAAAATAGGCAGATCGTTGTCGTAGATTGACTCATCGACATCGTAAATCACACCTGATATAGTATTGCTGTCCTGTGGTATTATGGTGCGAACATTTATCTTGCCCAGCATTTTCACTGTACAGAATATATCCAATGCTGCTCTGTCCTTGACATCAACCGCAAGAATGTTCTTACGGGAGTTAATTCTCATATCCGTGATCTCATTTGGAACAAGAGCCTCTAGTGTTACAGATATGGCTTGCCTGTTTAGCCTATTCAGGTTGTCAGTCGGCGTCTCGGGCAAGAAGAGGATCGTGTGAGCCATGTCATTGGCCTTTGCTGCCGCCGTCGTCCTTGTTGAAGACGAGGAAGCAGTGACGATTCTCCTCTTTCCATTTTGCCTCACAACTGTCAAGTAGTCGCCGTCATCCGACAGATCGAATTCTTCTGAAGCAGACTAGTACAGCAAGGTGTACTCGCTGCCTTTGTCGCTCATCAGGTGATTGCGCTTCCTCGAAGCGCTCGATGCTGTGACGTCGGTCTCCTCCGGACGTCTAGCTGACTCCGCTTCCATCGCCGAAGGTCTCGGTAGTGGCGCCTCCAGAAAACACGCAAAAATACTCGCAAAATGATAGCAGCAGAAAACGGGGTTCCACACAAGAGCCACTTCTTCGTCTTTAATCCATTGGCAAGAGTTTGCTTCAGCTAAAGTGTCGGGCAGCACCGAAGGAACAGTGTCATCATTAGCCGCAGATGCACCTTCAAAATATGCGCAATACGCTCAATCAAATGTCCTTCGAAGGGGCGTAATTGTAATTGTCGTAAGCACCGTAATCGACGGTGAAATTATTTTAGCCCATGGCTTGCATGTTTGTAGCTGAACTTACGATTCGACGCAACGTAAGTGTTCTCCTTCCGGCTAGTTTTATATTGTGCAGGAACACTTTCCCTGTTTCGAAACCTGAAAACTTTGTATTCACGGACATTAACCACAGTATTCACTTCGCTCCTTAAACAAGTAAATTACAGGAACTCAGAAAACTATCGCGACTGCGAGCACAGCACACCGTGCCGTCAGCGTGTTAAGAGAAGATATAAATGACCGCATTTGAATATGACTCATTGCCGAAAGAATTGCCACACTTCCACGCACTCTCTTAACACAATTTAACAACTTTCTTTCAGGTTTTATTGTTAAAACGAATTATTTTAAATATTATGCAGATCCCACGCACTGTTGCAATCGATGTAAGCGAAGGTTTCTGTCTTGGTTGCTTTGATTGACCATAACTAGCAACTTGATGTTGATGGCGAAAGCTTATCTCCTTCAACGTTTAATCTAACACGAGAGTGGTCAGTTGATGTCAAACGTTACCTTGCGTGCACCACTGTTGTTTGTCCGCGCAGCACACAGAACACACAGGGAGAGGTGTTTGCTTGAGCCGTTGTTGTGCGCCATATTTCATAACCTCTTAGAGGGTTGACCATTGTCATTGCCTCACATGGTACATCGCATCGTGACAGAAGTATTAAACTTGAATAGGATTATGGGCCTATACGTGCCAAAACCACAATCGGATAATGAGGCACGCTGTAGTGGCGGGCTCCGGATTAATTTCGACACCGTGCTGTTCTATAACGTGTCCCAGAATCTCAGTGCACGTGCGTTTTCTCTTTTGACCCCTTCGAAATGCGACTGGCGCGGTTGGGATTAAATCCGCGACTTCTAGCAATGACATAGCCGCAAAGCTAGCGCGGCGGGCACAGAAGTGTTGATTTGACGGTTGACCACTTCCGTAGTGTCGCCTGGACCCTGCGGTTCGCTTTAATTAATGCAGCTCTGCTTCTGCACGCCTTGCGTAATTTGTCCGCTTAACATATTTGCATGTTGCTTATATTCAGAAATAGCAGGAACGTGCTGTACCGTACCTTGAACTTAAGCTTACCCAGTTTCCACGCAACCGCTGTCGTATGGTAGTAGGGTTTCCTTGCCTTATCACATCACCTCTCCCCGCCCTCACCTTGCATGGCAACCGCCTCTTCTCCTTCCTCTTCTCTACAGTACTATTTACGTCCCCTCTGGACTCTCACGTTAGTAGAAAGAAAAGCGCTGCACTTTCTGCAGTGCATAGAATTTCATTCTCACGCACCAATGTCCTTTATTGATCAGAGATTAACCTCTACAGAAATACTGTATGATACTTAATTGCCTCTCATCGAGCATTCTATTATTACATACATAATGTTGTGTATTGCATTATTTCATAACATTGTATAATAATTTGTGTAAGGGAATTGTCTTTTGCAGGAACGCTATTCTTTGAGATAGATCTCTGATGAACAGTTGCGGCAATTTCAGCTGCATACTGTTTGCGAATACTTGGGTGTTGTTTAGGCGGCGCACTCATGCGTGACATTCTCGCTGTCCCTTAGAAGTCCGTGTTGTTCCTGCCAATGAGGAAGTTCCATGCCAGGTATCGTGTTTCCGACATCACATTGTACCTTCGGCGTCTCCAGGACGTCTTCCTCTTTTCCGTCGTTGTGCTGTTCAGGTGAAATGAAAGTTTTAAAATACATGTAATAGAAGTAGTGCAGAACTAATAATGCCTTGCCGATGGATTCGAACCTTTCTGCGCGTACGTTGGCTTACCGTGGCAAATATAGCCCCTTGTGTATGTTGCGCATCGCGAGCCAAGAAGTCGTTGCCATTTAACCGCTAGGACGTACAACAAAGCCAATTTTTGCAAAAGAGAATTAGCTAAAGGCGGATGGAATACTTTTCATATATATACGGTATACATATACAAGGTGTCCCAACTATCATGCACCCAGATTTAAAAATATGCAAATGCCACGTAGCTGTACAGAACCAATGCAGTGTTTGCCGTCGCTTGGAGATACTCAGATTATTTTTTGCATTCCGCCTAACTGCATAATTAGTCATATTTACTGAACCGCTTAAATATTGTAATTAAATTAAAAGTGTCAGTGAGAAAATTGTAAACATGAAAAATTCCCGATACAGCATTCTGTTGCTGAATACGGGCTGCATGAGTGTTTTTCCGAGTGTGAAAGAGGCCCGCGAGTACACAGAAAATTGCCGCGTTATTGGCCGCTCGAGGCACTTTGCGTGTATTCGCGGGCTTCTTTCACGCTCGGAAAAACACTTTTATGTAGCACGTATTCAGCAACAAAAAGCTTTGTCGGGAGTTTTCGATGTGGGCTCTAGAATTTTTTCACTGAAACTCTTCAGGTAATTATAGTACTTGAGATGGTGATCAATTAGTTAAGACTAAATATGTATTTCGGCGGAATGCAATATTAATCTTAATTAGTTAAGACTAAATATATATTACGACGGAATGCAAAAATAATCTCAGTCTGTCCAAGCGACGGCAAGCAATACCTTGGTTCTGTCCAGTTGTGTGGTATTTGAATATTTTTGAATATTGATGCATGATAGTTGGGACACCCAGAATTACATACCTGCGGGGACAGGCCACTTAAAGCTTACCAGCTTATTATGTTCGGCCTTACGGATAATACCTATGGATTGCCTGCTAAATAAATAAATATATTTGCAATATTTCCTTTTAATTATCCTGAGATTTGATTGCCAATTTATATATAGATCAGTTCCCAAGACCAGACAAATATTGCGATAGTAGGCGTATCTCAACGCATATGACTGTATCTGTCCTAGTCCTTAAAGGAGCGCGACTGACTGTCCAAGCTTGAGGCAAGCAGTCGGACGCGCTACTTTCTTAGTCGTGCAAGTAGCACTCATTATTTCACACCTTAACCCGAGGACAAAAGTATGGTGGCGACAAATGCCATGATCAGATCAGCTCGTGATTGTTTTTCTCGAAAGAAAAGTAATATTTAAAAATCAAATTATGGGGTTTTACGTGCCAAAACCACCTTCTGATTATGAGGCACGCCGTAGTGGAGGACTCCGGAAATTTCGACAACCTGGGGTTCTTTAACGTGCACCTAAATATAAGTACACGGGTGTTTTCGCATTTCACCGCCATCGAAATGCGGCCGCCGTGGCCGGCATTCGATCCCGCGACTTCGTGCTCAGCAGCCTAACACCATAGCCACTGAGCAACCACGGCGGGTAGAAAAGTAATATTGTACTTCCCGAAGTTTCGATGGCAGGGTTTCGAACATTCCAGCGCATTTGACGAGAGCACGAGATTGTACAAATACAAGAACTATCAGCGCGCTGCCTTTTTTGTATCTTTCTGCATCGTCGTCGCGTTGGCCGTAATCGTTTTCTGTGTTTTATCAACACGTCTAACAGACAGGATTGTGACTTGTATGTAGTTTTGGTTATCTCAATATTCTATGAGAAAAATATCGCGTTGGTCCTAATGCTTAGGTATTTACGTAGCTGTTCGTCGTCATGCGAAATTATCATAGCGCGGGCCACCGATTCTGCATGTGAACCTGTAGTGGACAGTAAACACTGTCGTTCTAACTCATTTTTTTATACGAACCTTGACATGTACGGTACTTCGTTTATTTTTCTGTTGCTGGCTATATTCTCACCTGAACTGCATACGCCGCCCAGAATTCCTCAGTCAATTTCACATGGTTTTGGGTGTATGAGCTCATGTCATGTGTAGTCGCTTTGCATCCGGTGTTTGTCGTGTTGTTATACTCAAATATTTCGCGTTTTGAGTACAAACTTACTTACTTGAAATGCTGGTCGAAGGAATTTGAAGCGATACCAGAATATCAAGAAAGCCGGGCTTGTAAGTTTCAAATTCCTTTGTGCTTTCCTAGCGCCACCTGGAAGGGTAATATCAGACTAATAGAACCCGCTTATGATATGGTTGTCACAAAATATGATTGTCACTTCGAGCATTCCGGGATCTTTGTCGGATGCACTAATTCTACCCAGGCTATCGACTGCCCAAATTTACAATTGACAGGTAAAATATCCAGAGCTACCGAGGTAAATATAAACTTGGCAATTTATTCAGACTCCAATAAAGCTAAAGTAATAATGAGTGATTTTCTACTATAAAACAACGTAGCTTTCTCGTCAACCAATAAGGATGGACTTACTTGAACGTATTCCGTGCACAGAAACGAAGAGCGAAAACAGCGGATTAGCTTCGTCTGCAATGTGTAGCTTTATAGATGCCGTTTACCGACAATATACTCGATGTATGGGGCATTATAGGGAAATTCGTGGCCTTCTGTAATACCCTGTAGCATACTTCTGACATGTATGGCACAAAATGCTATGGAACTACAAGAGAGCTGTATGAATGGATTGTTAATCCATGTAGATGGAGGACTGAGCTAATGATTATGATTCAGTTAGCGCGCTGGAGACAGCTCCGAAGCGCTAGTTAAACGAAGTCAACGTAGAAAGAAAATACATGTTTAAACAAAACTCTCGATCGAGTTACAAAGATCAGAAAGACACAGCGCACAATTTCTTGAATCGCGCTGTTCGGTTGTTTTTCAAGCTCAATACTGCTATCCTCAGTTATTATTTCTTAGGCTCTTAGGCTATTTCTTAGGGCTTTACGTTGTACTGTGTCTTTCTTCGAAGTTATCATGGCGCACAGTTTGTATTGTCTTTGTTTCTCCTATTCATAATAAATTGGTGTATTTTGTTTGCAGCAGTTTCCTGACAGACACCACATACTCTCTGCCGCATTATTTCAGCTACTCAACAAAAGCAGTGTTGTAAATAAATGGAATTGAGATTCAAATTGTGGTCCTCGCTTTGACTATGCAATCGCTAGTCGTAACAGATGCACAAGAAATAGCTCTAGGGACTTTTTATTAAAATTGCGATAAAGACTTGCCCTTAAGGCATAACTCTTGGTGCGTATAAGTGTATTATATGTGTGCTGTGAGGCCTGTGTTGTGTATGAATTGAAGCAGTGTTTTGTGGAATCTGTTGTCATGTATCCAGCGGTCATAGCTGGTTGTCACACTGTAGCGGAGGCCGGCTTGCAGTAGAAGATGCGAGCGTTCCGATTGTAAACCCGTACATGTCCATATTAGGTGGTATGCATCTGCTTCCACCACAGGAACGGGGCAGTATGGACACGTAGCACCGAGTGGTAAATGCGACCAGTTCCACCTTGAGATAACAGCAGGTGTAAGGGCCACCCCGGCCCGAAGCCTCCTAAGCACAACTTCCTCCGCCCTAGTAAGGTGAAGGGGAGGGAGCAGACACACGGTGGGATAAGAGCGCGTGTGTCCTGCCGGAGAAAATTTTTACGGGCTCGGAGCGAGTTACGGGGTTGAGGTGGGAGGGGAATAGGTGGAGGATCAGGATTAGGAGGGCAGTGTGCCTGCTGGTCAGCAGCAATGTTGCGAGGGTTCGCTGAATGGCCTTGAATCCAGTGTACCTTGACGCAAGTAACTGTTTTACTATTCATAGTGTGTATTGTCTCGCAGATTTCCATCGCCTTATCAACCTTCTTGAGTTCCCGAATAGCCGCTAAAGAATCAGTGAATTTATCTAGTTGCTTGATGGTAGGCAGCTCAGATGTCGCATCTTGCACAGCGTATAGGATGGCTTCAAGTTCCATTACTAGAGCGCTGGCTTCTGTAGATAAATAGCGCTGGTGGCCGCTGATGAAATTATGCGTAGTACTCAGGAATGATGTCCTTCCGCCGTCTGGGAGAATGGCAGCATCCGTATAGACTTTGCAGATGTTAGCGCATGATGCATCGACGATATTATGTTCGTCAATAATACTTGTTGTATCGCTGCGTCTTAACTTCGTTGGATTATTAGTTGTGATGCTGGTGAATTCCCAGGGAGGCATTGGATAGGGCTGATCGTCAATCCGAGAGCCGCGTTGAAAACGAGCATGCAATGCAGCGACAGCCGGAACAAGTTGCTTTTTTATTTCACGTGCTTTTTCACGTTGCAAAATTATCTCTGCAATTGTGTTACATGTTCCTGTAAGGTTGGTATCGGAGTGATGCGGGGCAGTGCTGTGATTGTGCGCATAGCATCGCGATTAATCGTCTCCAACTGTGCCAGCTGTGCCAAAGTCAGCCGTTGAAATTGCGCTTGGTATAAAATTCGTGGCTGCAAGACTGCACGCACCAACCGTCGAGCTACGTCAGTACGAGCTCCAGCTGCTTTTGCTGCAATGCGACGAATAAGGTGAAGTGTTTTTGTCGAACTCTGTCTGGTTTTACGGAGCCAGTGTGCACCACTGCCGGAGTGGTGAATATCGAGACCCAGTATGCGGACTGAAGCCTCAGGGATTGTCACTGCGCCGAGTCTAAATGTAAAGGGGTGCTGCGTGATTCTTGTGCGTCCTTTCTTGTTGGCCACCGCAACATAGCTTGATTTTTGGGCGGAAATGTCCAACCCTCCTCTCTGAGCTAGTTGTTCAGAACATCAAGGGCTTCTTGAAGCTGTTGAGTTTGTCTAGATATATCTTCATGCACGGACCACAAAGTGACGTCATCCGCATAGATAAAGAACCTCACGTCTGGAATCCGATGTAGTTACCAGGCTAGAGGTATTAGAGCAACGTTGAAGAGAAGAGGAGCCAGAACCGAACCTTGTGGGACTCCTCTGTTCGATGTGAAGTATCTTCCTTGCCTTCTATCTACTCTAATCGCAAATGTGCGATTCTGAAGGAATGAGTACATGAATCTTATCACCCGCGGTGGAAGTCCCAGGTCGATGAGGTTGGCTATAATGATTTCATGGTCTATATTGTCATAAGCTTTCGTTATGTCTGTTGCTACTACCGTGCGCACAGCGTGAATGTGTGGTGAAAGCATATTTAGTGCCAGCAAACAAGGACGGAAGGGAGACGACAACACAATGCGCTAACTTCAACAACGTGATTTTCATATGCTTTCAATTTACCAACACGCCCAACAAATGGCAATGTGTGGTGAAACCTGTAAAACATCGTCTGATACGATAGAAAGTCCGTCTTCAGTACCCAAGTAAGAACGGAATCCAATTTGAGCAGGTTGATATTTATCGTGGCGTTCAAGCCACCAGGAAACTCGTGTGGCCAGCATCTTTTCAGCGAGCTTGCAGACAGTTGAGGTTAGTGAAATTGGGCGTAACTACTGCAGGCTATTTGGAGACTTTCCTGGTTTCGGAATCGCGACAACAATTGAATGCTTTCAATCAGGTGGAACGTTACCAGTCTCCCATACTTTGTTAATAGCCTGAAGAAGTGCGTCGAGAGCTGCTCCTTCCATGTTCTTGAAAACCTCATAAGGAATACCATCGGGACCAGGTGTTGTTCGTTGCTTCGAAGTTTCAATCGCTGCTATTAGTTCGGCCATGCTGAAAGGGCTGGATATTTCGGATTTGGTAGTTGTGTCAGAATCATCAATACCTGGGCAGTTTATAGGTGACGCTTGATGGTATTTCGGAAAAAACGCTCTAGCAGCGTGTTCTGCAAATTGATGTGGCGAACTCTGCATCGCTAACCTAACGCTTGCTGCAGGGTCAGGTTGCTTATGACCGCGTTCCATTGATCGGAACGTACGCCAAAGCGCTCTGTTTCCAATGCCCGATCCAAGATTCTCGCACCACTCATACCATCGTCGTCGAGAAAGTTGCTTTTCGTGCCGACGCGCCTTCGCCACTATATGGTTAGCACGCGCACGGCTACCTGGTGCATCGGGATTCCTCGACGCATACACTTCTGCCTGACGTCGCTTTGCCCAAAGTTGCAAAAGGGCGAGGTCCGGTTGAGGTTGTTCCTCGTCAACTGTGGTTACAGTGGTGTTCCTCCGTAGCAGTTCTTGCAAAGCGGGAAGAATTTCTGAGGGCTCTGAGGGTACTTTATCAATCGATGATTCGCGAAACTTATCCCAATGCGTGACTGTTACTCGTCGTCGAATTTTCTTTATGCACGTTCTGTGTAAACCAATCATTATTGGCATATGATCACTGCCCCATGTATCTGATTCCACCCGCCACTGCGGCATTCCAGGACCCAACCACCACGTGAGGTCTGGAGCGTTTGTTCTAGATACTGCGGGTACAGCACAGGTAGCCACAGCGTGGTGGTTCAACAGTGTAAAAGTGGCATCGCTCATGATGTTTTTAACTTGGTATCCTCTTCTGGAGTTGTACTTGTACCCCATTCTGTATGTGGGGCATTGAAGTCTCCACCCACGAGAATAGGAATTCCCGGGTACGTACACCGGAGATATAACACCGAAAAAGTATGTAACAGCTGTGTCTTACCAGTACTCACCTACGGGGCAGAAACCTGGAGGCTTACGAAAAGGGTTCTACTCAAATTGAGGTCGACGCAACGAGCTATGGAAAGGAGAATGATAGGCCTAACGTTAAGGGATAAGAAAAGAGCAGATTGGGTGAGGGAACCAACGCGAGTTAATGACATCTTAGTTGAAATCTAGAAAAAGAAATGGGCATGGGCAGGACATGTAATGAGGAGGGAAGATAACCGATGGTCATTAAGGGTTACGGACTGGATCCCAAGGGAAGGGAAGCGTAGCAGGGGGCGGCAGAAAGTTAGGTGGGCGGATGAGATTAAGAAGTTTGCAGGCACGGCATGGCCAAAATTAGTACACGACCGGGGTTGTTGGAGAAGTATGGGAGAGGCCTTTGCCCTGCAGTGGGCGTAACCAGGCTGATGATGATGATGATGACACCGGAGATGGGCTATCCACCCCAAGTTCAAACGTGTACGCTGTGGTCTGGCGTAGAATGAGACTAGAATGACAGGAGTCTTCACTGGTCGTGTCAGGACCCCGACAACTTCTTGATTACCACTACACCATGGCTCCAGATCAATCACTGTGTGAGCAATATGCGATGATATTGTGACGGAAAGGAAGAAGCGCGCGTCTATTTACAGATGGCTTTTAATGGCTGGGCCAACAAGCGTAGAGCAGTGATAAAAAAACTACCCTCTTCCTCGTCGTCTCTCAGACCACCATCATAGTCCTCTTCTTCACACATTACCGACTGTGACATCACCCCCGTCGGAAAAAGCACCTTATTGGTGCGGCTCATCTGTCCGAGAAAGGTAAGGTTTGAGACGGCTGGCGTGGATGATGTCAGAGAGAGGTGAAGGCACCGTGGCATCCAGCGGAGACACTTCATATGTGACAGGGGTCACCTGGTGAAGGATGCGGTAGGGGCCATAGTATCGCGAGAGAAATTTCTCCGAAAGACCAACACGCCGAGTTGGATACCGGACTAGCACAAGATCACCTGGTTCGTAATGCACGCGGTGATGGCGCTAGTCGTAACGGCACTTCTGGCGTGTCTGTGAAGCAGAAAGGTGAATGCGGGCGATCTGGCGTGCTTGGGTCGCTGTGGTTATGACATCTCTAGTGTATTCTGTCGGCGAGTCGAGCGTGGTCGAGAGGAGTGTCTCGAAAGGCAAAGTTGGCTCACAGCCGTAGAGGAGATAGAAGGGGGAACAGCCTGCTGTGTCGTGGCGCGAGGAATTGTAGGCGAACGTGACAAATGGTAGAGCAATGTCCCAGTCGCGATGATCGGAGGAAACATACATTGCTAGCATGTCAGTTAATGTGCGGTTCAGGCGTTCGGTAAGACCGTTAGTTTGAGGATGGTAAGCGGTAGTAAGTTTGTGTTTAGTAGCACATGATCGAAGTAGGTCGTCTATGACTTTGGAAAGAAAGTATCTGCCGCGATCGGTGAGAAGTTGACGAGGTGCACTGTGGTGCAGGATAACGTCGTGAAGCAAGAAATCAGCGACGTCTGTAGCGCAGCTGGTCGGTAGGGCTCTAGTAATGGCATAGCGAGTTGTATAGTCCGTAGCGATGGCAATCCACCTATTTCCTTCATTCGATATAGGGAATGGTCCGAGAAGATCAACGCCAACGCGAAAGAAAGGGTCGGCCGGTATATCCAAAGGCTGCAGCAGTCCGGTAGGAGGCACAGCTGGTCTTTTCCGGCGTTGACACGACTCACACGCGGCAACATAGCGCCGAACGGAGCGGTTGAGACGGGGCCAGAAAAACCGTCGCCGAATTCGGTCATAGGTCTGCGTAACGCCAAGGTGTCCAGCGGTGGGAACGTCGTGCAGTTGCTGCAGTACAGTCTGTCGCAGATGAGACGGAATGGCGGTTAGGAGCTCGGGCCCGTCGGGGTGCATGTTGCGGCGATACATGATGCCATTTTGTAGTACGAACATGTGAAGGGATGGGTCAGACGGATCAGAGAGGAGGCGTTCGATAATGGGACGTTACAACTCATCGCGTCGTTGTTCAGCGCCAATGTCTTGCAAGGCAGAGAGCGAAAGAATGCAGATCGGTGCGACATCCACTAAGCCGTCTGCTACATCGACGGGATGACGAGACAGGCAGTCGGCGTCCTGATGTAGACGACCCGACTTGTAGACCACAGTGTATGTGTATTCCTGCAGCCGTAGGGCCCAGCGACCGAGGCGTCCGGTGGGATCCTTAAGGGAGGAAAGCCACCAAAGGGCGTGGTGGTCGGTTGTAACTGTAAATGGCCGACCATATATATAGGGTCTGAACCTGCCCACCGCCCAAATGAGGGCGAGACACTCGCGCTCAGTAATCGAGTAATTGCGCTCTGCGGGAGAGAGGAGGCGGCCGGCATAGGCGATGACGCGGTCGTGCCATAGCCACTAGCCATAGCCACTAGCGTCAGTGCGGATTTCTGTCGGAGCGGAGGCGTCAAAATGGGCGAGAACAGGTGGTGTGGTGAGCAGCGTGATCAGCTGCGAGAAAGCAGACGCCTGTTCAGAGCCCCAACAGAAAGGAACGTCTTTCTTCAGGAGGTCAGTCAGGGGAAGGGCAACATGGGCGAAATTTTCCACAAACCTGCGGAAGTACGAGCAAAGGCCAATAAAGCTGCGAACATTTTTGGCACAAGTTGGTACGGGGAAATTCTGCACAGCATGAACTTTAGCGGGGTCGGGGCGAATGCCTGACGAATCGACGAGGTGTCCGAGCATGGTTATTTGGCGGTGACCGAAGTGGCACTTGGACGAGTTGAGCTGCAAGCCAGCGGTACGAAAAACAGAAAGAACAGATGAAAGTCTTTCAAGATGAGTCGCAAAAGTTGAAGAGAATACGATGACGTCATCCAAGTAGCACAAACAGATGGACCATTTCAAACCACGCAAGAGCATGTCCATCATCCGTTCAAAGGTCGCCGGGGCATTGCACAAGCCAAAAGGCATTACCCGGAACTGATATAGGCCGTCTGGTGTGACGAATGCGGTCTTTTTACGGGCCATTTTATCCACGGCAATTTGCCAATATCCAGAGCGAAGGTCTATAGATGAAAAATAAGTGGCACCGTGGAGACAATCCAGAGCATCGTCAATGCGGGGAAGTGGATATACATCTTTCTTGGTGATCGTGTTTAGATGACGATAGTCAACGCAGAATCGCCAGCTGTTATCCTTATTTTTGATGAGAACAGGGGACGCCCACGGGCTGGAAGAGTGTTCAATAATCCCTTTGGCAAGCATCTTGTCAACCTCGCTCTGGATAACGTGTCGCTCAGAAGGCGACACCCGGTATGGGCGTCGGCGAACAGGTGCTGCATCGCCGGTATTTATACGATGCTTCACGACCGTGGTTTGACACAAAGGGCGATTGTTCACGTCGAAAATGTCGGAGTAGGACTCGAGGAGGCAACGGAGCTCTGCGGCTTGTTGGGTCGAGAGGTCCGGTGCAATCATCTTTGTAATGTCGTCGGTCCGGGCTGATGTAGACGGCGGAGAATGAGCATTGGTCGAAGACGGCGCAACAGATAGAGCGGAAATGTGGCACTCGTGCGTCGGTGATAACGTGGCAAGAGACATACCTCGAGGAACTACTTGCGGGCACTGTCCGAAATTTAGGATGGGAAGACATGTCTGATTGTCCGCAACAGAAACGATGGTGTGTGGGAAGGAGACATTGTGAGGAAGCAGGACTGAAGTCGCGGGATTAAGGACGTAGTCTCCGTCAGGTACAGGTGGGCAGGCTAAGACAGGGATGCAGGTTTCTGCAAGAGATGGCAGGCGTATAAAATCCGCGGAACAAAGCTGAGTTGGAGCTTGAGCAGGAAGGTCAAGGGGAACAGGTAGGGGTAGGTCAAGTTGTACAACGCCAGCGGAACAGTCAATCAGAGCAGAATGGGCGGCCAGAAAGTCGAGTCCGAGGATCACATTGTGAGGGCAACGTTCGAGCACACTAAACAAAACGGACGTGTGGCGACCGGCGACACTGACACGAGCAGTACACATTCCAAGCACAACCGGAGTTCCACCGTCGGCGACCTGGACCAGTCAAATCGGAGCAGGAGTCAGTACTTTCTTCAAGCGCGTTCGAAGCTCCGCACTCATAATGGAAATTTGGGCTCCAGTGTCGATGAGTGCTGTAACGGGCAAACCATCCACGTCCACGTCCAGAAGGTTCCGATTAGTAGGCAGGGTCAGCAGAGGAATTTCAGGCCGGTGTTCTAGAGCAGCGTCACCTCCAGGAGCTGCCCCAGTTAGTTTCCCGTCGGAGAGCGGCGACGGTAAGCTGGGGCTGGAGAGCCACGCAGCTGGGGCGAACGGGAGCGGCGACTTTGGGGTGATGGTGATCGGCTGGTCGCGGTGGCTCGAGCGTTGTCAGGTGCGTCTTCAACCTCGGTGGAGAGGGATGGCGGGCGGGAATTCAGTGGGGAGCGACGGTAGGCGGGAAAGCTTGGTCGAGAGTGGACTGGCCAGGAGCTTCGACAGTGGCGAGAGATGTGGCCCACACGTCCACAGTAAAAGCAGATGGGTCTATCATCATGGGCGCGCCATTCGGCCGGGTTGCGATAGCCCGGATATGGACCGTATTGGCTCCGGCGAACAGGGGCAGAGGCAGCAGACGAAGCAAAGTCAGGACGGCTGGCGGAGCAGATGGACGGAAGGCGTACATTGGCAAGTTCTTGGCGAATGACCGACTGAATGAGTGACACAAGCGGCCTGGAATCGTCAAAGCACTGCGTCACGGGCGTGGCAGGAGATGCTGCTTCGATTTCTCGCCGAACGATACGTACGACGTTCTCGGAGGAGGTGGGCTCACGCGGTGGACAAATGTCTTCGCACGTCGATGAAGCTGCGGCATTGGGTAGCCGCGTAAACTGTTGAACTATGCGGTGACTCTTTGCGTCTTCAAAGCGGCGACATTCGTTAATGATCTCATTGACCGTTGTTACGTTCTTATAAACAAGCAGGTTAAACGCGTCGTCCGCGATGCCTTTTAAGACGTGGCTGACCTTGTCTGCCTCTGTCATATTGTTATCTACTTTGCGGCAAAGAGCGAGGACGTCCTGGATATACGCCACGTAAGATTCAGTGGACGTCTGTACACGGGTCCCAAGGTCCTTCTTCGCAGCACGTTGGCGGCCGACGGGCTTGCCGAACAAATCTCTAAGCTTCTGCTTGCACTGGTCCCAACTCGTAATCTCTTCTTCGTGTGTTTCGAACCAGACCCGTGCCGTTTTTTTGAGGTAGAATATTATATTGGGGGGGGCAGCATAAGCGTGTTGTTCCACCTGTTGTGTGCGCTGACCCGTTCGTAATTCTGCAACCAGTCATCGACGTCAACGTTGTCGATTCCGGAAAACATGCCAGGGTCGCGATGCTGGGCCAGGATGACCGTCGGTGGCGACGACGGGGCCGTGGTTGAACTCTCTCCTTCGGATGACATGGTGGCCAGGTTACGTCCGCTGCGGAGCTCCGTCTTGCGCAAGTGATTACCCCGCACGTCCACCAATGATGTTACGGAAAGGAAGAAGCGTGCGTCTGTTTACAGATGGCTTTTAATGGCTGGGCCAACAAGCGTAGAGCAGCGATAAAAAAACTACCCATTTCCTCGTCGTCTCTAAGACCACCATCATAGTCCTCTTCTTCACACATTACCGACTGTGACAATATATAAACTGCAGCCTTTCCCGGAGCTGAAGCCATTGTAGTAGCACGTCTGTCTCTAATAGATGGGTTATGATACCCATTAAAATTGGACAGGGAGCATAGCTTATTATGCTCTTGAATAAGTAGTGCCCATACATGTAGCTTATTGTATTGAAGCTTGGTTTTAATTTCTCCTAACTTGGAGCTTAGGCCCGGGCAATTCCACTGTAAAATTCCATCCTGTGACAGCTGCTGCAGAGAATTAGCCATGATGCAGGCAATTCTGAATCAGCAACGTTACTTGAGCAAGTTGATATAAAACTGCTGTCCAAACAGCTTGGTTGACCTGTTGTGCCGGACGGGATCCAGGCCTGACGGTGGCATTCGCAGTGGTTGATGCGTCACGTGCTGGTCCTGTTTCCTGACGACGCAGAATTACCAATCCTTTATGTTTTCGTAGTCGCTCAATCTCTCTGGCCAGTGCGTCTATCCGAGCGTCAATGTCATCATGGTCATCATCCGACTGATACACAGGTTCCGGTAATTTCTGTTTCTTTGTCTGCGACTGCTTGCCATGTTTAAGAACAGAAGAATACAGTTGTGTTTCTGGGATTTTGCGTCTTCTGCCAAGAGCATCTCTGGCTATTCTGCAAGAACCTCATAACGATTGTGTGTTGTTACTATAGTCGTTTTTGGTATAGCCTTTCGTATCCCTACTGTGGCCTTCTGTTTAGTTGGACAATTAATGCTTGTCATATCGTGCTCATCGGATTTACATAAGCCACATCGATATCGTGGTTTGCCTTCTGGTGTGAGCTTTTCTGGATCAATAGTACGCTGTGGGCAAAATGCCTGCATGTGTCCACGTTGAAAGCAGCGGTAGCAGAATATTGCCCGAGGGAGGTAGGGTTTAGGTCGCCATATGCAACCATAGTAATAAAACCGTTCTGGAACACATTGAGGGCCCTGTACCGTCACTAAGCATGTACGGCTTTTGCCCATGAATCTAGCTGCGAGCACCCTTTGTGTCGTGGAGGTCAATTCACGACATATTATCTCAGGGGTGTCTTCCGGGTCAATGCCATAGACAACACACCTCTGTATATTAGGACCCGATGCAAAGTAGCACTGCGCAGGTAGGTGTTGATCTTCTGACAGCGGGATAGATGTTAAAGTGCACGTTTTCTGCACATCACTGAGAGATGCCAAGTGCACAGTGATCCAGTTGGTAGATTTATATGCTGCGAACCCTTTGTATCCAGTGGTTTGAAGATATTGGTCGATGACCCTTTGGACATATTTTGTGGCTACTGAAGTTATGCCGTAGCATGAAAGGGGGCGTATATGAACTCGATAGGATTGAGAAGAGGTGGGCGTTGAGTAAGACTGAGAGGGAGCGGGCGTAGTGGAGGCCGTGGAGGAATTGTCTGGGGTGGCCCTTACCTTTTTTGCCGGTTGCTCCGATGCGATGGCGTCTTGTTGAAGCATGTTGACAGGGGGACCTCGCTTCGCTGAATTTGTCGAACCGCCAGAGGGCTGAACGTCCATAGCGTCACCATTGTCCGTCGGCACAATTGCGGATAGGTTCACAGTCACATCACGAAGTGGACTGTCCTTCGGTGTTGCATCTTGGGTATTCAAGCTATCGGTTGCACACTTCGGCTGCATGGTTGGCATGGATGTTGTCACGCGCAGCAGTCCAGTGGAAGGTACAGATGAGGAGCTCACATCTGGCACAAACACTTTTTCGTCGGGCGAGCGCGGCGGCGCGGCCGCACTAGGCCTAAGCGCCAGCCGGGCTTCTTTTGAGTCTATCAGACGAGCAGGATCAGTAGGACAAGGCAAAGAAGAGTCCTCACCAGAGTCCACACGTCCCCATAGGCTTCCGAGGAGCTTCGTATCCGGATAAGGGCGAGATTTTATTTGCTGTGGAGCAATTTCCAAGGAACCCAAGGAAACCACGTCTGCGTGGAAACGTCGTCACCTTTTTCCTCTCTAGGGACTTTGTCATTCAAAAAGTGTCCGCGCTGACGTTCTTGCCGCGCTCCCCAATTCCGCCAACTTTGGACATGCGGGGCCATTTCTTGTGCCGACATGCCATGACGGGTTCAAAGGACGCGGGCGAGTCGTGCTCGCAGCCGTTCTTTGGTCGACAACAGTTTCTCCGATGCTGTGGGCCTTGTGGCCGCCGGTTCCACTGAAAGTGCCTGAACATCATTGACGAAGAGTACGAGCTACACATGTCCACGGGATCGAGCACGTACAAGTTCTCCCAGTGTGCTAGACGCAACGGGTGCGACAATATAGGGCTCCCAATGACGGCTGTAAGTGCCCGCTGTGCCAAGACGCCACCGCCTGTGATGGAGCCTGCCTCCAACTTTGTGTCGCCGTGCACGCCCTGTGCGACAAAATCGCGTCACTGACCAATGTGGTTCTTGTTCTGAAAAAGGACAACACAGCCTTCGCTTGCAGCTGGCCCTAAAGACAGAGCTATATTGCATAAATGTACGCAGCAGCAGGAATGTGACGAAAACGAGTAGCCTCCTTTGGTGCGTTCACCAGCCTCCCTTTGGTCACACGGCGCAAGTCGACCTGTCCTATCAACCCATTTCACGTCGGTACGTGAACGACAGCCCAGCGTCAAATCGGCACCTGCTCCAGTGGGTGGGTCATAGCGGGAAGCAAATGTGCGTCTACGCCTACAGCCCATTGAGTTCCGTCCCAAGACGAGGCCGAACCTGTCGCTGGGGGCAAGTACTTCCAGCACGCTGGTTTCTGTGCTGGGAAGGCATTCGCTTTCCGTGTCGCACTTGGCCCATTTGACAACTTGCGAGGAAATCTGTGCTACTCTGGAACAAGTTGTTGATAGGAACAATGTTAGTGCGAAAAGCTCAAAGCGAAGCAAGGGATTTACGCTTCCTTCCGGATCGCAGTGAACGAGAACGTCTTGGAAAAAATCTACTCGGTAGACATTTGGCCGAAGGGTTGCCTAAACAGGCCTTTCTACGGCAGGCATTTTGCATCCAGGGATGCCAGCAACAAAATAACGTAATTTCTTTTTTAACTTCATCAATGAAGTGCTCCCTTTTTTCACCAAAGCGTTCGTGGTTTACGCACAAAATCCACCTATTTCTACGAGAACGTGCTAGCCTGTTCATAGCATGGTATATGCTTAACTGAATCTTGGCTTTGCAGCGACTTACTGTCCAAGAATTACTTTCCACCGAAATACACAGTTCATAGATGTGACCGCGTGTATGATGCGAGTGTTTGGGACGGCGGTGGAGTGCTAACTGCCGACCGGAACAATCTTAGCGCAAAGGTAAAATTGTTCAGCGCTCCAAACTTCGCGATACAGTCACATCCGTAGCTGAGGACTTTTGCCGAACTACACGTCAACGTCGAAAGAAGCCCGATTCGGAAAGAATGACGGCGAACAGTACACTCTTCGTCTTAACAAACTGCATATAGATAAGAAAAGCTACGCATATTGTGCCACTGCAGATAAGATTTGCTTCCTGTCACTAATAATAACAACAGTTCTTACGCAGACATTAGCAGTGCATAGCAGTATCATAGTAGCTTAATAATAACCCAAATCGTAATCAGGTCTCTGTCTTCTAACGTGTGCAGTATAGGCATAAACGTGAATCTTTATCCTCTCTACTAGACACGTGTTCAGTGGACATAGTCATCCTTACGGAAGCATCGCTCTCGAATCAAATCGGTGCTGACCAAATTTTTGAATGCGAAAGTAGCTAAAAGTTATTTCGTCGAGACTTCGGGTAGCGGACAAGCGGCGGTGTGCTTATACAGTACGCGATACCACATCGTGCCTCTCCTGGAGTACCTGGATGCGGCTCCTGGATAGTATTTCCTATTGGCATTCCGATTGGATAATAAAACCTAACATTAACAAATGTCGAAACATGCAAGTTTTCGACTGCCTTACTCAACTAAAACTGCTGATTACGCTTTTAATAACACATCCCTAACCATCAAGACTTCTTAAAAATGTCATGGCGTCATTATAGCCCAGAATATATCGTGGGCTTTGCATGTAAACCATAATGTCACCAACTGTAATCGCATGCTACGTTTTTATCGCGAGGTGTACATCAGGGAAGTGTTCTTTCCCCGACGCTGTTTAATGTTGTAATGGCTGGTCTTCCCGCTGAAGTGCAAAAACATTGCAGGCATATCCATATGTCGATATATGCAGACGACATTTGTATTTGGTTGAGCGGATATCAACACAAGCGTTTAGCTCTGACAGCTCGACAGGCATTACTTTCAGTTCAAAATTACTTTCAAGGTGTTGGGTTGACTCTCTCGGTGGAAAAATCTGACTTTGTCATGTTTCCAGGTAGAGGAAGACGGTATGCGCGGCTGAAAATATACCTTGATCAATCTTGCCTTCGTCAAGTGAAGCACAAGCGCTTTTTGGGCGTCATTATTGACTACCGTCTATAGTGGCGACGAGCTGTGGACTCTCTTGTGACATCACTATCTCCACGTCTCAATGTGATCCGTAGAGTTGCAAGTGAGCAATGGGGAAATCAACCTTCTTCAATGATCAGGCTGCACGATGCACTAGTGACGAGTCGAATAATGTACCCGCTCCCTTTAATTTCCCCCTCACTATCACAGCTGGAACGACTTGAGGTTCTGCACAGAAAGGGCCTAAGGAGAGCTCTTGGCGTTCCGCAGACTGCTCCTAACGATGCAGTACTTTATGAGTCTCTATCGAGACCTCTTAGCCTAATCGCTTCACAAAGGTTATTGCTGCAAATTGGCCGCCTCAAACAGACGATAGCCGGGCGAGCCCTTCTACAGAGCCTTCGAAAGAGATCTGAGTCCCGAGCGTACTTGGCCCTTAATACTCTTGGTTACCTGGGTCTTGACGCTAGACGTCCAACTAAGAGGTTGAAACCACCTTGATCTTTCACGAGCCTCGATTGTTCGTTGACAATTCCTCACGTTCGTGCTAAGCGGAGTTCTCCTTTGGCGGCAACGCGTTCGCTCGTACTGGAACATCTTGAGAATGAATATGTACGTCATCTTCAAATATTATTGATGGCTTTGTGGACAAGGTCAGAGGATCTAGTGCAGCTGCTTTTCACATTCCCTCTTTGAAGTATGATTGGTCGGTTCGCTTCACTGCAGTCGTGCCCTCCACAATGGCCGAAAGCGTTGCCATAGAAGCAGCTTTAAAGAAGCTATGGTTTTGTACGCCTCAACCTGTTGTCATTCTTACAGATTCGAAATCCGCCCTTCAAAGGTTAGAGCACGGGTTCCCTACTGATGCCTTATGTCTAAGCTCCCTACGCTCGGTGCACAATCTCCATATCAAAGGCTTCTCCATGCGATTCAATGGGTGCCCTCGTACATAGGTATCATAGGCAACGAGATGGTGGACAGCCTCGCCCATAGAGCACTGTCTTAGAATCCATTGAGAAAAGTGCCTCAAGAGGACAACAGACTCTTCAGAGAAGCGGTGACGTGTCACTTCAGTTCTTTGTGGAGCTCACCTCAGAAGCCGTGCGTGACCAAGGGTCTCAAAAGAAACCAAGCCACTTTACTGATCCGCATTCGCACGGGCTCTGCTCGTACCCCTGCGTGGATGTATAAGACTGGCCTGGCGTTGTCTCCATTAGGTTCAACGTGTGGTGTGTGCGGTGACATAGAACATTACCTTATGTGCTGTGCCCTGTATAACGCGGAAAGGAGTGTGTTATTCGGTTCCTTCAAAAAGACAGGAATTCCTCACAGTTATCTTCAGGACGTTGTTTTCCCAGGCGGGAACCAGTTAGATAGAAAGGAGGTTTTTCGCCTTCTTTTAAATTACCTGCAGGACACGGATTTGGCCTCCACATGGTTACCTTAGGAGTGACTATGTGTAGTTGTGAGGTCTGCGTCTGATTTATATGATTTATGTATTTTAAGTGTCGCTACGGTGGAGCAATTGCCGGCAGAAACTGCAAGGCTAATCCCACCAGTAGCCTACAACCACTCAACTCAACTCAACTTGCGTCGGAACTTCTCACGCGCCACTACTACCGTAAAGCTCTAACTTTGTAAAACCTTGGTCAGACCCAAAATGGAGTATGCCTGCTCAATTTGGGATCCTGGCCAGGTAACACTAACATAGGTTTTAGAGCTCGTCCAGAATCGCAGCACCCGGTTTATTCGCTCTAACTATAGTCGCTATTCTAGTTTATCCTAAATGAAACTAACTCTTAATCTACCAGACCTCGCTGTGCGCCGAAAGTGCGCTCGACTGTGCCTCTGCCATAAAATATTTGACTTCGATCACCTACTTAGGGAAGATTGGCTCCATCGGCCATCACACGTATCGTCCCGCATTTGTCATGCCCGAAAAGTTGTTCTCTGTAAACCCTTCGGCGATTGAGATTACGAAAATATGTAAATAATATAAATCATTGGCTTTAGTCTCCATTAATCAACCTTGCCTACAATTTGTACCAACCTTAATCCACCTTGCTCTAACTTACCAACTTAATGCACCTTAACCCACTTTAATTCTCCTTGAGTCATCTTACTCTAACTTGTGCTAACTGTAATTCTGTGTTACTACTGACGGCATACAAGTCGCTGATGACGTCACTGATGATGATAGTCTTTGTTACCACTCGCTGCCGAACGCCGTCTTTCCTGACTCATGGGGAAAATAATGTTTTGACAATGAAAATACCGCGCAGCGTAAGCTACTTCCAGCTCGTGAGAGACACATGTAAGCTGTTTAGAATAATGTGCCGGTGCTGACGCTTCCGAGAGATTATTACTTACTCCTGGTACGGGACACTTACAAATGCTGCCGTGAAAATAATTTGTTCCTGACGAAGCAGTGAACATACTTGGTACCCGCACCTGTTGCGAGACTGAAAATTGTCCCGAGGAGGAGCGTGAGGAGAAGTCCGATGAAAGCGATCCAGAAGAAGGAAAGCCGGTAGAGTGGAAGCACGTAGGCGCTGTAAATAAATATGAGCCAATGAGAATGGTGGTCTTTGGTGACGCTTTATGTAGGTGTCTCATTTTCAGCATTAATATAGCCATACAGAGAGAAACTTTCCTAAAATATTTCATAATGTTTTCGATGATAAGCTTCCAAAAGTGATGACTGCCAATTAGCATTCAGATTGATGCCTTTATAACCTTCGCTTCGGTGTTTCATAGAAGCGGTTGTTACTGCTTCCTGTCAACATCATCCCAATTTCTCGCGAGACCATGTTGCCCAATCTGTGCTACCCACCACGTATTCAGCGCGCAGTGGTAGTACGTAGCCGACTCGGCGTCGCCCCGCGTTATACCGAAAGGTTCTTGTCTGGATGACGATTTTTTTGCCTCTCCTTCAATTTCAGTTCATTATTACACTCAACAAGCAACGATTATGTACAGGTAGGGCGCAGACGATAGTCCCAAAGTCAGCGGCTACAATGGGACCCTTGGTTCAAGAAGAAATTGTATACAAGACGTGGGTTGACGCAGCAAAAATTAAAATGGTACAAGGGAAAGAACGCGCAAAATGCAATACATTGGCAAGTGATAATAAACAAACAAGTGCGTATGTAAGAAAGCCATAAGTATACAGCTTAACATATTATCGGGCTTTTACAAACGGCAAAACGTTTCAATTCATGTATGAATTCCTTCAAAGATGATGATTGCTAGAGTGTGGTAAGTCATTTATATTTTTATCGCTGAAAACAAAGATGGTGATTTTTCATAGTGTTACATCTATGTAGTAGAAAGTTGAAATTATGCGCAAACCTAGTGCAGCTGTTATTAGTGAGTAATTTGCAGTCTATAAATTCGTAAGCAAGCTCGTTGCTAAGTAATAAAAAGAATACTTAAATCATACTTAAAAAAAGCCAGATACAGGTAGAATAAAGGTAGCCTATAGTAGCGGCAGATCATTAGAGTAAAAATCACTATTGCTAATTATGCGAACAGCCTCGTTCTGCATGTGTTGAATACATGAGAACTGACAGTTATGTGTTTACCCAAGAAGCAATACCATAGGTGATGTGACTGCGAATTAACGCAAAGTATAAGGATAACAATGCCCCTTCTGAAAATCATGCTCTTGATTTCATCAGTGCTCATATATCGAAAAAAAAGCGATATGACCAGTAAACTTGAAGTAAAGATCTAATTTTATGCCAAGGAGTGACCACACTCCACTGCAGGAATAAATTGACTATCGAGGGTTACTTGGGAATATTGTGAACTGAGTTTTGATAGGGTTTGAATTCAAATTATTTAAATGATGCCTTTCTACAACTTTCGCTAGTAAATTGTTCAGTTTAAGGAGGGACGTCTTTAAGGAATTGTCCAACACGGAATAGTGGTATCATTAGCACATAGAATACACGAAGACTATGAAAATTAGGCGAGTTCGTAATGTAAATCCACAACAACAAGAGTCCAAGTATTGATCCTTGTGGTACCATTTGATGAATAACTTCATCTCGGAATAAGCGCCCCCTACATAGACTGTTTGCTCATTATCAAGTATTTCTTTAAGAAGAGTTACGTTTAAAAACGTTTTTTAAAGTGTTTCTAAGGACACCTTCTTATCTGAAGACCGACGGCGAACACAGTGCTGTGATACTTTAAGAAAATGTTGAAATTCGTGAATCCACATGGACCCCAGAGAAACTGTTTGGTTTTGCGAGAAAACTTAGCAAGAATTCTTATATTTTTAATGCTAATTTGTGCAATTCTAGCAAACAGAGATGCAAGATGCAAACACTTGTTTGGGTAATCAAACACAGCAATCGAACCAACGCGTCATGATGAAGAGCGTCCCTTGGCGAAGTCCGAATCCTTCTGAAACCTGAATACCGTTCAAAGACATAACCAATTTTCAGTTCAGTTTATATCACTGATGGGTAGTTTCGAACGTGAAAAGACAAACAAATAAACCATGTTTTGTTTAATGATCCCCGTTAGATGCGAGAACCAGTGTCTCCACATTTGTGGACAAAGTAACCACTTCCTCTAGTTTGTCATGCTTAAACTGCGTTTCCATGCACAACCACAGATACGAAGATGCAACATTGTGTGGTGGGTTGCCATATTGTCGCTGCATCAGAAAATTTCGTGACTTAGCGGTATGCGAAACTCACTTTTGTTGCTTTCTCCTGGTGACCTGCGGCGACACTGTGGCGTTTGCCATATTAGTTTTGATTGTAGCACGAAGCTCCAAACGAAGTCCGACGCAGGTTTCTCAAAAAGAAAGCGCCATTCAAGAAAAATTCTGAATTTTTGTTCACCTAGCTGTGAAGCTTTCTTTCTGACAAACCCACTGGCTTTCCTCTGTATCTTTTGCTACAATCGGGTGAATACCAATTTTCTCTTTGATGAGCAATCGTACAGCTTGCGGGCTTCCGCAGAGCTGATAAGACCCACTGAATGATGCCATCCAAAAAGATGCGATCCTGCCCCGGAACCAACAGTTACGTCAAGATATCACGAGTTCATCGTAGGCACGCTGTGTCCTATTGACAAAGTTACTTTCAGTGCGCCAGCTTCTAACCCTCTATAAAGACTGCGATCATTGAATGTGTATGAACGCCGTTTGATGAAGAGTCACCGTGAAGACGAGAAAGCTTAAGTTCAGGCTTAAGGCTTAACACGTCCAACAGATATGACCTAGTGCTACTGGCTCAAGACAATGTTGAAGGGATAGGTTATCTCAAATGAAGTTGCTGAAAATTACAGGGTCCTTTAAGATCTCTCTTAAGAGGTGAACGGCGAAAGCCTACTCTTCCTCCTCTTATCACGCCTCTTCCTCGTTGCCTCTTCTGTTTCTCTTCTTTCTTTTAGTCATTACAGCTCACTACTCAGCATTTTAGTCATTTGTAATCAATTGTTGTCATTACAAGCCGTTGTTAGACATCTTGGTCACATCATAGTCATTAGTAGTCATTTGAAGTCACTTCTGTCATTATTAGTCATTACTAAGCGTTTTTAGTCATTTCTAATCAGCTGTAGTCGTGGCGAGTTGTGGTTAGACATATTTGTTATTCCGTAGTCATTACCAGTCATTTCAGTCATTATTAGTCATTACTGCTCACTAGTAAGCATTTTTAGTCATTTGTAGTCAATTGTGGACATTACAAGCTGTCGTTAGACATTTGTCATTTCGTAGTCATTAGTAGTCATTTCAGTCATTACTGCTCATTACTAGACATTTCTAGTCATTTCTAATCAAATGTGGTCATTACAAGACGTCGTTAGACATATCGGTCATTTCGGAGTCATTAGCAGTCATTACAAGTCATTAGTCGTCGTTATTAGTCATTACTAATCATTACCGATGTTTATTATAACGTTATCGTTCACTTAACTGTCATTATCAATCATTTTTTATTGTTTAATCTGTCTGTATATGGTGTGATGACGCTTCGGCGGACACTCCGGCGGTCAGGTCTGCTGACACAAACTTCACCATCAGCCTAGAAAGGCTTTCGCCTTAAAATAAATGACCAAACTTGTCTATGTTTCTTATGTTGGAAAAAAATGATGATTTACGAATAAGGCTACAGCGGTTTTGGCCCAGTCAAGTGCAGCATATATTTAGTGTGCCTATCGCGAGGTGTATGCAAGAAAGGAATTTCTCCGAGTACGATTGCAGCGCATATATAAGAATACGCAACAAGACACGCGAAAGACTGACGCGGTGCTAACTTTTAACAATTAGTTTTTATTTCCAGGTACCCTGCCTTTCTTGTACCCTCTGCGTCGCGCATCAGAAACACGTGCAGCGTAATTACTTATTCCGCAGACAAAAAAGATAACAGAAATCACAATAAATTTAAAAGACACCACTTGCAGACTGCTGACACTGATGGTTTCAGGTCATGCGCAGAAATTTTTATTCTTTGTTTTGACAGCGTAATAGAGGTTTTGCCAACGCATCTATAGCTTTCCTTGGCGATCAAAGCTGCTTCTATAATCAGACTAGTTGACTCGTACTTGTTTCTGCCTAGAATGGAAGTATATTCAAAACATGCTCTTAAGCCACGTTTTTGGCGCTGCAGAGACAAAAAAATAAACTTTCTGGTGGCTATTTTGTCTCCCCTATGTTAGAGCGGTCACGCAGTCTGTCATACCGGCAAATGTCATTTAGACATTTGCCGGTATGGCCTACGTAGCTTTTCCCGCAACTTAGTGGAATGCTATATATAACGCATGCGTGGCATTCGACATGCTTGTTAGTGTGGTTTTTTTTTTTCAGATATTTCTCTGGCGACATTTTCGGGATTTGTTTTCCTGCAAAAGCTACCTAGTTTATTCGGTTACCAAACGACCACATTGATGTCTGCACGCTGGGCGATTCGGGTTCTGCGAAAGTTATCCTTCTATATGGACAGTCGTACTTCAAGATACCATACGAACAAGCCCACCCTTGCAGTACTAGTGGATTTTCTTCTCTAACAAATACTGCTAATGATAGGTATTTTGCAAAAACAAGAACGTTGTTAGCTAACCTGGTGCCTCAATACGTTTCTTGTAGTCATACGAGTTTGCCTGAATAGCGCACAATATAGTGCGTGGTATAGCAGGAGCTAAACCATCCTTTTTTTGTTTTCAGGAGAGATTTCATCAGCAATAACGACAAATTTCGAAAGATTGCAATTCATATTTTTATGAAAGTCTAGAGAGTATTCTTTACCATAAAGCATGCCCAGCTGAACCATAATTCCATATAATTTTTTCTTATTGCATTGAAGAAATGTCGAAGACGAATCAATTACCGTATTCACTAAAATCGGGTCATCGATACGCCAAAAATCTTTTTGCCTTCAACTTTCCTTCCAGGCAACTCGGCTCTAGTCCATAGAGTCAAACACCACCTGCACTGTTTTTTGTAGCTAGGAGCAGGAAGGCTGTGCCCTAAGTACGCGAAACTGATTTCTAATGTGAACGACTGTTTGGATGAGGCTTCTGCACCCTAAACTGCCACACAGTGCTTATTCTTAATAGTAAACAAAAGCTCGGCGCCCATTGAAGGAAGACGTGGCATTCTTCTTTATTGAATAGCGGTGCGACATGTTACATAAGGCTATGCGCCTGCTATATATGTAAGTTGCAGGTCTCCAGACGTGTCTCGTATGATAATGATGTGTTTATTTGGATACTGTTCTAATTGTACCACGTGTGTCGACAACACACCGTTTCTACGCACAACTCCTACTGAAGCTGGCGTTTCTCTTCCAAAAAAAGCAGCTATTCAGTGGGCTGGTCGATATGGCGTGCGCCCTTACTGCGTAGCGATACGAACCTTGTGGTCGGTACAGCCTGGTACACTGACACTGTAGCGCTGTCGTCTGTGGAAGTGTCATTGGCATCCAGGGGGCACCGGTCCAACGTTCCGGGAATGAAGGACAAACGTCCAACACCGGTGAGCCGCCTTCCCAATGCATGCCACAATTGGAGCACGCAGACACCCAAGCTCGCCCAGGCTGCACCCTGTGAAGTGAGGGCACCGCCATTTCATACAGGTTATGCTCAACAGTGAGACACCCTGTTAGGAGCTGCCGCTAACTGCTGTATGTCGGTACAATTCGAGCACGTGTAGTCTAGTTATTTGAACCTCCAAGCACCTGCATGATGTTGTAACTGTGGTGAAAACATAGGCATTGTTAGGTTTTTAATTTGTTATTTGAAACTTCCGATAATGTCTTTTTATTTTCAGACTGGAAAGTATGACTTCTTTCTTTTTGCTGCTTTGAGTTCTCCATTGTTTTTCTTTTTTTTTTTGTCAGCCCAAGCAAAACAAAACATGATGGAATTGCTGTCAACACCAGCACTCCCGGGAACATTCCGACCTCTCCCGTGCGGAAAACGCAACGCATATGAGTCTTTTTGTTTTAGCGTGTTGTTGTTCGTGCTGTGTGTTTGTCTTCTGGCAGAAGAAAAAAAAATCTGCCGGACCATTCTTTCTAATAAAGTTTATTTTCTTCTTCCTCGGACTTCAGGTTGCAAATGACCTCGGCAGGTGGCAGTAAAAACCTACCGAAACATTTACGGATCTTCATGGAGAGGATCGCAGTTTGTATTCATTATGGAAAAATCTGCGTTGTATGACAAAACATTCCCGTCTACCTCATGCGCAGGTTATGACAGCGTAGGCTGTTATGGGCTTATCCCAATCTCCATTTTGGTTGGCGACGGTGTCCGCCGTCGCCTTCACCGATGTGTGTAGCAGCTATCGTCGAAAACATTTACCGCCGGGAGCCAACCCAGGTCCGCTGCGTGAGTCATCTACACCGCCACTGAGCCACGCCAGCGCTTGCTAGCATGCTACGGAAAAAAATTTCCTATAAATCTGTCCTAGCGCGTGAGGAGACACGCGATGTGACATGCGCGCCTAGTAGCGTCGATACGTGTGCGATTTGCATAGCAGTTGCCTGGGGCGTAGTCAGGGGGGGGGGGTTATGGGGCTTCAGCCCCCCCCCCCTAAATTTTTTCGTGTTTTCGTGCTGTCCATGCACCGCCGACCAAAGCAACCCCCGGCGCCCGAAATCATTCTGGATTTTGTCTAGAGTGGGTCTTTTTCACACTGAAAAAGCCGTTTCACCGTGAAAATTGCGAACACGGGCTGAATTTCGCGGCAACGCCCATGCACCGGAAGGCACATAACGCAAGCAGCCCCATCCGAGAACAACGTTTCAAGGATGTTTTGATGGCGAACGGGCTCGCCGCGGCACCTCGCGGAGGCCGCGGAATCTACACTCTATCATGGAATTTGCGGAGCGCGTGGATATCAATTCCGAAACTTTATGGGTGTAAAGTTTTCATAAACTTTTGATGTGAAAGGTGCTTTGAGATTTCCAAACGTGTGCTTTAGATTTTCAATTGCGGAACTTTGTAAGTTTAATGCTCCCATAAATATTTGACGTCAAAGGTGCATTGACTTTTCCAAAGTAGTACATCGGGCCATACAACGAGACAAGCCAAATCAACACACTATCAGACAAGTTGACAAAGCCCGCAGCGAGGCCCGATGAGCCGAAACGTTGAGGTGGTTCATTCGTGCCGTCCATGTCACATAAAAAATATCAATTTTTTTTTCACCTGCGCCAAAGCATCCAGTGAGGACACTAAAGGCAGCTAAGGTAACTACGTTCTTATTTATTTTTCTACTTTGACTTTTAATCGCGAGGAGGCATTGAGCCTCTTCAGTTTTCTTCTTCTCGCTCCCCTACCCGCGGGCTGCCAGGGCCAGCCAGAGCGCATGCGTTTTTCTCGTGTTGTCCCAACCACCGCGCGGCGCACTTCGGTGCGTTTTCGGTTTTCTCTAGCCGAGTGCAGTTTCGCCTGCAGAGCTTTGGACGCTTTCTAGCTAGCACACGGGAAAAGGAACAATGGTCGCTAGCCGCCATCACTGTGGGGACTCAAGGGATTGTATCGCGTTCGCTTGAGCGCAACCTCTCCAGAAAGTCTTGTCTCGCCGGTGTAAGATAGCGAACAGTATGCGCATGGTTCTTGGTCGACCAAGCGTCTCGTGTTTTCTTCGGCATTCCTTTAATAGCCACATTAGTTGCCCAAAGTAGGCATTCGATTGTGACCAACATGCTTTGCCTTTTTTTTATTACGGTGCCTCCGCCCCACAAAAGGAAAAAAGAAACGTTGTTGCGGTGTAGCGAATTGTCGCGTGGTGAAAGTTCTATTTTGTTACTTCTTTTGGGGAAAGTAATGAGCCATGGGACGCTTCAGTTGCCGGATACTCTTACTATATTATTGCGATAGCAATTATATGGACACTCTAGGCGCATTCCTGCCGTCGCCGTCGCCCTCATGTTCCGCATAAAGTCCAAGTGCGATAAGATCGTGACGCCGCCCCGCATGCTGTATTTGCGAGTGAAAGCGTGTGGGGGGAGGGGGGTATGTGTGAGCCGACGATGGTGGCCCAGTCTTGGGTGCGCAAGAGAGAAAAGTGAGGAGCAAGCGCGCCGCCTTCCGTCGCGCGCGATACATCGGGGGGAGTGGATAGAATGGGGCCTGGATCTAGGATTCTGTGAATCTGTGATTTCGCACCACGTTTATTTGCCTTGTTTGACGCATTACATACCGTGACTTTTTTCTTAAATACGTAGTTTTAATGGAGGCTTATTTATACGTATGTTTAAATATCTTGCTGCGAGGTTTTGTGTATGCGTGCAGGGAACTTTGTTTCCAGTGACACTCTTTTGTCATTTATGAAGCTGTACCTTCGCATTTGTATATTCCATTGTATCTTCGCATTTCTAATGTACGAGGGCGAGTCAAATGAAAGTGAGCCTACCCACCCCGCGCAATCATGTTTCTGTTCGTTATCTTGCTGCAAGGCCTGCGCGTAGCACACAGGCATCTCTCATTCACAAAAGTGACACGCAGTTGCGAGGATGGTATGGTATGGTACGGTGAAACTTTAAAGAAGTCCTGCAGATCGTGAGTCTTCACGAAGCGGGCCGCTCCCACGTGGGAACCGGAAGGCAAATGTTCTTTAATGCTCTCATACACTGGGTTGAACATGGTTGCGTGCCGTAATGCACGCTCCAGAAGTTGAGCAGCATGGTGCCGCGAGGTTTTTGACAGCTGAAGGTGTTTCCCAAAAAAGAAATTAGTCACCGTATGGCTGCCGTGTACATCAAACATTGCATTTCATTGGTCACTGTGAAGCGTTGGAACACACGGTTCAAAGACGGACGTGAAAGTTGCAAAGACGATCCCAGACCGGGCCAAAGCCATCGTGCAATCACCCCTAACAAAACTACAAAATTGCAAAGCTTGATAAGCTGATGAGACAAGAGCGGAGGACAAGCATCGATGAACTGGGAGAGCGTGTGAACTTCAGTCACAGTTAGGTTCACGCCATAATTCACAAACATCTCGGTTATCGGCTCTTGTGTGCGCAATGGATGCGAAAGATTTTGAACCACCGCCAGAATACGGAGAAAATCGGCGCTGCCTTTACTCATCTGATCCGGTATCACAATAAGGGTGACGATTTCTTGTCTGCAATTGTGATCAGGGACGAACCATGGTGCCACAACTACGAGCCTGAAACACGAAGGCAAAGTTACAAGGGAAACATTCGAATTCACCACCCCCAAAGAAAGCAAAGGCCGTCATTTACGTCCGAAAGGTGTTGTTGACTTTTATTTTTCGATCATCAGGGGCCATTACTGATAGAATTTGCTAAATCTTGAGAGACTATCAATAGTTTCCGATATTGTGAAACGCCGGATCGGCTGCGTGTCCCAATCAAGAACAAACTACGTGGAACATTGACGAATGGGATCATCTTATTCCACGACAATGCCCGTCCCCACGTCGCTGATGTGGTTAATACAAAACTGGCAATGTTCAAGCGCGAAACACTGCAACATCCGCCATACAGCTCAGACCTGTCGCCTTCCGACTTCCACATTTTGGGGAAACCGAAAGAACAGCTCAAGGGAACCAGATACGTCTCGGACGATGTCGCGAATGTCAGTTGCAAACGTTTTGAAGCAGCAACCTAAGGAGCTTTACTAGACAGGAATTGCGCGACTCGTTAGTCAATGGGACAAATGTCTAAATGCTCAAAAGGGCTACTTTTAATTAAAGTACCCCGTTTGTCATATATTCGCATTGGCTCACTTTTACTTGACTCACCCTCGTATATTCTGCAGAACTACTTTCTATACGTGCTCTCTGTTGCGACTATAATTTCGGTGCAATTACTCACGATACACGACCGGTGACAGCTGCTGCTGCGTAATACATCGGAACAAATGACAGCGTCATTGAGATTTTTCACTGGCCGTTGCATATGTACAATAATGTAAACAAGGACCTTGAATGACAAAGTGTCATTAACATATTTGTTCTCAACTTGTTCATTTCATGGCCTTTACATTTTTCATATCAGCCGCATGCACTGCTTTGCTGGCTTCGAACTGATGTAGTTCTAAAGTTCGTGTGATATGTTCTTTACTTATTAAATAGACAAAAGATATGGAAGCATTCACATCAGTTATATTGGGCAGAATTTTTGGCACATACGAATATATTCCTCTATGAAAAAATACATATTTTACTTGTATTGACAGTGCGTAGCGTTCAAGAATTCGTTTGCAGCATCTTTGGCAATGACAATGCAGTTATTATTCGTGTATTTGTTCCCTAGGCAAATTATTTAAGAGGAAGCTTTAGCTCGGGCCCAACTTCGACGCTGCCTATTCAGATACATGTAAAACGCAGAAGCGCTTTTCTGAGATAACTCCTGAATCGCTTTCAATGAAATTTGTTGCATTTGAGAGAGTAAGTTAAATTCTAGTGTCTTTTGGAAGCGGAATTTCGATTTAGGGCCTGAACTTTGTTTAAACTATTTTGAAGAATTCGAAAGTTCGAAAAAAATAGAAGCACGAAGTTTACGAATTACTAGCTCTGCATCAAGAACGGGTATCGCGGTTCTGTAAACGGCATCCATTACACCATTCAAAGCGTACAAATTTCATATGTCAATTTGTATCTTACGTGAATTGGTTATGATTTGTAAAAGGGTTCTGCAAAAGCCATATTTCCATAATACTTAATTTTTTTTAGACATGTGTAACATATCAATTTTGTCCGCTGCCTAGATGTACTATTATGTGCAATTCACAGAATTGTGATATGAATTTTCATTTCTGATTTAAAGAGTTGTAAACATAAATGTTTCGTTTACTGAAAATTTTCTATTTTTGCCACATTTCAATAAGCTATTGACGACCTAAATCGAAAATTCGAAACAAACAGTCACTAGAATTTAAGTTTTTCTTTTAAATGCAACAAACCTCGCCAAATTTGGTGCAGTGGTTGCCGAGAAAAACGAATTCTCCTTCAACATGTATTTAGATAGGAGCATCCGACCTAATGTTTCCTCTTAAGAAGGAGGCCGAGCTGCAACGTGAGCACCCCCCCCCCCCCCTCGAACGATATTTCTGGCTACGCCACTGGCAGCTGCATATTACTACACTAGGTAGAACGCCATTTAGCAGAAGCACAGATAGCCGAACAGGGCAGTTAAAGAAGGCTTGAGGAATAAAAGAAAGTTTTGAGAAGTTGCATACAGGAACGCTAGAAAACTATGTATTGCGTACCTGATTAAATCAAACTGGCCGAGTGACTATGTCACCGCCGCGTTTGAAACGGGATGCCAATAAGTGATCAGCATCATCATTAGCATGGTATCGTGCCACTTGCCTTGCGACCTGAGATAAGCGTCACCTAGCGTCAATACGTGCGCCCTTTGCAATGTAGTTGCATATTATTACAACAGGTGGGACACCATGTAGCAGTTGATACACGGAGATGTACTATGTGCTATGGAGACGTACAAATATTGGTGTAACGAAAAACATGTGAGGCATACGTGGTTAATTGGAACAGGATAGGTGACTGTTTTTCGCCGCCCCGTTTCAAAGGGAATGACATTGAATCATCGTCATCATCACTACCATCGTATCGTGCCATTTGACACGCGATGCGACCTGCGCGCCGCGTAGCGTCGATACGGACAAACTATTCATCGCGGTTCCCTTAGATTCCATCATGTGTCCCGACATGTAGCAGCTGCATGTACCAGTTACATGCTGCATGTAGCTGTACCTGCCTAACTCAAACAGGTTAGGTGACTATTTGTCACCACCCCGTTTAGAAGGGGATGCCAAAAACTTCCTGCTTCATCATCATCACCAACGCATCATACCGCGAGTCAAGGGATGTGACTCGTGCACCACGCAGTCTAAATACCTGTGTCTACACTTCGGTACAAGGTGTAGCGCCTCATGGGGACGAAATGCAGAAACGCCCTTCTCCCGTGTATTGGCGGCACGTCAGAGATCCCCTGGTGGTCAAAATAAACCGGGAGTTCCCCACTGCGGCGTGCCTCATAATAAAGTCGTGGTTTTGGCTCGTAAAACCCCCGAATTCAATTCAGTCCAATTATGGGGGCCTCCTCGAAAGGCACGAGCCGCTGCTGAAGAAGCGAATCGCAGAGCTACGCGCGCGGCTGCAACCAGGCAAGGTCGAGAGCGGGACAAGCCACAGCACAGGCCGCAGCTCTGTGTCGACGCCGTGCATACAGTTCAGATCGTTCTCGTGACAACGACGCGAAGGGGCTTCGCCTCGAAGACCCAGTAGTGCGTGGTGCCGAAAATGGAGCTCCTATGGAGCCGCTCCCCCACTTAACACACTGACAGTGCTGCGTGTGCCGCGCAGGCCTGTGACTTTTTTTTTGTGCAAGCACAGATATAACAATTAAAGCCTAGTTACGTGCGATCATTCCCGTAAGCATCCCCGTAAATACTATCAAGATTGAATTTCGTGATAGAATTCCTTCCAATGCTACATTCCCGCCCACTAGATATTTAAGCGTCTTGTTGTAAGATCATTTAACGCATTTGAAAATCAATAATGCAATAGCTACGGACGCGTAAATGTGTGAAGAGAAAGGGAGAGCGTAGCCATACTTCCGAGGCGCTATCGTGATCTTATTAATTACGAATTCCGAATTCGTCATCCATATTTAAGACCGATTTATTAGAAATTACTTCAGCGCTTCGAAAACTTCCTGTAAATCCTTCGACAGCTGTAATTGTGAGCAATTCCTTCTCAGTGTGCGCAGAATTCACCTCATCATCGCATAATAACTTTGAATGCACTATAGTAGGTGACAACCCAAGAATTACGAACAAGCTCCAACCACAAAACGCTGCTCGCCTGTCTTTGATCTTTGAAAGAAAGCCCAGACAGCTGCATTCCGCGCACAGCTTCATGACATTGCTCTTACAATATAAATTCTGAGCTAATTAGAAAATAAAAGCTCGTTGTTTAAAGCTACAATATTTAGGTGAGCCATGATATGAGGATCATCCATAAAGTTTACCGCAGACATTCGTCTTTTAAGTTAAAACTTGTGACACCAAGACTGATCTGTTCAGAAAAAAAAAGACTGTTTTAAACGCGCAACACAAGTTTGCGGCAGAAAATAAGCGATCCTTTTTGGTTGTATATAAATTTTCTGCAATTGTTAGTGAATTCGACTCTCAGAGCTGAAGTATAGGCAGAACGCGTTTTTGTGGGTGGGGCTGCATGTAATTTTTGTTTGTCACGGACTACAGAAACGTTAACACCTTTGAATTTACCCTTGGTGCGTTTGATATGGGGATCAGATCACCATGGTTTGTTTTTAAATTAGATGACCGTACACTTGCGCGCGCGTCCCCAGGTAGACTAGTTATGTCTGTTTGTCGACTTCTGCTTATATCACGGCGGGTAGATTTAGAGAATCTTCTCTGCTAAAATGCATCGAAACACAGATATTTGAAACGAATAGGCTTTAACGATTTGCTTTTCCAATAAGACAATCAATGGTGTCTGACGCGTAAATTGGAAATTGCTTTCACAAAATTACGCTGTCGTATTCCACCATTAAGCTGTTATTTACACAGGTCTGAGCTGGAGCGGTCTCCTCTACGCCATATCTGCTACGAGCCTGAGGTCATTGAACATTTTTATTAACCTGCCGTCGAATTACAAGCCAGTACATAAAGTACCGAGAAATTGCATTCCAAAAATTAGACCATTACTGCAAACATTCAAAATGTTCTCTACTTTGGGACGTCTACATTGAGTTTTAGCCACAGGAACGTACGCATGGCCGTATGCCTGTTCATTTGTGACACAAGGAGAATACGGGGCTAACTGAGAAGCTGTATATGGCAAGCCGATTCATTTGTTCGTCCGTCCGTCCGTCCGTCCGTTTATATGTCGGTCGCCTATACGCCGGAAACTCCTCCTGCGCAACCCCATGCGCATGCGCGAAAATAAAAAGAAAGCGATAACGAGATGCGCGCGATTAGCCAGCACCACTTGGATAGCACAAAGCCTGTTTACTCCGATCCATGATGTCACGCTACCTGGCCCGAAATTTTTGCTGATAAGGCTGGCGTGATGAAAACGGTGACGTCAAAATCACTGTTGCATACTGGGGAGTATCCCCATTAGATTGTATCGCAGTCGGGCCAGGTAACATCATGGATCGGAGTGAAAATGCCTTGTGCTATGTAGGTGGTCTTGGATTTGCTGTGCTACTAGTGACGCCGTTGCTTTGCGTCGCAACCCAGCGCCCGGACAGCAGTTTCTCTCCGGCTCCGAAATGGGTAGGCCACGCGTCATACGTACTCCTTGCGAGTAGGCAGCTTTCGATCAGCAATGCTGTGAGCAGAACTGGGAACGAGCTCGTTTACGCCGTGCCGATCCTGCAGCCCGGGCACAAGAACAGGCTCGTGCAATTGAGCGCAAGCGGCAACTGCGTACCGAGGATCCGGTAGCCTACCAAACCGTCGTTTAATGAAGAATCGGGATTAGCGCAGTGATAAACACTGGGGCGGCACGTTTCAGCTCCGCTGGTTAACCATCTGTACAGAGTGCTTGAGCGGTGATTTTCTTTTAATTGATGTGTCACGAAACTGCAGTTCGAAATGAAGCCCTATTATTAACGTCAAAGTTGCTATCCTTTCACACCAGCACACCATTTCCTTAAAAAAATAAATCTCTAACATTAGTTTGTGTATTTTCATTTCGTCTACAACTTCAACTTTACCCTAATACAAACTTTTCTCTCAAGTTTTATCTTCCCCATCCATCCAGCTTACGACTTCTTGGCCAAATTCCCATAGTGGCTACGCGTCACTGTAAAGTGAGCAAGTAAGCGTTCCTAGTTAAGTTTATTTTATTGCGACAGCAATTAGATGTACACTCTAGGGGCTGTAAGAGCTGAGGAGGACTTTGGGATGAAAACTTGGAGGTTGATTTACAGTGAGACGAGCAAGAAATTAACAGTCATAGAAGTCATTACGGGCCGGCAGCAACTCAGACGCTGCGGCCCGTGGCAAGAAGCTCGAAAGAGATGAACGAAGGAACGCTCTAGGAATGCTCTCTTGCTGCTGCCGGTCTCTGGCTTTGAAACCCTTCGGTGTCTCAAGTCACGTCACGTTCGGCCAATGGTAGGCGCCCGTTCGATTGTGTCACACCCGGCGGAGAGGGTCGCTCCTTGGGCCCCAATTGTCCGAGTGCTTACTTCTCTCTGCGGTATCGCCTTCCCGGCTTGCAATGCGCCGTCACAATAGGCGGATGGGGGCGATGCTGCCAGGGTTTCACGGTGCATTACAGCCGTCTAGCTTCGGGACCCACTTTACCTGGAATAGTGCCAGGCTCTCGCTACACTTTCGGGAAGAGTCAAGCAGTGAATAGCTCCAGATGCGGCTTACGAGGTGGGGGCTGCCAGCTTGTTTGCACGTGCCGCGCCTCGGGAAGGTGGTATACGTGCTTCTGCGCTCCTTAATTATGGTGGTGTGATTCGATGTGGTCTGGTGAACTCGAAGGAGGCTCAGGAAAAGGTCCCGTATCTAACAGCTCGTCCTCAGCCCGGAAGTTCGGAATGGCCGGTGAAATCAATTCGCAGGCCATGAGGAACCCTGAAAGAACCTGCCGGGTACTGGTGTCGAGCCTCGTTTGACGAACTTCGGGATCCTGGGCCCTGGAGAACATACGTCAAACAAACAAAACAACACAGCGCTGCACCACGTGTAAGCGCAGGCTCTTAACCCCTGACTCGCCAGGCTATTACTGAGTCAAAATAAACCCTGATCTTTTATTTCCCCAATTTTGACAAAGCAGTTCCAACCACCTTTCCAAACCGCTATCCATTTCTCCCCGAATGCCGACAAGACCAGAGTGTTATTGTTGTAGCAAAACAAAGGGTCGTTGTCGTTGCAAACAAATAATGAAAACAGCCGAACATAACTTAAGTGGCACAATTTTGCGAACAGCCTGTTCTCGCCTTAGCGCAGTGACGTACTTATCTCACGTACTGTTGCCACTGAACAGTCTGGCCATCTTCACAAGTACGTAATCACAAGTGCGCTAGCCTTGTGGTCACTATTCAGAACGCGTACTTGCGTCGTAGGCAAACTTTACGCTTACTCACGTTTCTTCCTTTAGTCCTTACAGGACACGTAACCTAAACAAGAACTTAATTTGCGTAACCTACGCACTCCGCAGAACCCTTTTTAAAAAAACGCGTCTCCTAATAGCTCGTTCCACGCCCGCTCACTCGAGAAGTCTGAATACGGCTGCCCTCAACACACACGAGCAACCCAGTCGTTAACAATCTGCTTCCCTCAGTCCGCACAGGACACGCCCTAAAGGAACTAAGAACGCTTCTCAGTGCAAATCATGCACTCACTGAAAACCTACGGGCTTAACCTTAGAAAATAGAAAAAAAAACACTTAGAAAAGAAGGTTAACTAAAACAAACGCGCGTTACCATAGGCCTCTCAAGGATAACCTTTACTCAGGTTACTCGCACACACATAAAAAAGAAAGCCTATTTACTCATTAACTAACAACTCGCTAAACTACAGGCTTACTTAAAACGCGTCTTTCAACTCTCGGAGCTTCTCAAACAAAACATAAACAAAGCTCATACCTTACATACAGAGAGAAACTGAAGTCTTAAATCGCGATATTTTTCAAATGCTCAAAAATAAAACAAAACAGCATCTTTTTCTTCTACGGAAGCTCTCTTGGCCTCCCGTTCCAAACGCTTACGTCTGACTCATACTTTGAGCCGTACCCGAGGTGGTTGCGGTCTGAAAGCTACTCTGGCTATCGAGGAACAACAAAAGGGCTGACTTACTAGAGAGTTTTAGAATTGGGGGCGCAAGGCACTGGGCCCCCAAGCCGCGTTGCGTCGGTTGCTCTTGGGTTTAGACGAGCAGCAGAGTTTGAGGATTGGGTCGAACGCAGACAGCGTTGGGTTGAGCGCTCGGGGCGCCGCAGTGTGGAAAATAGAAAGTTGCTTGAAAGAAAAACAAACAAAAACAAAATGAACCTCTTTTCTTACAAGTGAAAACGAACAGAATGCATTTTTGAGCAAAAAGAACGAACAATAAAATGTAAGAAACTGTGGTAGTACCGGTTAGCATTACGAATTAAGTGTGCGATTCTAAGCCAAGCAAAGCCAATCGAAGCCAAGTGCTCTTAGTTGGTGTTTTCTTGTGACGCGCTGCGAAAAAACTGCGAGTTCACCCGCGTGAAATGGCGAAAATCAGTCGAAGTAAATAAAGTTTGCTCTGCGACCATCTGCTGTACGCCATCGCTGTCACCCGCGAGGGCGGCCCAAGACGGCTTGGGGGCCCACGCTAGTTTTCGATTCTTGGGTCTTGGGTTAACGTGAACGCAAGAACCCAAGACTGGCTTGGGTTCTGCGCATGCGTACTTGTGGCGCGCAATTTTCTTGGGTCCCCAAGCCGCTTGGGCCCCCAATTCTAAAACTCTCTACTATCAGCTCCCCCAAGACGTTACAGTCCCCTGCCAATTTGCGTCCTGGCGCCCCGCTTTCATCACGAACTCGATATACCGCGTCGCTACTCCCTATCACCTCGTATCGTCTTGCCACCTTGCGCTTCTTTGTGCTGCACGCTGAGCTTCGAAAAGAACGACGGAGCGACGAGGAATTTAACTGCCCCGTGTCCTTTGTCCGCGTCCGTGCGGAACATGCTTCTCGGTCCCTCTTTGACCGGTAGCTCGAACGTGCTTGATGCGCACACGTCGTCAGTGACGACCGCACCTTTCTTTTCTCCGCGCCCTGCCTTTTCGCGCCTGTCGCCGTCTTTGGCTTCCCTACATTAGCCACCGCATTCCGATCTTTACGGTGCTTCTTTCTGCGGCGCTTTTTCGAACTCTCTTTCATGTCACCTTCTCGTGCCTCGTGCTGGCCGGTACACATTTCGTCGGCCCGGATCGGTCTCTTACTCGCACAGTCTGAGTGATTCTTAACTAAATCACCCCTCTCTTGGCTACCTAGACTGGCGGAGAGCCGCACCGATCCCTGAACAATGCAGTTGTCTTCCCTTGAGCTACGGAGCTCGCCATCCTGAGAACTACTCTCAACTGCATCGTCAAGCTCGCACTGCATTTCGGCACGCAGATCCGACTCGACATGGGTGCTCGCGTCTGTCAAGTCCGCAGTATTCTCTACTTCGCTAGCAACCTCGTTAGCTTTACATGCGACGCACACACGCGGTGACTGTGCCAATTTGTTCGCAGCCGGCCTAGCTGTCTCTACAGTCCTGTGTTGGCACAGCACCTCGTCGCTCTCACTATGGCCTTTAACGGCCTCTGCTGCCACTAAGGCATCGTTAGCAGCTAGCCTTATCCCTTCACCTATGAATGTGCAACTAATCTCACAGGCACTACTCTTCTCGTCGGCTTTCGGCGAAAATCCGCTAGATACTTCCTCATTCTTGTGCTCTGTACTGCCTACAGAATTTTCAGACAGCCGTTGTCTCTGTGCCTTTAACTGCTCACAATATTGTATCTCTTTGATCAATGCTGCCTTCTCTCTCTCGTGCTTTTGCTCACGCTCACGCTTACGTTCTTGATACTCACGTTCGCGTTCGTTCTCACGTTCTTGACGCTCACGCTGACGTTCTTGACGCTCACACCTAAGAGTAATTTCTTGAAGCTCACGCTTCCCTTCATTCTCGCGTTCTTGACGCTTACGCTCACTCTTACGTTCACGACGCTCATGCTCACGTTCACGACGTTCACGCTCCCGTGGTTCTTGTATCGCCTCCCAAGCAAGCTCAATGCTTTCATCATCATTGCCACTATCTTGCATTGCCTTTATGATAGCTGGCTTCTTCATCTGTTCGTCCGCCTCAACTCCCAAATCGTCGCACACCAACAAGTCTAACTTCGTCAACCTTCTAAGATCCATGGCAGCTGCCCCGACTGGTGGTTAGAACTGTTTTCCTTAATTAATTTGTGCAAACACACAATGCAACAAATTCCCGATTCCTAGAACTATCAAAATAAACACAACATTTGAAGTCTGGCGATTGCTTAAATGATATTGCGCGACATAAAAACGACACGGACGTGAAAGAAGACGACACATGGATTACCAACTTGCCAGGAACGCTGCTCTCATTAAGTCTGGCGAATCAAAAGGAAAAAAAAACCACACGCTCACTTACGGTTGCAGCACCCTGCCATCTGGTTCGTTAGTCCGCTGTTCCCGGTTCCTCAGGACTCCCTGGGTCGAAGGCTCGCTCTTCTTCGCTACTCCCAGTTCCTCAGGACTACTTTGGACGAAGGCTCTCTCTTCTTCGCTGTTCCAAGTTCCTCGGGACTGCTTTTTGGACGAAGGCTCTTTTTCGCTGTTCCGAGTTCCTCAGGATTTCTCTCGACGAAGGTTGATCCGTAGCGCTGCCACCAGTTGTTGCATTTGGAGGCGATCCCACTGCTGGCAACCAGTTGTGAGAGTTGAGGAGGACTTTGGGATGAAAACTTGGAGGTTTATTTACAGTGAGACGAGCAAGAAATTAACAGTCATAGAAGTCATTACGGGCCGGCAGCAACTCAGACGCTGCGGCCCTCGGCAAGAAGCTCTAAAGAGATGAACGAAGGAATGCTCTCTTGCTGCTCCCGGTCTCTGGCTTTTAAGCCCTTCAGTGTCTCGAAGTCACGTCAGGTTCGGCCAATGGTAGGCGCCCGTTCGATTGTGTCACACCCGGCGGAGAGAGTCGCTCCTTGGGCCCCAATTGTCCGAGTGCTTACTTCTCTCTGCGGTATTGCCTTCCCGGCTTGCAATGTGCCGTCACAATAGGCGGATGGGAGCGATGCTGCCAGGGTTTCACGGTGCATTACAGCCGTCTAGCTTCGGGACCCACTTTACCTGGAATAGTGCCAGGCTCTCGCTACACTTTCGGGAAGAGTCAAGCAGTGAATAGCTCAAGATGCGGCGTACGAGGTGGGGGCCGCCAACTTGTTTGCACGTGCCGCGCCTCGGGAATGTGGTATACGTGCTTCTGCGCTCCTTAATTATGGTGGTGCGATTCGATGTGGCCTGGTGAACTCGAAGGAGGCTCAGGAAAAGGTCCCGTATCTAACAAGGCCTTTCTCCCGTAGCCGTCACTGTGACGTTCCGTATAATGTCCAAGGGCGATAACAGCGTCGCCACGCGCCGTATGCTGTATGTGCGAGTGAAAGTGTGCGAGGGTGAGCCGAAGATGGCGGCTTAATTAGGCACGCGCCAGCGCGCCTCCCGTCTTCCATCGGGCTGAAGGCGCCGGTGGAAGGGAAGGAGGGGGCCGTTAAACTCCGGCGACTGTTGCGTATGGCGTAAAACCCCTTAAACTTCGTAAAGTAGGGACACTTTCCTCTTCCACCTTCACTCCTCCTCGTTTTACCTCTCTTTCACGCTCCCTCCTCGACCGTGGCGCCGCCTACACTGCTCGAGCGTAGCAACGGCGCCAAGATGCGCTCCTCACCACTCCGTAGACGCTTCTCGAGCAAAAATGGCGCTGGTGCACGGCGCGAGGACCCACGTGATGCTATTAGGCCAATAGCGACGCGGCGTCGGCCTCGGCCAGAGCGCGCGAGGAGGAGGCGGCATTCTTCAACGCTTGGCACTAGATTACGAAATTTAAGGGGTTTTAGTATGGCGCGGCCGCGCGGGCCCTCTTTTGAAAGCAATCTGCCATGGGGGACAGTCTAGGTGCGATAAGGGCTGATAACTTCGTGTGCGCTGGGTTTTTGGCGCTTAGTTCGCGTTGAAGCGAATGAATGAATAGAATTTATTTATAGGAAAGACAGAGAGGTCGACCTGGAGCTAGTGCGCTCTAGTCTGCTACTCTGCGAATGCAGCACGAAGGTCAATGTCAATGCGCAGGCTGCTGCTGCTGCGCGTCCTCATTCCAGGGTTTTGGCAGCGAGTTTCCGCGGTCATCGAGTGAGATGTGCTCATGTTTGCTTGTGCGCGCGGGACACCATACCTTTTAACTTAGTTAGAAAGGGAATGTTTGCAAGTTTACACGGCCGATAAAACTGCTATCCTTAATTCGTACAGCTATCTACTAATTTGCTATCGCAATCGATGCTTCACTTTTCGGGCTTTCTTGTGCGTTTTGGGCGTGGGGGAGGGGGTTGCCCCACATCAATATTCTGGCAAACTTATTTCCCGTAGCTGGTGTAATTCAGTTTCATTACAAATATGCGGCAATAGCTATATTCAAATAAACTCTATTCGAGAATGCCAAACATCGCAAACTAAATTAAATATGAATAAATTAAATATCAGGTCTCTATATAATGCAGGAACTAGAAGCCTGAATTGAGACTTCAATATAATGATGTCGAAAATATTTCTTGTGCGTATTAAGAGGTCGAGAGCAAGGGTCTTACTAGTGCATGCCGCATGTATTCATAGTATTGCTGCCACGGAGTGTAGAATGTAATAAATTATGGCAAGAAGTTCTACTTTAGCTCTGTGTTTTGTTGTCAAGCTGTCTCTTGGTGCGTTGTTAAACAGCACGTTTAGTCATGAAGCATATCTTCCACATGGTGTTCAAGAAAGTGTCGCTAAAAGGACATCCGTAAAAGAAGTGCAAAATGCACTTTATTATGAAGCCATAGCTTAGAAAGACACTGAAAGGCATTGTAATTGGCCGTAAACGAACCTTGGCGTTGACCCAAGGCGATGAAATGGCAAGTAGGACAAGCCCAGCGAAAGGCCCCGAAGCGCTGGAGAACAGGGACATGAATAACTGCAGACAAAACATATAGTCGGTGTATTTCATAAGACGAGAGCGTAGAAGACGTGGATGAGACAGCGTAGCAATGTGCACCCGTACTCACTTGAGCAGCTGCTCCAATGTACGGCACTGCGATTGCAAACAACGTCATGAGAGTGCCACTGGCAAAGGCTGAAAAATGTGGCTTCCATAAGTAACCTGGCTTCGCTAACACATTGCGCATGAACAAGTGCTGTACCCGTTGTAATGACGTGCTGTTCTTGAATGAGAAATTAGAGGTCCAGTTACTTCAAGACATTCATCGGTATGTGTCAGGTCATTCAACTCAGGAAAAAATTGAAGTAAGATATAGCAGCTATATAACAGACCAAATATAAATTTGCGGCGTTGTTATATCCACTACAGGCAAAGCATGGTGGATAATTCCTATTTGACGCGATCATTCCAGTGCCAATTGCGGCTATCATAATTAATTAAAACACTAAATGGGAAGATTTACTGAGAAATAACTTGTTTAATCGAAAAGTATTGCCAAGGTAAAATTTTCAACCAGCAGAATGTATCTACAGAGGGAAGACTCAATAACCTTTCCCACTGGGAAACATAAAACGTCGCTAAAAACACAAGTACAATCTGCTAAAGAAACGAAGCTAAAATGTATATATATGTCATACGGAATGGAAGATTAGACTTCATACCTACATTGAAAGTGTGCGCTAAAGCGTTCCGTAATAACAGATGTCGGTCAATGATGATAGCAAAAGTATGTTTAGCGACGGCGTTTGGCCAATGGCAAACAGCTCTCGCGAACAAAAAAAGGTTTCGACACTATCACTTGTAACATCCACGAAGAGCCTTGGATCATGCTCAAAATAGTCGAACCAAGACCAAAGCGCCTAATCACGTAAAGCCGGGATCATCGCGAACAAGAAAACAAAACACGTTCAAATATGCAGCACGGAAATTCGAACTCCAGACAAAGTAGAGGTCAAGAGAAAGAAAGCTCTCCGCGCGGCCTGAGTAATATGAAGCGTGTAGCTTTTTTTTTTCTTTGGATGTTGCATACGCTTTCGCACCAAATGCGCGTACTCTCGTTTAACTGAGTTCCTGGCACCATCGTCGCCGAACGTGAGCGTTATTGCAGTGAGACGCAACTACTGTCACGCGCCCAATACTGCCGCTGCATATTTGTTGGTCAATGGCTCTGTAGCCTCGTTCGCAACACACTTTTTGGCGATATTTGCCATTGGGGCCGCCCGCCTTCGCTAACGAATGGTCCAGCAACACGATTGGCTAAAATTTTACTTCGAAGCACAATTCTGGCGTAATACGTTTTTTGTGATTGAGTGCTCTGTTCTCTATACGGAATCGCGCGATGAAGAAACGAACGCTACCCGAATATCTTCACTCCAACAAATACACGGCCGCAAGCGAATCTCGGTTTTAACGAAGCGGATTACGTTCTAGAAGAATGTTTGTCCAATTTTTTTTTTTCATGGCTGAGAAACGTTCTCGGTGCCTGCGGAAATTTTCCGCAGCCCTTGTGCAGCCGCCGCCGACCACCGTGTGAGACCGAGCGACAGCTGTGGCGCCGGTAACGTGGAACGCGTGGCCATTTACAAATATTGTTGTCAAAATTATGGCTGAGAACTTAAGCGATAACCTTAAAGGCTTTTTTCTTGGCACACCTGGTCTGCCGTACGAGTGCGCCAAGTTTGAGGCATGGATGCTCAACCGCTCGTTTCGGGAAACAAGTCGCACCTTTTAATTGATTGCTCGAGGAAACGTGTTCACGTTTACGATGACATTTTGAAATATCTCAAGGCGACTTCGACGAATGCACAACATTTATTTAGTTCGAGCATGTCCCTCCAAGCGTGCCTTCGATTTATACCAAATTTTGTCCCAGTATTCTAAGCCGCAGTTCGCAAACAGCAAACGTTTTCTCTACCCCCACCCCTCCCACGTGAAGCATCGAAAACAACGATTACCGCAATTATAAAAGCTCCTTGCGCGCATCCACAGCACTTAGAAGCTTTTTTTTTATTTCTTGCAATTTTTTCACCCAGAGCGGACTCGCGACAGTCCGGAGAATAACCACGGTTGATATTTTTCACTACGGGAAATAAGTCGAAAACGTTTATTGCTGTTAACATGTGACATGTGATTTACACAGTGTCTTGTTCAAATATCATTGGGGTAACTGCAGTTATTCGCGCATATAATTTTGTTTCAGGGTGACAACGTCGACTAATAAGGACCTTGCATGTGTTTATGAGACACCCACCTATGTGTAAATGGAGCACAACGTATTTGACGACAGTATTGGCAACTTGAGAAAAAGCAACAATGCTTTAGACAAGTGCAAATATTGTCTTTCCAAAATTTTATTATTCCTTATTTTATCGCTTTCTGCCAGTACTGGTAAATCGCTCATCAGCCTCAGTGTTGTGTGAATTCAGCTTCGATAGCAACTGCAACATGGGCCAGACGGCGTGTATTGATATTGGCCAATGCTTTCAAAACAGCGGCCTTTAGCGAGTTTTTTTTTGTTTTTTTGTAGTGTTTGGATGTTTGCTCGTCTCACATTCACTGACACTCCTCATACATAAAAGCATAGCTGTGTTAAATATTGGCAGTTAGGACGCCGTATCGAGGATGACGTAGCCGCAGAAGTTGACCGTCACTCTGTGGTCGCGCAGGCCTTTTGGGAGGAAAGAAATCTGTCACTTAATATTGGCATCGGACCACACAAAGCCTAACTGTGTACTCTGCCACTTAAAACTGCCCTGATGTCGCCATCATTTAAGGCCTCAGGATTTGGTCAGCAGCGTATAATAATTTCGCATTTAGCGAGAATATATGAGCCTGATTTGATGTTGTGTACAATTCATACTTTCTCACGCCGATGGCGGCAAAACTCAAAATTAGATACAGTGCTGACAACCCTGACATGCAGCACATTATATACGACCTTGCATTATACAGACTCGATAAGTTAAACGTAGAGCTCTGACTCACGTATGTTTTGCATCGGGCTTAATTGCGACGTGTATCTGCCGTTAATAGCACTTATGAAACGAGTAATGGGAACGCACGGTACCTAAAAGCCGCATCACGAAGGCTGCTCTTCGTTCGTTCATGGTGACGAAAGGCGTGAAAATATCGATGTAGAAGACGGCCGCATGAGAGTTGACGATAGACGACACTGTACTGGAAATAAAGAAGGTCACGGGAGAAAAAGCAACACCCGTTTAGAAAAACGGGAGATGAAATTAGAAAATTTCATATTTATATATTTATTTATTTGTTTATTCATTTCGGTACCCTAATCAGCCCTAAGAGATATTACACTGGGAACGGGGGGATTTGAAAAACAATGCACATATCATGCAACACTGCAACACCGAGAAAAATATTCCAGCCGGAAGAACAAGAAAATGCACAGTAGGTGAACATCGGCTGAGAAAGTTAACTACGGAAAATATAAACACCCAAAAGTTATAACATCCATTAGGACATCGCAAGGGAACTACAAAGGTTGGTGCATGATACACCAAATGGACAGTTCGATATTAATCTCAGATGCATATCGGGTGCTGCTCGTAGTTCTAGCGATGTGTGCGGGCGCCTCACGGGGGCATTGTTCTTGAATAAGGTGATTACATCTATCGATTATCTCCAAGCGGCAGTATTGTAGGCTGACCTCACACACAGTGATAAAAAATTGGGTGGGAGGGCGGGCAATCCCGAATGCAGTGCAGTCTAACATAGCGTCTCAAAGCTTTAGCTGCCACGAGTGACGATCGCGACAAATTGGACAGTGTCGCGAGCAGCAAACGTTTTAACGAGCGGCTTCGGCATGAGAGAAGCGTGCGTGCGATCGGCTGCGGTGCCGGATGACAGAAGGTCGATGCCTCCATCGATAAAGCATCACACGCATTGCACTCGTTGCCAGAAAGTTAGTACGTACACCACTCTTAAGTGACGACCATATGCATAAAGAAACGGCAGTTCACGAACGACGTCAACGTACAGGGTTGCCTCTCTCTAGAAAAAAAAAAGAACTCGTTGATTTATGTTCAACGCATCCATGCGACCACTTCAGTCTTTTTGTCTCATTTTCATATAAGCCAACTTAGGGACGAACTTGACGTGAAGCGCAGGAATGCATTCCTGAAGGCACATTCCCTCAAAATACGGCTTCTATGCGAGTTTGGCGTGTTTCATCAAGACAAATGGCGCGTTTGCTCGTAGTGCAATATGGCCAGTACTTCCGAGACCTCTTCTTTGAAACATACTAAAGCAGATCGCTGTACCTATTGTATGTCTCTCGGTATGTGCTTTGGTAGGTGCTTTATTCGAGAATGGTGTGACGGCAGAAGACGTCACTGCGTGATGCGAGAATTTATGTATTGAAGAAAAGACGTCGAGAAAGTTTTGTTCTTGGAAAGTAGTTCGTTAGAGACTGCCTCTTAGGGGAGATCCAATACTTTTTGTAAAAATTGTACACAGCCCTTTTGGAGGATTCTATCATATGTGAAGTTATGGGAGCAATCTCACATCTATTCCGCTCCTACATGCACCGACTAATGCTTGCTCAACATTTTAACTGTATTTGTGTGACAAGACTTTCCATTTATTTACGCACCATTCACGCCAAGGGATCTTTTTCTAAACTTTCTGGACTGTGGCCACTTCCGTCACTGGTGCAAAAGGGAATTCACAGGCTCTGCAGCTTTTAAAATGTAGGACCCTGATTGAGTCGCCATAGTGGCGGTCTGCATCCTCTTGTGAATCTGTTGTCATCGCAAGACTCAGAGGCTCTGTCCGTCTGTTCACTTTTCCTTTACCTCCAGGCTAGGGGTGCAAACCGGACGCAAGCCTGGTTCACTTATCCGACTGCGTTCTTACTTCTTCTTGGTCAAGTTCGTTATTTTTATTTTTTATGCATGCTTTGTTGCTGTCCACGATGCGACCGCGTCTGTGGCGCTCGCGTGCCCTGCCCTATCACGTGACCTGCTTCGGGTGCGAGTGCTAGCACGCTGACGCGATCCGAGTCTATACTTCTTCACAAGTCGTTTGCAGCACTGTGGAAGTTGCACGACAGATGCTTTTGGGATGCGCTTATCCGCGCGACGTCGCCTGCTCACCGCATGTCATGAGTTAATAATGAAATATGGCAAAGAAGAGAATAAAGAAGGTAAAAAATAGAACAGATAGAAAGCACCAGGTGCCAGAGGAAGACGTATAGAAAGAAGATGTGATAAAATGAGGAGGTGTCGGAAGGAAAAAAAGACTGAATATATGAAAGAAGAAGCGACAAAATGCACAAGGAGCTACGCGGCCAGCACTGCGAAAGGTCACTCTCGGATACAAACAAACAAACAAACAAACAGAAAAACAAATAAACAAACGAACGAACAAACGAAAGGGCAGCAGAGAGCAGTCCAGCTACGCTCTGGGACGACGGGCAGGAGAAGGAGCTGGAGGCCGCACGGTACGGATAGCTCGTGGAAAATGCGGCTTTGGAGTGGAGACTGCGATTCAGCTGACGCGGCTGCGACCCGTGAGCTGAGCAGGCGCCCCGCCGAGCAGCTCAGCTGACGGCGCCGTTTCCGTGAGTCCCTGCGGCTACGACCCGCAGGCGGGCGGCGTCGGCCGGGCGATCCGGGCGCCTCGTTCGCCCGATACCGTCCTGACCAGTTCGACCGTGGACTGGACGGCGGTGGATAGCGACGCTAAATCCACGACGCATCGGCGGGCCCAGCGAATTCTCGTTGCGACGACAGTGACGAGAAGGCTACGCGGCAGCAACGGCGGACTCAACGTAAATGTTTTGATCTTTCCAACACAACGTATGTGAGGACGACAGGGAATACGTTGAATTGAGTCGCGCGCTGGGTGTAGTTTGTCGTTTATCAAGTCTTTCTGTTAGGTTTGCAGTGTGCGTTCATTGTTGACAGGTGTATTTTTTTTTCTTTGATCCTCATGCCGATTAAAGGCTTTTCACAACTCAAACGTTTCTTGCGTCGCGTTTAACAACACCAGACCTTGAGACCGCCGCGGGAATTCGCGGCATACGACATGCATGCGCAAACGTACTAACATGTCACGCCTCGCCGTGGCGTATCATGCACTGAGCAAAAATAAATACCTTTGATCCCGCCAATAACCAGACAGTTAAGCCAGGAACTATATTCCCCTGAGTAAGGATATTACATGTGCGAGCCTCGTAGAGCCGCAAGTGCTGCAAACGACTCGTGAAATGGAGAAGACTGGTGCCTTGATCAATGCGCCATGTTCCCGCGCGCCTGGTTTTCGAGGTCACGCTATACACGTGCGGATTTTCGGTACACCTATTGTAAAGGGAGTGGATGCACCGAAGCATCGCTTTAGGACAACGTAGTTTGGGGCAACGTAGTTTGGGACAACGTTTGGGACAAGGCCCGCTTGGTGGCCTTGCGTACTTGCCGTCTTTGAGCGAAGTCTGTCCATGCGTATCTCTGAATGCGCGACACTGCAAATGCTTAGTTAATGAGCGAATGTTTAGCGCAGTTTCCCGCCCCAAAATCTACGCTTTTCACATCGCATAATGTTCTATCACTTAGTTATAACGAACTGGCAATGCTTCACTGTTTGTGCGAAGCACTGCCTTCCTGTCTCAACTTCACGCTGAAATGCACTCTTTGATGCTGATTTCAGCAAGAAAAAGAAGGAACATGAAACTTGATAATTTTCAATATTTAACCTTGTAGAAGCACCCAACAGTCCGGCAAGAAAGAGGCCACGCAGCATAGTAACGCCAGATAGGCTTTCTCGTAGAAAGTACGGAACGATCTGCAAGAAAAGAGAACGCCACGGATAAGGCGGGCATTGCACTCGACTGCAGTCCGTCAGTTCAGAAGGAAGCTGACGAAGCGTTTTCCTTACTTTCTTTTTTGTGCCTGTTTGACATTGCTCGAAGGCTTCAGTATGAATTGTGTTACAGTGCGTTGTAATAAGGCAGAGCACTACTTTTTGGTGCATACTAAATGCATCATTTGTGTGCTTTTTTCGTGTGTGTATGTGTGCGTGTCTTTAGTACTAAAGCACTTTAGTACGTGCTCCCTAACTGTAGGCCACCATGCTGCCGGCCAGCAAAGCTAGAACGTGAAGCAGTCTGTTCCAGCTGCTTCAACGGGAGATAATACATGTTCTACTCCCACGCCGGCCACGCCACATCGCGCCGAAAGCCGCGGGTGACGCTGGCTGCGCGAGACGCCTGCGCGTTCACATTGCGCAGGCGTAAGGAAAGAGCGCCGCGGGTGGCGAGCGTCCGCGCTACGCTGGAATGCAGTTTGCCCATAGAGAAAGTAATTCAACAAGAGCGGACACTCGGCGATAACTGGCAACAGGAAATACGTCACGCTATTATTGATGCCGGACGTTAGCTGAGGCGAGCATCGGAAAAAGAAAGTGAACAAACAACGGCTAATTTTCTTTATTAGAGAGTTCTTCAATAGGGGCCCCAATAGTTTGAGGCCCCAAAGAGCTTTGCGGGTGTTAGCGTGGGGGCGCGCAGGAGTGAAGAGATTTAGAATAGGGCTTTGCGTTTACGGATAATGTCTTGCGCTGACAGCGCCACTACAGCGTCAAAGGAAAGCTATCAGAAATAATTAAATAAAATATACCATTTTATGATGCGAATAGTAATTTTGACATTCGTGTTCTCGCCTTTAATTACAATTTAGAGGTTATTCTGTAAGCAGCAAACAATTAGTTGCGCTTAGTTTTGAGTAACCACCTTTACGTGCCTTCACCAGCCAAGCTAAGCCGTGTTAGGCCTAAAGGCTATAAAATCTACAATCCAATTCGGAATCGGAGGCGTCTAATGAATCAATCTTCACAACACACGCTAGCTGAGAGAAAACGATAACCGCAGTCACTTGTCCTAGCTTGCGAACTTCACGCGTTACCACGAATCGAGCCCAGTTTGGTGCTAGGTTAGAGCCGTCGCTTCGATGGGTGTCGCCATGTTTAATTACGCAAATCTTTTGGGGCAACTTTTGGGGCTCCCGCTATATCAGTGAAATAACGTCCCCGACACAAAACCCAAACTCAGTTCGCATCTCGCGCATGCGCAGTGGCTTCGACGTTATTTCTTTGAGGATCGAAAACGTTTGGGGCTCCTATTCTAAAACTCTCTATTGTTTCCCGCGAATATAAACAGTTTTGCGTACAAATGATCTTATACTTTGTGTCGTATTTTTCTCGCGCTACTTATCGACAAGCCAATGACACGCCAGACGCGCCCGATGGATGCGCCATGTGTCGGACACGCCACCAATACAGCCATCGATAATCGCTGCGCAAATGGCCGATTCAGGCACTTTGCAAGATTTGCGGGCTTTTTTCACGCTCGGAAAACCACTTTTATGTAGCTCGTATTGAGCAACAGGAAGCTGTATCGGAGTTCTTTATTTTGCTTTAAATTTGCTCATTGACACTTTTCATCTAATTATAATATTTGAGAAGTTGATTCAATAATTAAGACTAATTATGTAATTAGGCGGAATGGAAGAGAAATCGGAGCATCTCCAAGCGGCGACAAACAACAGTATCATGTTTGTGTCCAACTACGTGGCATTTGAATATTTAAATATCTTGGTGCATGATAGTTAGGACACCTTATATAGGTTTACAGTTATGAAAACTCTTTATCTGTTAAATAGACATTCAGTGATTGCTATACCGAGCAATCAAGTTCAGTGTGCTTGCTTAAAATATCGATTTACGCTTACGACTGTATTTACGTTCTGATGCTTCAAGTAACGCTCGCGTCGCAAGTTAGACAGTACGAGTGAGGAAATAGTGTGACTCACCTGATCGGGGCTGCTAATAGCACCAGATAGGAGCGGATCGCAGTCCCTGTACCAGTATATCAATGATAACGCGGCGACTTCAACGATAATGAAGAAAATGATGACGAGAACTGCGCTGGCCACGACAATCCTGGAGCGGGAGAGAAAGCATGCGTACCAAGAATGACCACCCGGACATGTCCTGTGGTACGAGGCCATCGTAAGCGAACGAGCCACATGCCTTTTCGCATCCTTCAAAGTTCTCGCCGCCATGAACCGCTGGAACGCCATCTGGTCGAATCCCGTGCGAACTAAGGCGTAGGGAAGTCCTCCGACAAGGCTGCTCCAGACGTTCTCGTCGGTTGTCAGGTCCAGATTTGTTCTATATGTAGATGCATGGAGGAAAGAAAATGTGAGAGGGAGCGTCACGTGACAACCTTTATGTCTAACCAAAACTATGAAAGTTGGAGGGGGGGGGGAGGGCGGAGAATCCAAGGGGATGTCAGGAATTCGACAATAAGCACGCGGCATCATTTAACATAAGGCGCAAACATTCTGCCAAACGCCCCGCCTCGAAGTGCGCTTGGCGCCAGCGCTCTCGCAGTCGCCCACGCGGGTTAAATTATCGAGTGTAGGTAAAATATCGGTTGTGCAATGCGCTTAACAGCCAGCAGGAAAGGAGGAGGGAGCACCTTCAGAGGAGGTTGGCTTATGAAGCACTACGCGTACTGTTAGGGTTGGCGTCTGCAGACAGGAATTTCAACCGACTATCTCTCACCCTGTCTCGTCGAAATGAGGCGTGACTTCGCCTGCTGTGGTTGGCGTTCCGCACCTCGTGCAGAAATAACTTACTCTCACCCGACCTTCTTCCACCAGGCCTCGTCGAAATGAAGCGTGACTTCCTAATTTGCCATGATCATTTCGAGTGTCCGCCGGTCTCGCGGAAGCCCCGCAGTGTACAGGCCTATCTTGTGTGTGTGTGTGTGTGCGACTTTAGAGGGACCCGTTCCTCGAACGGCCAGAAGGAGAACTTCCACGAAGCCGCAACGCGCAAGGGAGACGGACAAGCGTCTACAATTCCATGAGGCGGGACGGCCTCCTCCTTTCAGCAGGCTTTCAGTGCCGGTCACATGACGTCGATGGAAGCAAGAGCCCTCCCACGATTGTAGAGAGCCTATTTAAGGGGTACCGAATTGTACTTTTGATCACTTCATGCTCTTCTCATTTTCTTTCACCATCTTTTGAATAAACCATGCAAGTTTTACACTAGAAATCGTCTCGCCCTTGCTTGGTCGCCATGGTCTACCGGATGCCTGCAGCCCGCCGACAACGCCACGCTACCTAATAAGTAACGTTGGTCGAGCTTCAATAGGCAGGCGTCGCTACAACTAGGGAGCAGTACGATACGCTACCCTGGAGTACGCAACAGTACTCACTCCTAGTCTTTTTTTCTTCTTCCTGCAAGTGTTCAGGCATTTGGAAAGCGGCGAACAATGCACGTTAGCTTGAACGATTCCCAACGGGAGCTGTAAGCAATATGCGGTCAGAAGCACACTGCCAGACACACGTACACATCTTCAATCATAGTTTTTCGTTTTGATTTGTTGCAATTTTTTTAGTCAGGGTGATTTCACAAGCAAACATACTGATCACTATCGATAGTGTAGGTTCAGCGCCCGCTTTAAATATGCCTATTACGAGTCACTAAGTGCATGTGTCTTGCAAAAAAGAAACTGACTCGTCATCCCTGCTTTGTGAAATTGCTTGTCCAGCGAAGCTCTTGAAGACACCCACTACAACTGCTGAGAGGTTATATGCAATGCTTTATTGCTTTATAGCAGTGGTAATTTAGAGTAATGGTAGTTATGGGAGTAATGGTAATTTTGACAGTACGCCCCCGCTGGTCGTATTGCCATTTCTTTTTCCCTTTGCCACTCCTCGTATTCACGTTGCTCCTCGGCAGTCCTAACTTGTGCCTGCAGTACAACTTGCGCCTGCAAATTTCCTAATTTCATCACCCCATCTGTCTTTCTGCCGTCTTCGACAGCACTTCTTTTCTCTTGGCACCCATTATGTAACTCTAATGCTCCACCGGTTATCTATCCTACGCATTACATGGTCTGCCCAGCCCCATTTTTTTTCTCTAAATGTCAATTAGCACATCGGCTATTCCCGTTTGCTCTCTCATCCACACCGCTGTCTTCCTGTCTCTTAACGCTGCGCCTAGCATTCTTCATTCCGTCGCTCTTTGCGCGGCCCTTAACTTATTCTCGAGCTTCTTTGTCAACCTCCAAGTTTCTGCCCCATATGCTAGCACCGGTGGAATGCAATGATTGTACTTTTATTTTCAACGGCAGTGATAAGATCCCTGCGAGCATTTGTAAATGGCTGTCGCATGCACTTCAACCCATTTTTATTCTTCAGTAATTTCCTTCCCGTGATCAGAGTCCCCTGTCAGTAATTGACCTAGATAAACGTACTCCTTTACAGACTCTACAGGCTGAGTGGCGATCCTGAAGCCTTGTTCCATTGCCAAGCCATTGAGCACTATCCTTGTCTTCCGCATATTAATCTTCAACCCCAATTTTACACTTTCCCTGTTAAGGCCCTCAATCATGTGTGGTAATTCGTCGCCGGTGTTGCTAAACAGGACAATGTCTTCCGCAAACCAAGTGTTGCTGAGATATTCGCCATTCATCCTCACTCCTAAGCCTAAGTTGACTTCTAAAATCCTACTCCATCACCTAAACTATTGTGAACCCCAGGAAGTGGTTATCACTCTCTACAAGTCTGAAATCGCTGACCGTAGCGGGAGCAATTATTGGGAACATAATCGAGCAGCAGTGGCCGGCCAGTGGGACAAGTGTATTTGCAGCTGCCTGAAGACATTGCAGCCGAAGTGGCAAGCATGATGTTAGCGTGTCATGCCGGCGACATTTATTGCGATAACCATTTTTTAGCGCTAGGAAAATTATGCCCAACCTAAAGCCTGCCATTTGGGCAATTTCTCGTGTTCTGATTTCGTTGCAGTTGCGCTTCATTCTCACCAAGTTGATTTTCAAGTAAACTATCTAACGTAGCGTGACAGCACGCATGGTATGCCAACTCCTAATGGTTGTCACGGGTGAAAGGAAAAATTTGAGGAGGTAGGCAAAATTTATAACGGAGAGATGAAATTATGTGGAGAACTATAAATTGACCAAGACGTGGAATAATATTATCCGCTGTGAATAACTACCGAATACGGCAAAATTGAAGGCCGAAAATCTGAACTTGTTCGGAAGCTATGAGACAAGCGGGAAGGGTGAGAGTTGGAACACTTGGGAAAAGCCGCACTGACTGCCAAGCCTTGCAGATGCCGTACGAGAAGCGGAGGAAGCGAAACAAACTTTTTCAGGATAACTGTTCTTGCAGTACGTGACTCAAGGCTGCAACTAGTGTGCATCGAAACCTCAGCGAGGTGATGCCTCGTCCATTACGTGCGCCATGGCTTTAAAATAAAATTGCAGTCTTGCATTCACTTACAATACGCTAATAAACCCAAGGTCTAGAAATAGAACCGATGAACAGGCGATAAATATACGAGACTTATGTGCTGGAAAGTATAATCTCATGCGCTCACAGTTATTCACGTGAAATTCCGAAGTGATCATGAGAACAGCATACTTCAGCTTAAGTATTCCTACACAAGCTTTACTGCGAGGTGCCCGAGGCAACAGAACACGTCTTGTGCACTCGCCGCAATAGGCAGTGAAAACACATTTATTGGCGCAACATTTGTGGAGGTTTACCTTTAACCTTCGTCTGAAAAGGCTATATCGGGACCTTGGCAGGATTCTTGTCGGCGCGACTTTGTATAGTTGTATCAAGGCCCTCGGTCTATATTTGAAGAGTCTTTGCTGTTCAAGTTTACCCACCACCGTCTACACACTGAACAACTCTCTTCCTCTCTCTTTCTTTTCTCCCGTTTCCCTCTCCCAATGCTGAGTAGCACGTCAGAACTTTGATTCAGGCAACCCTCTCAGCTTTTCTACCATAACAAATGTATCTCTCTCTCTCCTTCGTAATTTGGTTTTAAATGGTGGGATGTCGCACAAGTGCTCATTTGTTCAGTCCGCTTGAAAAGTAATAACAGTGAGGCCAAAAGAAAAGTAAAAAAAACTTTTGGCCAGAACGCACTTCTACCATAATGTGCGAAGACTGAGACAGAGGAAAAGGGAAAGGCAGGAAGGTTAGCCAGCGGGGAAGATCCGGTTTGCTATCCTACGCTGGGGGAGAGAAGAGGGGGAGGTAAAGTGATAGGAAACTAGAGAGAGAGAGAGAGAAAGAAAAGGAGCACATATATACCATCACTGCACAGCACAGTAGCGCTTGTAGCACTATAAACATCAGTTCGGGCTACATCCACTTGTCCAAGTTTGTCGTCCTTAAAAATAGCAACAGAGCCCTGGCCGCCCTCTGCTATTAAGGGGGGTGGTACCCGGACAGACGACTTTATTGTTTGTCGTGAATATCTGGACTTCCACTTGCTAGGAACAATTCGAAATTCTCACAGCTATCTAATTGTGTTTCTTCTTCTCCCATATGAAAACTCAAGCAAAAATGTTGAGTAAATAGGAATTTATAAAAAACATAAATGTAATACATGCGTTACTTTGGAGAACAAAAAAAGTATAAAGGTTATAAACAGGGATAAGGTGCCTCAGAAAGGTGGGCCAACGTTTCGATAGGAGGACCTGTCTTCGTCAAAGGCGGCCTCGTCATCCTCGGCGTGTTAGTTTTGAAGGGTTAGTAGAGTGACGTCACGTGCGATTTTCATCGGTGGCGGGTGGTTGTAAATGGAGAGACTTCAAAGGGAAGGAGCGCTGTCGCCTGACGTTGTGAGCGTGATTCCTAAGATGAGGGGACAAGAGCGGCAGAGTGGGAACGCGGTGAGAAAATAAAAGAAAGACAAAAAAGAGAAAGGAAAGAAGACACCAAGAGGGGAAGAAAAAGAACAAGAAAAGAAAAAGAAGGCCGGGGGAGGGTCTTGGGGAAGCGAGAGGTCAGGAAGCATTCAGGGGTGTCGTTGTCCACATGTTCTTGTGGCTTTAGAAGAGCCGGTCAGGCGTTCAGTGCGCGAGTAACAAAAAAAAAAAAGGACTCCAAAAGACATCTGTTGAAAGAATGACTTTAGTAGCGTAGCAGCAATGCGTCGAGTAATTTTGAAGGACTTAAGATGGCGACAAGGAGTCTGGGGTGCAATGTATGGGGTAATTGGAAGGCAGCGGCATGGTCTTTCAAGGGACGTTAGCGCCAGTAGCTCAACGTAGGTGTCGTTACGGCGGTTTACAAAAATGGTGACACCCTATGTGGCTGAGGCATGGAAAACGGTATCGTAGCGTCTGCGACTTTGTAATGCGTTGGTGAATGTGTTTAAAAAAATATAGAATAAAAAACAGGCAAAAAAAGGGGGAACCGAAACCAGAATAACAATAGGAAGGTGACGTGCGCAGAAGCGGACGGAGGCAGGTGTACTTGGGAAAAAATGGCCGTACAGTTGAGATAAACGTAAAAACATGTAAGAGTATATTAAATTGAGTAGTAGGCAGGAAAAAAATTTTCGAAATGGAGGAACAAGTAAGGTTAAGAATTAAGGTTAGCTGGTGGCATAATTGTTTTGTGCCTTGGTTGATGATATGACAATTTCAGATTTAAGTTACCGCCTATAAAGATTCTAAGTTGCCACGTTCCAAATTAATTCCCGTCGAGTGTAAGTAATTAAACTTGTGTATGAGCTATGATTCAGTGCGAGGTGAGCGGTAATTTGTTTGTAGTATATAGAGCCTTGCTTTGTCCAACATATGACAATTTTCATTGAAGTGGCTGGTTACTGCTTTAGGTAAATGGCGTTCTGTATCCGGGCGGCAACTGTTAGGTCTTGTATGAATTCGTGGTCCAGTCTCACCCCCCCCCCCCCCCCCTATGTATGCCTTGCTACAAGCGGCACATTCTAGACAGTAGACTACGTTGCTTGATGTGCAGGTGAAACTGGAATTTACCTTGTGTGAGTAATTCGACGCTGTACTTTTTATTGTAGTAGTAGACTGAATATGCTTGCATGTAGAGCAACTGGGGCGTCCACAGGCATCCGTTTCCAACTTCGTCTTTGTCCTTAGTGTGGCATGCACAAGAATATCTTTAAATTAGTGTTGCGTCTGTAGGCTTCTCTGGGCGGGTCGGGAAAAGCTTATTAATTTTCTAGTTGCTGGTGATTATTTACTGAGGATGTTGTTCACGTTTGGGAGTCCGTTTGAGAATTTAGTATTAAGAACAGGCGTTCTTGTTCTTGTGATCCTCGGGTGGGGCTTGAGGACCTCGGCTCGATCAAGCTTGGTTGCAGTGGTGTAGGCTATTTGAAGGTCCCTGTTTGGGTGGCTCCTGTTTGATAGGGTTTCATTAAGGTGATCGAGTATATCTATGTAATCTTGGTTTTCAACGCAAATGCGACGTAGTCGTGTGGCTTCGCCTTTAAAGATGCCTTGTTTGCAATGTCTGGCATGATGGCTCGTATATTCAAGGTACTGTTGTTTGTCGAACGGTTTCCTATACAGCATTGTCTTTAGCGCCCCATTGTCAATGTATATTGTTGTGTCCAGAAAGTTTATGCGCTCAGTTGAAGATTCTGATGTGAATTTTATTGTTGGGTGAAAAGAATTTAGAAATGCTAAATACTTATGTAGAGCCTTGACTATGTCCCCATATTATGCATATGTCGTCTATGTATCGTTGATATGTGTGGGGCTTGTCAATGCAGCGCAACAGGAAAACTGTTTCTGGAATCCCCATACATATATTCGCGTAGGTTTGTGCAAAAGGCGTACCGATGCTTGTCCCATGTATTTGTAGGTAGTAACTCTCCTTAAATTCGAAGTATTTATGTGTTAGAGCTAATTCAAGGAGAGACAAGTAGACTTCAATAGATTGTTGCGCATTGTGATTACACAGTGTTTGTTTTATCGAAGATAAACCATCGGGGATTGGAATGTTGGTGTACTGGGCCGTGATGTCTAGTGTCGCGACAATTATGTTGTGGGGTAGTGCGCCTTCAGTATTAATGCCCTCCACAACTCTCAGCAAGTGGGGGTATCTTGTGCGAATGACGGAAGTGCTTTCGGCAAGTCACCAAGAAAGTGGTTAAGCAATGTGGCGATGCTCTCTGTCGGGGTGTTGTTTCATACTATTGGGCGACCTGGTATATTAGCGGTGTGTTGTTCAGTGGTTGGAATTTTACGAATTTTTGGATGGAGGTAGAAGCGCCCCACAGTTTTGTTGCTTGGTTGAAGGAATTTGTATTCTGACGGTGTTATCACTTCATCAGCCAAAGTGATTTCAGCCTGTTGGTAATTGTCAGTGTGTAGGACAATCTCGGATCGTTATCTAGCTTACGCTAATGTTCTGGGTTGTTTAGTTGTCAGTAAGCCTCGTGCTTGTATTTTTATACTGACCAAATAACTATACTTCCACCCTTATCTGCTTCCTTAATAACAATGTCATTCCGGCAACTAAGATTTGAAATGATACGACTTTTGGACGCAGTTATGTTTTTAGGTCACTTAGATGTTTTGGATTGGCTTATAATTTCTCTACTGACAGTTTTAAGGTATATTCTATGGCTTGTTCTGGTTCGGGAGTCCAAGTGGATTGGGCTCTAAATGGTGTCGTCCTGGTGTCTGGTGTGTTGTCTGCGAAAAAAGATGTCTGATACGCATTCGTTGGGAAAATTCTGAAAGGTCCTTGTGAAGCTCGAGTTCATTTATTGTGTTGTTCGTGGGACAAAAGTTTAGGCACTTGCTGAGTATGCCTATTTCATTTTTAGTTAATATTTTTGAAATGTCTGCAACATTGTACTGGTTTAATTTTGTGGAAGATTCCGTCACGTCTGGTATTTCTGGACTCGAGGTCTCTCTTGTTGGCGCGAGGTAGGTGTTTGCCTAGAAGGTTGTTTTTGGTTAAAGTGTGCTTTCTCCCTTTGTTTTGAACCAGTGTTCTAGACTGTTTTTCGTCATAATGCTCTAAATCATTCTTCTCATCCGGTGTCATAGCTACGTTCGGAAGTCTGTGGCTAAAACTTTCCATTTGTTCTTCGCAGTGTTCCTTGAGAATATTCAAAAGTGAAAGTGAGGCATTGTTCAATGTTGTTTGCCAGTTTGCACGATAGCGTGGTGGGAGTGTTCCTAGAGCAGGTACAGCCTTGAGTGTTAGACCTTTAGGGGATTATAGTGTTTTCTTTGCAGCCACAACTATATAAATTGACAATGGGGCACTACTTTTACTTATGCTATCCGGGGACGTTGAAACCAATCCGGGTCCAACAACACAGGCGTTATTGCAGGAAATCCTGGACAAGCAGACACAGATGGAAGCTAGATTAGCTGGCATTGAACTAAAACTAGAATCTTTCTCCGAGCTGAGCGGTAAATTGACTACCCTTGAAAGTACTGTTCAACATCTTCATCGCACAGTCGACCAACACCAACAAAGACTGATTAAATTGGAAGACAGAGCGCAAAGAAATAATCTGATTGTTTTCGGTGTTCCGGAGAGCATTAGCGAGACAAGACAGGATATTGAAGAAAAAGTGTTGAAGGGAATTTTTTCTGATACTCTTGGCGTCACTATTTCATCGGTGGAGCGCATTCACAGGATTGGTCACAGAAAAAAAGAGGGGCACAGACCAGTTATTATGAAGTTATATGACTATAATGAAAAAGCAGCCATATTCAAACAATGCAGCAAACTGAAAGGGACCAATTACAGTGTCTCTGACGACTACTCTCGGGAAACGGCGCAAAAAAGGACATTGCTTTGGCGATCAGCGCAAGAAGAAAAGCGCAACGGGGCAAAGATTAAGCTGGTCCGCGATAAACTTTTTATCGATCGTGCCGCTTATACGTGGGACTCGCAGTCTAACACGCGTATGAGGCTTGCGAACAACCATGATGGTGAATCGCTCCACCGTGAATGACGTGACCAGTGCGAGACCAGATTACTGAACGAAAATGCTCGAAGTAAAATACCTTGCCTCACGCTTTTAAATGTGAATTCTCGCAGTTTACTCAACAAAATTGTTAATTTTAACTGGCTTATAGAAACTTACCACCCTTCTATGATTTGTGTGACCGAAACTTGGCTCAATAACTCAATCTTAGATGAAGAATTTGTACCACCTGGTTATTGCGTCTTGAGAAAAGATAGATCGTCCGGTCGTGGTGGCGATGTGGCCTTATTCATTAAGGATGGCATCGACTTTTCTTTGCTACCCGAGCTTCCAGAAGCTGAGTCAGTTTGGTGCAAAGTTAATATTTCCTTGTCAACGTTAGTAATAGGTGTAATATATCGTCCTCCAAATTCCGATTACAATGTCTTTCCGGCTCTGAATGATTATATCGGAGCACATAGATTAGATAACTACAAAATGGTCTTGTGTGGGGAATTCAATTTGCCATGCATAGATTGGGCTTCACTCGTATCGACTGGTCGCGACAAGGTACAGTGTGACATGCTTATTGACATAGTAGTTTCTTTCGATTTCTCACAAGTTGTCCAGTCTCCTACGCGTGGTGACTCTTTGCTGGATCTTGTGCTTTTGAATGAGCAGTTGGTTAAATGTGGTTTCGAATGTGAAGTCGGTGATGGTCTGTCTGATCACAAAGTAGTCGTTCTTAAATTGAATATTGCACCTGAACGCAAAAGACCAGAATACAGGATGATTACTGACTTCACTCGTGCTGATGATGTCATGATACTTGGTGCTCTGGCGTCACATTTTGATGATTTTTTATTTAGTAGTGAACACTGTAATATTGACATGTTGGTTGAGCGATTTTATAAAGTTGTGCATGACTGTCTGTGTAACTTTGTGCCCAAGAAGTGTGTTAAAAGAAATCCCAAACATATCTGGTACAGCAGGGAAATTATCCAACTTATCCGTCGCATAAAGAGACTTCGCAAGCGATGTAAGCCACAGCATATAGGTGATGGTGCGCTTCTAGTTTCCTTGAAAACGGCTCTACGAACCAAAATCCATGACGCTAGGAAATTTTATTATGAGAACACACTAACAACATTCATGGAAACCAACCCACACAAATTCTGGAAAACATTTACTCCGTCTGGTCGCTGTTCTTCATCCTTTGTTGTTAATGGTAAACCATGTTCTAACCCTTCTGTTATCTCTGAAGCTTTTAATAAATATTTTAAATCGGTATTTGACAGCGACAACGACACTAGACCAATGTTTAGTTTAGTTACTGAATTGCCAGCCTTCCCGAAGTTGGATATAGGTTATAATGGAGTTCTGAATCTTTTGTTGCAAATTGACACGACTAAAAGTGCTGGAGCTGATAATATACCTAACATGTTCCTAAAAAAGTATTCTGAGTGGTGCACCCGGTACTTGACTGTTATTTTCCAAAAATCCCTCCAAACTGAAACCTTCCACAAGCCTGGAAAATAGCTAATATAGTACCAGTATTTAAGTCTGGTAACAAACAAAGCCTCTCCAATTATAGACCAATTTGGTTAATATGCACTTGCTCCAAGGTATTGGAACACATTATTTATAAACATATTGTCTTGTACTTGTCTAACAATAATCTTCTGTCTAATAATCAGCATGGGTTTCGGACTGGGTTTTCTACTCTCACGCAGTTAATTGAATTCACGCACGATATTGCATCATTCCTAAATCATCGCGGTCAGATGGACGCCATTTTTATCGACTATTCAAAAGCATTCGATTTGGTTTGTCATAGTAAGCTCATTACCAAACTTGGTGCCTTCTTCAAGGGAACTCACGGCGTCCGACTAATAGGCTGGATTAAGGACTACTTGCGATTAAGATCACAGTTCGTCACGTTTAATCACTCTCAATCAACATCTGTCCATATAACATCTGGCGTCCCGCAGGGATCAGTTCTAGGACCACTTTTATTTCTCATTTACATTAATGACGTCGTCCAGATAACTAATAACACGTCAGTTAAAATCCGTTTATATGCAGACGACTGCGTTCTGTATTCAAATATAAATAATGCATACGACCAGCTTATTCTAAACAATGTGTTTTCTTCTTTCTGTGATTGGAGCAACACATGGCAGATGAGGTTAAATTTTAGCAAAACTGTATCGATGTCATTCACTAACAAGAAAAATCCTTTTCGTTTTTCGTACACTAACAACACACATCAACTAACGCGCATGAACGAGTTTAAGTACCTAGGTGTAACATTCTGTTCAAACTTGAATTGGTCTAGGCATATAGATTTAACTTGCTCCAAGGCACTCAGGAAACTCGGGTTCTTAAAACGTACATTAAAAGATGCAACCAAAAACTGTAAGCTGACGGCGTACAAATCTTTAGTAAGGCCTGTACTTGAATATGCATCGGCGGTCTGGTCGCCTCACTCCGCCAAAGATATTATTAAACTTGAAAATGGCCGAAAAAAGCAATAAGATTTATATATAAGCGTTACGACCGTCACTTCTCTCCCACAGTTCACGCCCGCACGTTATCACTTGACACACTTGAATACAGAGGAACATGTGATCGCATTATCCTACTTCACAAGATTGTCAACAAGCGTATTTATGTTGACTCCCCCTTCTCTTTCGCCAGTTCTTCAGCACGTGTCACGCGCTGTTCCAACCCGCTTAACATCGTGCCGTTTATGCCGCTTTTAGATAGCTACAAATTTTCATTTTTTCCTTTCACAGTTGAATTGTGGAACGATTTAGATGGCACGTTACGTGAAATGTCTGTTGATAATTTTGTGCGAGAATTGCCAAATCATGTATCTTTTTCATGACACCGTACTGCTTCCTCTGTAAAGCATTACACTCACATTTGTAATCATGCACTTTCCTAATATTGTTTATGTATAATCTTCTGTACCACTCCTGCAATGTCCCAATTCTTGGGATAGCAGTATTTGTAAATAAATTGTAAATAAAGACAACGCTGTATAGGAAACCTTTCGATGAACAACAGTACCTAGAATATACAAGTCACCATCCCAGACATTGTAAACAAGACATCCTTAAACGCCAAGCCACACGACTACGTCTCATGTGCGTTGAAAACCAAGACTACATAGGTAGACTCGATCACCTTAAAGAAACCCTATCAAACAGGAACCAACCAAACAGTGACCTTCCAAAAGCTTACACCGCTGCAACCAAACTTGATCAACCCGAGGTCCTCAATCCCCGCCCGAGAATCAAAAGAAAAACAACGCCTCTTCTTAATACTAAATTCTCAAACGCCCTCCCAAACGTGAACAACATCCTCAGTAAATACTACCCAATTCTCACCAGGAACAAGAAGCTTAATAAGATTTTTCCCTACCCGCCTAGGGTAGCCTACAGACTCAACACTAATTTTAAAGTTATTCTTGTGCATGCCAAACTAAGGACAAAGACGAAGTTAGGAACCGGTGCCTGTGGCCACCCCAGGTGCTCTACATACCAACAGATTCAATCTACTAGTACAGTAAAAAGTACAGCGTCGAATTACTCACACAAGGTAACTTCCAGTTTCACCTGCACATCAAGCAACGTGGTCTACTGTCTGGAATGTGCCGCTTGTAGCAAGAAATACATAGGTGAGACTGGACAACAAGTTAATACAAGACTCAACAGCCACCGCGCGGATACAAAACACAATTTATCTAAAGCACTAGCCAGCCACTTCAATGAGCATGGTAATACATTCGACAAGGCAAGGCTTTATATACCACAAACAAATTTGCGTTCACCTCGCGAAAGGAAATATACGGAAGCGTACCTAATACATTAGTTTAATTGCCTACACCCGACGGGAATTGATTCGGCACGTAGCAACTTAGAATCTTTAAAAATGGTCACTTAAATCTGAAGTTATGCCACCAGCTAACCTTCATTCTTAACCTCACCTATTCCTCCATTTCGAAAAATTTTTTCTTGTTCGCTGCTCAATTTAACATACTCTTTCAAATTTTTACGTTTATATCAACTGTACGACCCCTTTTTCCCAAGTACACCTGCCCCCGGCAGCTTCTGCTCACGCCACCCTCCTATTTGTTATTCCGGTTTCGGTAGCCCCCTTTTCTGTTCTGTTTTTTATTAACTATTTCTTTGAAACACCTTCACGAACCCATTCCCAAGTCCCAGACGCCACGATACCTACTTCGGCGCCTCAGCCACAAAGGGTGTCGTCATTTCTGTATACCGCTGCAACCACACCTACGTTGAGCTACTGGCGCTAACGTCCCTTGAAAGACCATGCCGCTGTCTTGCAGGTACCCCATGCATTGTACCCCAGATTCCTTGCCGTCATCTTAACTCCTTAAAAAATTACTCGACGCATTGCTGCTACGCCATTAGAGTCATTCTTTCAACCGATGTCCGTTTTGGGTCTTTTTTGTTACTCGCGCACTGACCTCCTGACCGACTCTTCTAAAGCCAGAAAAACATGCCGCCAACGACACCCCTGAATGCTCCCTAACCTCTCGCCTCCCCAACACCCTCCCACGCCCTTCTTTTTCTTTTCTTGTTCTTTTTCTTCCCCTCTTGGTGTCTTCTTTTCTTTCTCTTTTTTGTCTTTCTTTTCTTTTCTGCCCGCGTTCCCACTCTGCCGCTCTTGTCACCTCATCTCTGGAACCACGCTGTCAGACGCCAGGCGACACCGCTCATTCTCGTTCAAGTCTCTCGCTGTACTGCCAGTCGCCACAGATAACCGTACGTGACGTCACAGTACTAAACCTTTAAAACTAACATGCCCCGGATGACGAGGCAATGTTTGACGAAGATCGATCCTTCGATCGAAACGTTGGCCAGCCTTTCTGAGGCACCTTATCCCTGTTTATAACATTTACATTGGTAAAGGAACATTTAAAAAATTAATAATTCCTTCTACAGCGACGAAAGTGCTCTGACATCTTTCCTAGAACACTGCGATCTTACTGAAATAAAACTAATATGTTTCATTATTGCAGTCCTGAAATAATTTTCTTACAGTTCGCATTCTAACTGGGCGATTTTTGGATGAAGAAGGTTGTAAACAAAGAAATCTATTCAAAGAAAATTTTTGTTTTTACTTGAGTCTCTGTAATGACCACTTAGCAATTATTGATTGAAATTTCAGAGAAAATTTCCCTGAAGTGATACGAAACGGCATTTTCAGAAATATTGTTTTAAGTTTTAGCTGTTTGGCCATCCTAGTATGCACTTGGAGCGTACTCTGCAGCATCATATTCATAAGATTTATTTACGAAACCTTTTATGGCACTTGCCATGGCCTTCCTTCGTTTTTTTTTCTGCATTGGTGTTGCACTGCTTCATTTATAGTGAAAATTGCAACGTAAACAACCTCTTTAGAAGCCACGCCCACTTTCACGAGCGGGTGTGCAACAGATGCGCGATTTTTGAATCGCTTGTGGTGAAACTACAAGCGCGCCACTTTCTGGACATGTTTTCCGTAAGATCAAGCATTTATTGGTCCTAATTTTTAGACACGGTGTTTTGGACAGATTTTGGGCACCATCCCACCTTAAAGGCCTTGGATCAAAGCGGGCTAATAGGATTGCAAGCGATCGTCTGTGTATATTGTAGCGAGGAGAGCCACAGAGAAAGTGTTGAAGTCTCCTCGCTACCACAGTCATCACAGGAGGTGTCTTCGGTTCATTCGATTCAGAATGCAAAGACTTCGTAAAATCCACTTCTAGCCATATTCTACAAAGCAGGGTAGCCCCGTGTCGGCAGTGTGCAGAGGGGACGTGAAGGTGGAGAGAAGAGTCTAGGTGGTGCAGCCGGTTGCCTTGAAAACTTCGGGTGTTCCACATGGATCGATTGATTGATCAATCAATCAATCAATCAATCAATCAATCAATCAATCAATCAATCAATCAATCAATCAATCAATCAATCAATCAATCAATCAATCAATCAATCAATCAATCAATCAGCTTTATTTCCCTTGGAATAGGAGGAGTACGGGACTAAAAGCTTGAGCAGCTTGACGAGGTCCCGACCCCTTTACAGTTGGCAAAACAGCAGGATGACGGTCAGTCATGCACAAAGAGTTCAAATAAATCAACGAATATTACATAACATCGAGCAACAAAAAAAGTTTTGTAACAAAGCGCAAGAACAATACAACCCAATTGCATAGGCTTGAAATGGCATGAACATGAAAAACAGCGATTGACAAGTAGAGGGAAAAAAATTCGAAAGGATCTGCTATTCCTGAAAATAAATGGACTGGGCGAAACGCTTAATGAGAGAATTTTGATTACACGAAGGATCAAAATCTCCATGGTTTAATAGGTTCAGAAGGGAAGGTAGCTTATAGGAAAAAGATTGTTTATCATAAGAAGTTCTAGGGGTGGGTACAGTCCACATTTCCATAACGTGTTATCCCGTGTGAGCTAATGTGCAAAACGAAAAGGAAAACACCATGCAGCTGGGGCACGCTCTCAGAGTAAGAAATACCGATGGCGGTCGTGGCAATTATTGGCACTCAGTTGCGCGGATAATGCGCTCTTCACCAACGTCGCATTTCCGTGTACAGCCACTCAAAAAACTGCAAATTCTACTAGCATAATTTGACGCCACAAAAAGATATTTGTACTCGACTGGTGCTCACATAAAGGCGCTTATTTGCCGAGAGACTTATGCAAGTGCATTGCCTGCGCGCAGCTGCTAATTTACAATCTAATCTAAAAGCACTCAAAACTCGGTTGCTTTCGCTTCCACAGAGTCGTCATGCAGCGTCATTGGAAACAGCTGCTGGGCCCACAACAGCTGTTGGCTCATTTCGTGACCCCAACAAGATGATTAATAATACCATCACAGCTTAACTGGAATATATATATATATATATATATATATATATATATATATATATATATATATATATATATATATATATATATATATATATATACATATATATTTCTGTGATCTCAGAAAGACTGGATAACCGCTTCGTTTTTGTACTGTCGGTCTACACATGACAGTTGCGCGTTGCTATGTCTTCTGTGCGTGGCCTTCGAGAAGAAAAGCGTAGCGTAGATGCCACTGCAGCCACGGGTGTGCCGCAGTGCGCCCTCTCGCCGCCGAGAGGTTCGATCTTCGGGCAGGGCTAACGGTGCATTACAGCCTTGCGCCCCCTTGCCATGTCCCCTGTGCAGCTTCCAGCGCGCTAGTGAAAACTAATGGACAGAGAGATAGCCGGTCATCGGACCGATAACTTCGCTTTTCCGCCGGGAGAGTTGTGAGGCTGCGTAATTTATTAGTGATGTCTTTCTATGATTAGAAGAGTGTTTCAGAGCCCCTTTAACGTACCCGAGCAGCGGGAACGCCGGTATCGAGAGTGATGACGGTCTAGGAGGTCGTACTTCGGGTTGAGCTTGTTGAAATTGTTAGTGAGATATAAAAGATCACATGAATAGAAACCACGAGAAAAGGGAGAACAAAGACACTCGAGACACAGGCGTATCGGCATGGAACTTCACATTGTCATTTTGAACTGCTAGATAAAGCGCGAATGCTACGGGCAGCGCTTCGATCCGCACAAGCATTCCTAATCGTATCTTGCCGCGTTCAAGAATGTTGATTCTCATAGCTCTATTTTGTGTTAACCGTTAAAGCAATGACGATACACTGCCCTTTCTCGAACTGTGCAGCAAAAGATGGCCCTCGGCACTTCCACCTATGTCGCCTATAAGGAACGAAATTTGTATAGCTATTGCTATAGCCATTCGTCTCACCTGAGTATGTACTCTGTAGTGTTCAAATCACTCAGGGACCTCAGAGGTGGGCTGGCATCACCAGAATCGTAGATGACCTTCCCTATGATGATTAGGGGTGAGGCAAACATAACCGCTGCTTGAACGCAGTCGGCCCAGACAACGCCACGGAGGCCACCCTGTAGCGCGTAAAAAAAGAACGTCTGCATGAAATGCAATAAGCGACGTACAAAGAATGCAATATACACGGCAGAAATGTGGACGCCTTTTAAAAAGCCGTGTGAATTACCGCTTAACCTTAACGCTAAAGCTGTACGTCAATTTCGCCCCACATTTGCTGCATTCAGTGCAGATCACGAGGTCGCGGATTCGATTTCCGCTAGCCGCGGCAGCATTTCGACGGGGGGCGAAATGCCAAAGCGCTCATGTACCGCGGTTTTGGCGCGCTTTCAAGAGCCTCAAGTGATCAATATTAGTGAGGAGCCTTCCCCTACGACGTCGCTCGTGTAGCCCCGATGTTGCCTACGACGTTAATCGCAGTGTATACGCCAACCGACTTCGTGCGAATCGCTACTTTTCAGTACTGTGGCTGAGATGCTACGCTGATCTAGCAATCCATGCAAGCTGTGCATTACCAGCTGCGCATTCGAACGGCAACAAAATGTAAAATATCGAGAACAGGCGCAGCTACAGGGCTTCGTTCGCTCGCACGTGAACGTGCACTTGCACAGTGGAAGTCGACGGAAGTTACCAACATTCGTCTCCACAGCTTTGATCCCAATCAACGGCTCCGCCTAACGCCAGGACTACCTAGAGCTGAGGAGACGCCTCTGTGCCGCTTGTGGCTTGGCGTGGCCTTCACGAATGCTTACTTATTTCGGATCGATATTGCCAACAGCCCTGCATGCGATAACTGAAGCTGCGAGGAAACAATTGCCCAGCTTCTCTGTGAGTGTCCCCGCTTTCAAGAGTGCTAGATATGGGCCTTGACATAGTCTTTACAAACGCGCTTTGTAGGAGGAAGAGGTCCTGGGACACTAGCCGAAACTGTATTGAGCACAGAAGGGTTTGAAAGTGGAAGACTCGTCTTAGAGACAGACATTAAGCGGTACCGCATTCTCCTTTCTTTTTTTTCTTCTATTTTTAGCCTTCCTTCCTTACATTTTTTTGTAGCATCTCTTTTCTATTATCTTTCATTTCCCTGACTCCCTTTACCCAGCATAGTGTAGCGAGCCGGTGAGAGAACTGGCTGATTTCCCTGTCTTTCCGTCTATTTGTCCTCTTCCTTCCAATATCAGGTGGCGATGCTATCAACTATCTAAATTAGGCATCCGCATTATAATGATAAAACTTAATGATTGTTGTCATTATTCACTCTTCGTCGATTGAAAAAGTGGCCGCGACCGTAGGGAAGAAACTTACACCTGTGAAGTTAATATAAAGAAAATATTTTACAGTTATTGCAATGTGCTCAACAGAGTGGAGTTTGTAAATAGACAGAAAAGACCAACACAAAGTCAGCATGGACAAATAAAACGTTTTTGCAAATTTTCTATTAGCAATTTGTGACAAACCGCTTAGGAACAGACAGCCGATTGCCGAGGCCTTATGCGTCCTACGTGAAACAGTAATTTTAAAATAATGTGACAATGAGGCAGGCCAAATTGTTTTAATGTAGGTATTGGCGCAGCTAGGCAAACCTCTGCGCTTATTTTTGTTTTTTTTTTGCTAGCAGTCCTCATTCGCACAATTCAAAAGAAGTTAATTACCAGAGCCGTATAAATTGTGCCCGCCAAGCCAATGGCAACGCTTGTGTAGAGCAGTGGCACTCGAAACACTGAAAGAGGCATAGAATTGAACGCCATGAACAACAGCGGAGTGTGTAACGACAAAGATGCCTGCCCATTTTTTTATTTAACATAAAAAGCAATATCCTCAGCTCAAGGTCCCACAGCTCCACGATGCTTCCTTATTTATATTCATGTTAAGAGACTGGTCGTGCTCTCCTACGTCCTTAATTGAACCAATTCTCGAAATAAAAATAAATAAAAATAAATAATAAAAATAATTGCGCATTTATTAGAAAGGATATAATTTCCAGCGAGTGCTAAGGCCACATATTTTGAAAGATTACTGACGAAAACTGTCATTTCATATCTAATGTTTATTCATTAAGAAAACTGTGGCAGAACCCATCCCACAGTGACTGTCCAGGGTGAGGCGATTAGTGTTCAAGCAATGTTGCGGCACACCGCATTGATGGAGTCAGGTTCATGTAAATTCTGCAGTGGTAATTGTGAGATTTCAATTGCTTCCCCTATAATAATAATAATAATAATAATAATAATAATAATAATAATAATAATAATAATAATAATAATAATAATAATAATAATAATAATAATAATAATAATAATAATAATAATAATAATAATAACAACAACAACAACAACAAAAATTTATTTCTGCCTCGAGAAATACAGACAAGGGAGCTGCAGTAAAAGCTGTCATAAACAGCTTGATTCTGCTGCAGCCCCAAAATACAAAGCAGCAGCGACAGGCAATCTCATTGCAGACACGACGGCTTCATGGAAAAAAAAATAAAGCAAATATAACAATATAGCAAGAAAATAAGAAGACCATGCAAACAGAATCTTATCTGCACTTACATGTGCAGAAACCAAATTACTTTGTCACAAGCGTCATTGCACTTAAGATAATCATGAAATAACATGCCTCGAATAAGAGCGCAAATGACAAAGAATAATGGACACAATAAAAATGGAACAAAGAAAACATCCTATATTAAGCTTAACTATACCTAAAGATTACTGAGTGGTACATTCTTTTGCATATGAATCGCATATGGCACGTATATCTCGTTGGGTACAGGTAAACAAGTTGATGCTAGCAGATTCGTACGCGTTGAGAAGGGACGGAAATTTGTGTTGAAGGCGCTCTTTCCCCGTATTGATGCGTGCTGTTGGCACCAACCAGTTTTCGGGGTGTCTGAAAGGGTAACTCTTTTTATTTTCCTGTAAGTTTGCTAGATGCCGAATGTGACTTACGCCATTTCTTGCTTATATTTTAAAACGAACGCTGAGCCCGTGCTTATATAAATTAAAGCTTTTGATTATGCCAGTTTCAAGAAAAAAGCGTTTGGTGGTTGTTCCATAATTTGCATTAAAGACATTGCGAAGAAACTTTTTTTGCAAAAGAGAAATTTTTTGTAGACACGATGGTGTTGCAGTGCCCCATACCAGCTCGCAATATCTAATGTGAGAATACAAGAATGAGTTGTAAATAAGCTGTTTAAGTGGCTTAGGAAGAATGTGTCTACTGCAGCCATTTGCGCCAGGTATTCTAGTTAATTGCTTGACAACTTGGTCCACATGTGCTGTCCATGACATAGTTGAAGAAAATACTACACCGACACATTCAGAATGGTCAACTATTTTTATTTCCTTGGGGTTAAATAGGATACTTTTGTGTGGAGAAACCGGTTTATTTTTCGGCCTGAAGATTACCGCTTTTGTCTTGCTCTCAATAACACGCATATGATTCTCTAGCGAGATCATCGTCGTGTTGCACGATTGTATCAGCTCGTGAATGTCATTTCCGGAGAAATAATGCTTGCATATATTGTGAATCTTGCATTTAAGTTACTTGTTTACAATGTCATTAGGGCAAATGTAAACTCGCTTGTTAAGTTGGTCCATGAGCATGGCGGCATTACGACTGTATAATGACGTAGTAACAACGAAAAAAGTTGCAGATTCGCCCGAAAGGCGAAACACCGATTGGTATAACAAATTAGTGGACAGCAACACTAATTAAGGACGTAGATTTATCGGCCGTACAAAGTTGTAAACATAGGCATACCAACTAAATTAACAATCATGATGTCACGCGTGCACAAGCAAACACGAACACATCTCACTCGATGACCACGGAAGCTCGCTGTCAAAACGCTGCAGTGAGTAAGCGTGGCAGCAGCAGCGAGCGAATCGACCTTCGTGTTGCCACTCGCATCACCGCGAACTAAGCGAAACCACAGTGCGAGGCGGACTCCGTACCCTCGCCCTGGAGTCTTGCGCGTGACGGAAGACGGCGCGCTTCCTCCCTTTTGTGCGCGAAATTCAGCCGCCATTGCCGGCTCATCCTCGCAGGCTTTCACTCGCACATACAGCATATGGTGCGTGGCGACAATTTTATCTCGTTCGCCTTTATAGCGAACCTCACGGCGACACCGACAGCAGAAATTCGCTTGGAGTGTTCAGGTAACTGTTGTCGCAACAAAACAATATGACGCAAATCATAGCAGTGATGAGGCAGAGTTAATATTATAACTGGAGAAAGCGGTCGTCAAGCTTCCAATGCTGGCATTTTGCTACCGCCTCTGATTGTCACGTTGAGATGACCGGTTTGATTGATGCGGTAATGTTAGAATGACAAGTGACAGCAAGCAGCACGTCCTCATTGCCGATCGACAGTCACATTTGTTGCACCGCCGGGTCATGCGTACAAGTAGGCTTGTTGCACTGTTTTCGCACTATATTTATTCCCTTGTTATTATGTAAACACAGTAAGTTCATTCCTTTGTATTTGCATGCGCTCTCTAATGCGTCTACATATATTGCAAGAACTTCCTGAAACGCATGGCCCAACGCTCCGATGGATGTAGCTGTCCGGCAGCATTGAGGACGCATTGCTTTTTGTCATATTGGTTCGTCAGATGTGAGCGCGCGAAAAAGCCCTTCGCCACGTCCAGGGAACTGCCGCACACAAAGAAAAGAGAATAATTTTTATCAGTGAAATGGGGTCCGACACACGTGCCCAGCGTAGTAGTCGTAGTAGCAGTAGTAGTAGTAACACTATTTTATGCAGAAATGGGACGGGCTCCTACTCCAGTTCCTGTGAGGAAGTAGCGGGGTGAAAACCGGAGCTCGTCCGGCAGGGTGGTGCCCCTATCCCAAGGCCCCACTGCCACGGTCCATTTGCTCAGCTCGTTGGATCAGCCGTGGCTGATCTTCCAGGGCCTGGCTAGACAGCAGCGCCTCCCATTCGTTCCATGTGCCGTTTGTTTGGTGTGCTTTTCCGTGTTCTACACACTCCCACGTGGTGTGAAAGAGTGTTGGTGTTGTTCCACAACACGGGCACATGTCTCTATCCAGCGTAGCAATCAAAAATTTTACCGCAGCGCTAATAAAATGACCGACTTAAGATCGTTTCTGTACGTGTTATTAACCACTGATTCCAAAGTGCTCAGGTTACACTCACATGAATTTTGTCGATTTCAGCGCTTCTGAAGGCTCATTCTCGTGCGCTTTACGCACGTTCCACCCTAATCTGTTTTCTATAACGTATTGAACCCAAACAGTCACTTCAAACGTACGTTTAAAAGGGAACCCTCAGCCACCCCGCTACGCATTACCATCGAAGCGAGCTACTGCGCGTATATTTTCGAACACGTCTGCGCAAAACCCTATTTATACAGCATTCACAGCTTTAAGTAGAACAACAGTATGAAGGCAGCGCGTAAATACGGACACGACTGAATATCATTTTAAACGTGTGCAGAACTACGACGTCTCATAGGACACCGTCAATAACGCTAAGAATTTCCATGTTTTAGAGCACAACTCTTAGGCGCCCGTTTCTGCGGCGAGCGTCCGCATCGACGGTGACGGCGTAACCAAGAGGACGAGCCCAGCGAATTATGAAAGAGCGAATGCGTAGGGTGAGATGAAAGACGCCAGTCGCGAACGGCTGAGTCTAAGGAGAGAGACCCTTTCAGTGATGTTCGCGCGGGAAACTGGTGTCATGCGGACCTGCCCGACAGCTCGATGTGTACTCGTATCTGGTCTCAGCCGGACCGCTCGTTTCGTACTATCGCCTGCTCGCGTGAGCTCTCTCTCTCGCTTGTTTCGTTTGCTTCGTTGGTCTCGTTCGCGCTTATTTCAATTGTCATGGTCTGCGATTGTTTTGCAACGTGATTGTATGCGCGACGCGAATTCTGTAGTACTTTCTAGAAGCCACGAGGCACCAGCGATTACACTGGAACCTTCGGCGACTCATGTATAAAAGCCGACAGGCTTCGCCCACAGATTATATCTTCTACGATTGGCGACTCTGCTACGCGTCTCTCTCAAACTCTTTGCCTCAATATATCGCGACATGAAAACACATATGAAGCTGCGCTCAAATCCCTCATTAGGCAGTATCGTAATCGTCGGTGATCTTTTTATGTGTGGTCTGCTTAGCGGTTTGATAAAGGGGTCTGCCGAAGAAGCGCCAAGGAACTACATTGAGCGAAAAAGTTAGGAGTACAAGAGTCACTAGGGCCTGCTCGCGAACGAAAACTGAATGTGACTAAGTTTATTAAATTATGGGGTTTAACGTGTTGGAACCACGACCTGATTATGAAGCACTCTGAAGTGACGGATGGACTCAGGATAAATTTTGACCACCTGCGTATCTTTAACCTTCCACTGCACGGGACACGGGTGAATAGGGCTTGAAGAGTGGTCAGCGGAGCTAACTGTTCGGCTAAGGGCCGCGATTCCCTCCTTGCGTTGGATAATGCTTCTGTTAACTCGTGGATCGCAGTTTTGACTTCGACGTCTTTGTAATTGGGGAATGCTGCAGGACCCAACGCATTTCCACCACTCACTTCAGTGGATGGATAACGGAGGGTAATTGCATTATCAGACTATTTGTTCCAAACAGACGTTTTTATGGTATTGCATCGAGGGTACCGAGAGGAGTAGGTGTTTCCTTCTCTGAAAGCGTGCATCAATACTCTGGAAGTAGATGAGGAAGTTCTGCAGCAGTGATGAGCACGCCAATCTGCGCCCGGTGCACCCACTCAGGTAAGCTGCTGCACAACGCATACAGGACGAGCGCTGAAGCGAGGGGAACGTCTATTTAACGAGCACTACCTGAGTGCACTCAAATTCATGTGGGAGGGAGTAACTTAGCGGCGCAAAACGCAACAAAAATGCCGCATTCGGTTTTTCGATGTGGCTGGGCATTTAGCCTTGTGTGCCAGTTGCTCATCCCTAGCCATATTTTCTGTCAGCGCGCTCAATAAACATTAAGAGAAGGCTGGCAGGAAATATTACTAGCCAAAGACTCCTTAGAACAGGTTTGTCGTCACCACCTGCGTGACAAGTGCAATATTTTGTATGCGAAGGTGTCAAATGGCCCATTGAGCGAAGAAGCCAGCGTCCGTCATCTGTAGCAGTGAAACGGCAGCTAAACTCTCATTGCCATTGACTGCGACGAAGCGTCACGAGCTGCGCCTCGACGGAGCAGAGTGGGCCAGAGGGCAGACGTGCGGCAGCGTAGCACACCAGGTGCTGCGTGAGGGGAGAGGGCATCGCCGCGGCGCGACGTCACCCTCGCTCATGGCACAACGCTCCTAGACTGGGCAGAGCAGAAGCCTGAGGCGTTGGCAGAGCGGGCGAAAGGGAACATCATATGCCGCACTAGTGCACCGGGTGTCGCGTGAGGGGAGAGGGCATCACCGCGTGAGTGGCATGACGCGTTGTCACCGCAGGTTGCTACTGCATGCTAGCTCGGGCAGCACGTGTATCGCTGTGGTACATTGCTCGCAGCGCAAAACTCGAAGTACTGCTCAGCGCCGTTTTTTTGTACATTTAAGCATTCGCTTTCACAACTCACAGGAAGTGCTTAGGAGTCCTCAGATTGTCTTATTTTACTGTTTAATTAACAGTCTGGTGTTTTGCGAGCAAGCGCATTTAAGAAAGAAATAGTTACACTGTCATAATTTAAAACAAAATTTATACGATAAAGATTTCTTGCGTGATTCGATGGTGCCAATACTTTCTACAGACTAATTTACGGTCACAGTATGGTCCCTTTGAACTTAAGGCGTCTGCCAGTATATTGCTTTTATTTGAGTCAAGAGCTGCTTTAGTAATACAACACCATATGTGTAGAATAGTGAGCGAGGTGTATATATTGCGTTCAACTGCCCTGCGGCTTAGAAAAACCACCTTCTTGTAATTAGGCCGTAATATCGTACTTCGGTTGTGCGGCCGCGTAGAATATATAATGAAGGAGTGTAGATACAAAACTTAAAGGGTGACTGGAATATAGCACAAATTTTGCATGCTTACGAGGAACGCTTTCACGAAGTATCACTGTCACTAGGCAGCCTAAAGGGTAATTTATTGCAATGTTATAATCTAGCAATGAAACGAGACTCCCTTTTCCGGACTCGTCGTGATAATGATCACGGAATCGTCGCTGTTGAGAGGAAAATAGTGTGACCTTAAATACGCCGGTGGCGACAAATTTTCGCAGCGGCTGAACGTTCGTGTGCAGAAAGACCGCCTGGAGATACAAGTAAGTGGGCGGCGTTTGCCACCTAGCTCAGTGGTCGACGAATGTGGGCGAACGTGCCAAATTGACCCCTTCGCAACAAAAATTTGGCGTAGTGAGGAGCTTGCAAATTAGAAACAACAATTCCTTTAATATACCTGCGGCGTCATGCAAGTGACAGTAATAAAATATGAGAACAGCACCCCATCGCGTGCAATATGACTTGCAACACCCTTGTCCCTGGTCGAAGGGGCTGAAAAGCTGCGCGGCGGCTCTGAAATGTGAAATAGCGGTTTGATAAATACCACTATTTGAAGCTGCGTTTAGGTCTGCAACTTACCCTGTGTCTGCGCAGCCGTATAGCCTTGGAGCCCCTTCTACCACGGGCGCCGGTGTTGCAGGTCCTATTGCGCGTGACTGTACGTTGTCCTTTTCGTTGATGGTGAGAAGTGAGAAAGGGCATATTGTTTTGAAGGGACGCAAACATCGCCAGAATGGCTAATGATATTACCAATGAACATACTAATATGTAAGCTGTCCTAATGCAAGCCGGGCTTATCGAACGACTCCAAACTATTCAGCAAAAGCTACCTGACTCGTGTGTTCATTCAGAAGGTAGTGCCCCACAATCATGCTGAAAGGTTCCCACTTTCGTCGTTCTATTCACCTCGCGACTCCGATGAGTGCTCTAATCGCGTACATATCTGAAACAAACGAATATTCGACAACTAAGAATGGCGGCTTCTCCAATCGAACTTCAATCGCATAGCAGGGACATCTTGATTCTTATTCGAAATTTCGAATATTCGCGCGACCTATAACATAAAGCAATGTTGATGGTCGCGGCGTTGAGAAATTAAAAGGAAGAGAAATGTGCCCAGACACTTACTTGTGGAGATTCCTATAGCAGCGCTGTAGATGCCAACTGCGCCGAGTATTTGCTGCACAAGAATGCACTTGCGGTTCATATACGGTTAAAAAAAATGAGCAGGTCTGATGGAGTCGGGTAGTGAGAGTGAATAGCGCACACCCCTATATCTGATCCCGCTGTTTATTGAAAAATTTAGGCTGTTGTAACTGTTCGTGCGCAGGTTTTGCATTAGAATTCTGAGATATTTGTTGTGATCAATGTTTAAGCTAACAATAATTTTAAATAATGCACCCACTAAACAAAATGAAAGGCCGCAGTATAGTAACACTTACTGTACGGAAATATGCTTTGGCATTTTACTAGCTGGATTTATTAAAATAAACTATGCGTGATCTGGGGCCTCCGTTTTCGGTGCTCTGAAACTATGTTTAATGAATAAGTCAACCACATCTACCCGGATGTAAAAGCGCAGTATGTCGGTTAACCTAAATGGCAGTTGTCTTGTAATGGTAGGTAAACACCTACCAGCTGAATGTATCATGCGTGCTTTGGTAGGCCTCATTTTTATTGTGCTGCAACAACTATTCACTGTCACTTTATGCAGCCTGTATGTACTGTGTGTACAGCCTTCCTGCAGGTGTATCGCACGAATATTCGCTGCACAATAGCCTACGAACATGAGCGGCAACTTTTGGACACAGTGACGTTGAACATGTTGACTGCGGATGCAGTGCTCGTGAGACGCTTGGGTGTTTTAATGACAAGAACGCGCAGGAAGATCGTGTTACTTGGAGAAATAAGGACGTTCTGATCCTTCTGATCAGACAGAAGCACCATATTTTGTTTTACTTTATGCTGTCTCGCATAAATTTACCACCTGTGAAGAAACATGGTATCTACATAATCCAAGGAGACGGCGATGTTCTTTGCACCCACAATGCACCAAAAGAAAGCATGTGAAACATAAAGCCACAACTTAAAGGGCCACGTTACGCAGTGAGCACGGTGTCGGCGGCGTTGAGCGCGAGTTGTCCGTGAGCCATCACAGCGCGGCGCGCACTTCGTTTCTACCAATCACAACGAGGCGCGCGCGGCGTGCTTTCTACGAATCACAGAGCGGCACTCGGTTCCATGCGCCTCCGCGCATGAGCTGCAGCGACGGCGCCGGCCTTGCGAGGAAAATAAAGAACCAGAACGCTCGCATTCGTGTATAGCGTTCGCCGCCAGCGTTTGCGAGTAAACGCTACGCTTACACAAGCTTCGGTCGCCGGGAAGCGTGAGATGGTCAGGGACCTTTGAATGCTGTCGCTTTGGCGCCTCCCAAGTTTCTTTTGTTTTGCTACAGTCCGTACAGATGTCGCACTCGTTCGTAATATGAAAAAAAAAAACCATTCCATGATTTAGCCGATGTCCAACAAATGTTGACTAAACAAAAAATCAGCAATTGCATACTTTTGTATTTTTTCATATTTGGTCATAAGTAACAGAATGTTTCTCCAAAATTACTTACGCTGAGGAAGAAGTAGACGATACAGGCAGTGATTCCAACAGTGTTGTCGAATCGCAGGCGTAAGTACTTTCATAAATGAAAAGAGGAATAATGCAGTCAGGCAAGCAAGCACTTCCCAACCCAACTGCAGTGCAGTTCATAACCACAGAAGTCGAAGATAGACCAAGCTTAGCATCTAACTAATCCGCTATGCCCAGCAAAGTTCAGCATAGTCTGTTCTGCGAGGCAGTCTTGAGACACATTGCAAGCCTATACAGTAATAATGTTTTCGTGTGTTTGTGTGCATGGACAGTGGCGGGCAGCCAAATAATGATAGCTGAAAGGCACCCAATGCTGACGCTGTGGCGTAACGCGGCACTGCTACAACCAAATGATTTCCGCACGCAGTTTGAAGTGAAAGATGTGTGTAACTAGCGGCTTTCGCCACCGGCCGATGCACGACGTTCTAGCATGCCTTCGTTTGGATCTTGCTCTGTCTGGCACCAAGGGCGGTTCACGTGCGGTCCCAAGGACGTGCAAGAAAGAGAGGTCGAAGTCACACAGTGTATGTCAAGTCGGTCCAGTAAAAACATTTTGCGTGCGCTCTTCTGCCCTTTCCGCACGACAAACTTGTTCGGCCGCCTCCTTTGGTTAGCCAGATGGTATAAAGAGCACGGAGCAAACTGTTGCATACCTGAAACATGAGGTCATGTTTTGTTCTTGGGTCACGTACGAGATATGGAGACAGAACACGGACAGACGAACTGCGTGCCATCTGGCAACTAGCTTGATAGTGTTAGGTCACGCACATATAAAGCGCATGGAGCACCCACCGTGGCTGCTTAATGGCTATGGTGTTGGGCTGCTAAGCACGAGGTCGCGCTATCGAATCCCGGCCATGGCGGCGGCATTTCGATGAGAGCGAAATGCGAACACCCGTGTAGTTAGATTTAGGTGCACACTAAAGAACCCGAAGTGGTCCATGTTAGTCCGGAGTTCCCTACTACGGCAGGCCTCATAATCAGATCGTGAGTTTGGCACGTAGAAGCCATAATTGATTTTTTTTAATCTCCAGGAACATCGTCAAGAATTACGCGTGAAAAAGCAAAAGCAAAAAAAGGAACTCATGAAGGTATATATACGAACCTGACACTAACCCAACAGTTGTAAGTTTGCGCAGCATTAGTCTGTCCGTGTTGTCCTCCCTCCGTCTTTTCATACGTGGCGCAAGAAGAAAGCATAAACAGCCACCAACTATTCTCTTTGATCCCCCTTTGAAAGATGAAAACCGGGAAAAAGCCGGCGCATCGACATGTGCAAATACTGGCTTGTGAAGTTGGAATGCTAGTAGCGTTCTTTTTGCCCAGTACAGTAGTGCCTGATGTGGTCCTCCAAACTGCTTTCACATAGATCTACAATATGATTGTCTTGCCGACGTAAAAAATCTCACAAAACCTCCTAGAGGCGAAAGTTCAGCAATACCTCAGTAATAAACGAGGTACTACAATATGCTATCATAGTTTCGTTTCCTCAATCTGTAACAAACCTTTCGCTACTTGAACGAATACAGCGTTAAGCGCTCAGGTTCATTCACAATAAGTATAAACAAACTGACTCTCCAACTGAACTAGCTGCAGCCTCCTGGTTTGAAGCACTATCAACAAGGGCAAAGCGCGTGCGACTGAAATTCCTCTATCAGCTACTTCATAACGCATTTAAGATCGACTCATCAAAGTTGGTTTCACTGACACACAAACGTGCATTAAGGAACCAGCATGCGTACACACTAACTCAGTATTCGTATCACCGTGGCACTCTTTCTTCCCACTAGTAACACGAGAATGGAACAGCCTGGACGCATCCATTACTAACGCTGACTCATTTCCAATTTTTTGCTCCCAACAGACGACGCGTTTTAAACACTAGTGATGTGGTCATTCTGTCGGTTGCAAACAGTAGGCATTATATTGTGATCATGTTTTCCATTTGAACCTGTATGTGCTTTTTGAAACTTGTTTGTATTAATTTGTTGTTTCTCACCTTTTGTTACTGTAGAATTGTTTCGGTAATTGTTGTCTTTGCAGAGTTGCTGTGAACAATGATACTATAGCTGTAAAAACCTGACGAACGTATTGCCCCCCTGCTAAGGGCTCAACAAGAGACTCCCCGCAGTGTTCTAAATAAAAATAAACGCGCCTGTCTCCAAATTGACACTGCCGCGATTACAGGAGTGTCCAAGACATTTGTTTTGTCATATGCTGAGGGCAAGCCTTATATTACAGAGGTGACGTGAGAACGACGGCACAATTATAACGTCACCATTTCTTTGATAGCAGCGGCTGAGAACAAGAAAGTAACGGAAAGCGTGGATATACAGAAAGACGAGCAGATAGATGGACCGATCCAGCCAACCTAGTTTAGAGGATCTTATTGTAAACTCAGGTACATCGTCACTGCTACTTTCGACGGAAGAGATACCATTGTAAATTTGCCACCAGATCGATCAGAGTAAGTGATATAAAAAAAGAACTTAAAAATATTACAGGCCTAGATTCAAGGCTGTGAACGATTCTCTTGAACATGAATGTGTGTAAACTTGCACCCTGCTGCCCATCGTTAACATCACTCCTCACACACCCCTTTTCCTCCCCTTCTCCTTGTCTCTGCGTAGTGTAGCAGGCTAGAGCAAACCTCACTACCAGACCTCCGGCATTTCCTCAATTAGTTTTCCCCATATCCCCCCCCCCGCCATGTGAGCATTCTTCTACAGTATATCTGAAACATAGTGCCTCTAGTTTGACGGGTTAGAATATTCATGCGCTCACCTGAAACACAGATGCAGCGCGCACATCGTAAAGCAGCGGTACCAGTGTGGTGGACGTTACAACCATTGCCACCGGTATCGCGGCAGTGGTCCATGTCAGGTGAAAACCGTACGCGTAGAAGTGGCCCACGAAGCTCACAACGCTTACGCCTGTCACCACAGACGCCAGCAGTGAGACGGCCAGAGCGGACGCCGGAAGGCTGCGGCCTCCAAGGAAAGCATCCACTTCAACGCTGGTATCACCACTGTCTTCGATGTGCGCCACCTAGTTCGTCAATCATCGTTTAGTTTACGGAAGTACGAGCGCTTTGCTGGCACGTTTCTGGCCTTTGCATGGTAAAGCATGAGCCATGCGCGTATGCCAAACTTTCTTATCCAGATTTAGCGTCGCATTGACCTTAAGCTGCAAAATAGTGATATCAAAAGGCTCATGAGAGGGTTTGACATAGCAATACAGGTAGATGGGGCGCTTAGATAATGCGCTGACGATCATGTCGGCAAAACATCCAACCGATGCACGGCGTAATAACAAATAAAGCTCAAGAATCCCGCGCGCACTCCTACTCATGGCGGAGTGCTTCCAGCTGTGTAGTCAAAGGTCACACTCGCAAGCCTGTTAACATCAGGCGCACTGCCTGCAACGTCACCGATTATGGCACGTGACTTCAGTCAAAATCCAGGCAAAGAGAGTGTCTATGACAGCGAACACAAGACGTTTTACCGACGTCTTTGACCAGCTAAAATGAACTACGATTCCAAGACATCCACAAAACGTATATTGGTCTACTTCTAGAAGACATGTTGCGAGTCAAGGGCAGGATATGCCTTTTCAAAGCGTTTTAGGTCTACATCTTGCTAAGAAGGCTGCGAAACGTTGTCTAAATACCGCGAAGCTTTTAAGGGCTCGTTCCCCCAGGATCGTGTCCGTGCGTCGATACAATACTCGAGCCTTCTCCTCCGGCCATATAATTTCTCACTATAACACCTAGAGGGATATCTGGCGCCACCGTCTATGGGAGTTTCCTAAGGGGCGCTGTGCCGTTATGGGAATGATGGCATATGTGTCTGCGAGGCTTGTGTTAGTCGGTGTTGTAAGAGGCTTCGTCTAAAACGTGGATATGCCTACACAAGTACCACGTTCTTAAACTAAAATCTTCACAAAATGTTTCCATTCACGCATCTTACATCTTCCCGTGAAGTTTACTCACCTACAATGCATAGACCAGCGAAGAAAAGCAAGAACAGACGACACACTGTTCCAAAGCGAGCACGAATTATTATCGTCTGTCCTCCAACGTTAGCGGCCCGCTGATACTTCTTACGTTTCATATAACTGTACATGCAATAACAAGTTCTCATAGTTAAAGAAAACATGTTTTTGTGTAATAGTAAAGCTAAAACAGCTTTTTACGTGCTGTTTTATTAGAAAATTAATCATTGTGAAAGACGGAACGGTGCTTGCCTGGCCCTATGAGAACGATGCCAATCCAAACTCACAATATACCGGCATTCCCATGCATACCACAGCGCAGCAGCGCCAGATTTCCTTCTAGGTGATATAGTGAGAAACTATGCCTCCGGCGCCCCCCGTCAGACGCCACCTGCGTTCGTGCCGTCCTATACGCACCTTGATGGACGCGGCCCTACTGGAATAAAACATCATTACGTGGCCCGATCCTGAAGTTGTGCAATGCCGGGCCGACTCGCGGCGGAGGTGACGCCGGCGTTAAGCACTCATCGAACGCATACCGATCCCGAGGATAGTGCAATATCAGGCCTACCCGTGGCGGAGGTGAAGCAGGCGTCAGGCAGTGTCCATACGTGAGCCAATCCAGAAGATAGTGCAATACTTGGCCGACCTGCACCGGAGGTGAAGCAGGCGTTAAGCACTCCTCACACGTGCGCCGATACCGAAGATAGTGCAATGCCAGGTTGACCCGCGGCGGAGGTGAAGTAGGCGTCAAACAGTCCCCATGCGTGGGCGAATCGCTAAGATTGTGCAATAATAATAATAATAATAATAATAATAATAATAATAATAATAATAATAATAATAATAATAATAATAATAATAATAATAATAATAATAATACCTTTATTTTCCATTTCAAGGATGTGGGAGGCAGAGAGAAAAAGCTAGATTTTCAGCTTTTTTTTTTTCAGCAGGCGTTAAGCACTCCTCACACGTGCGCCGATACCGAAGATAGTGCAATACCGGACCGACCCGCGGCGGAGGTGAAGCAGGGGTCAAGCAGTTCCCATACGTGGGCCAATCTCGAAGATGGTGCAATATGTATTAATGATACAACTACTAATATAGCGTGTAAAATGAGATCAATTGAGAATGACTGTATCATTTATAGAGAAATTAAAAACGATCAACATCACTACTTCCTTAACAAATTCCTTAGTGCTATTACAGAATGGTGCTCAGTCTGGCAGATGACACTCAATGTAAAAAAAAATCAGCACGCATGAACATAACAAGGAAAAAGAACCTTCAGAATTTTGCTACACCATAAATAGCGCAGCTTTGACTAAAGCAGCGAAACATAAATGTCTGGGGTTAACAGCAACGTTAGTCATAAGATCGCACGACCATACTGGCCACATTACTTCATCTGCTATGCAAAAATAAATTTTTCTTCGCTGATCACTTCAACTGGCACCCTTGTCAACAAAACGCCAAACATGCAAAACATTTGTTAGGCAGATCCTAAAATACGGAAACACTGTATGGTTTCCTCATATGCAGACCAACATAAAGAAAATAGAAACAGTACAAAGGGGGGCCATTGGATTGATCCATAACACATTTTAACGTGAAGACTCTCGTATTAACTTTCTAGCTATTTCTGGGCTCCTTACGTTAGAAGCACAAGCGAAACAGGCATGTTCAAGATTTCTTCACCAACTCCTGCATATATATTTCGAAATTGACATTTCAAATTATATTTCTTATTCACAAACACGCACTACTAGGCCCAAACATATAAATATTTTAGTGGAGTACAAATGTAACAGCCATGTGTTTAAATACACCTTTTTTCCGGTTGCCATCCGTGAATGGAATATGTTAGCGCCTCTCACCCCTAACGCTGACTCACTGTCTCGAGTTTTATTTAAAAATTAAAAAGAAATCTCCTCACATGTTAATATTACTAGTGCTACTCTCTGATTACGCAAACCGGCAAGTACCTGTACCTTGTGTACGTAGTCGTGCATGCAGCATAGAATGCTTAAAATGGTGTTTTATTCTATCATGAAAATTAGCATGTATTCGTATTTGATGTATATACTATGTAGTGTGAATTGCCTGTGAGCAAAGTGCAAGTTGTTACACATTTCTTATTACATGTGTTGCACATTTTTGTATGTGTACATGTATATAGTGCCCACCCGGTATGGTATCAGTAGACACTCGCAGTATTGTAAATAAATAAATAAATAGTGCATGCCGGGTCCACTCGCGGCGGAGGTGACGCACGTGTTAAGCAATCGCCGTACGTGGGCAGATCCTGAAGACGGTGCAATGCCAGGCAAACCCGCGGTGGAGGTGAAGCAGGCGTTAAGCACTCTTGACACGTGCGCCGATTCTGAAGATATTTGCAGTAAATGTAATTAAGATGCGTCTGGAGATCCTTATTTAGATACATGTATATAATGACATGTTTTGGTTATTTTCTAGGCTTTTATACGTTTGTCACATATTTAGCGCCCAAATTACCACACAGCGTGCAGTTAAAACCCGTGCATGCGCTTATTCTGTTTCCGTCCAATTTTTTTCTTGTGCACATATCCATTAGCCGCACACACATCGTTGTCATAACTTTCTAGTTGTAGTGCTTGCATGTATATGATAAGAACGAATTTCCGGCATTTGATGTGCGGCAGTTACTGCAAAGATTCTGGCAAGGCTGAAGGAAATATGCTAAACTACTGCTCGCATTATGCGAGCTTTGGCTCCTCGATAGAGGTTGACCACGCCCAGTTCAGGTGGAAAGCCTGAAAATGTGCATATCATTGCATTATGTTCGGCGAGGTTGCTGTGTACTTAATTTGCCACAGAGGCACCAGAATGCCACTTGCGTTACTGCTACCACAGTTGTTCGTACCAAAAACCTGCCCATTCATGCAACGATATGTTCGGCCACATTTGACACGACCACCACACCTCAGCTGTTTACGCTACTCGTCCAGGGTGAACACTGCGTTCATAGCTTAAAAAAAGTGGTTGTACTTTGAAAATGCCAGCAAGTTTGAAGATGAAAAACATAGAGAGACAAACATAGACAAAGTGACAGGAAGGTTTCAGTCTTGATTTCTTCCTTTCATTCAAGTTTGATGGCACTCTCCGCGTATCGCCATGTACCAAGTAACGCAACAAGCCACTCTCAGTGAAGGCATGTATAACTGTGAAGCAATGCGTCCCCGAACACGGCTAACGTGGTATTACATCATGCCGAACAATATTGTCATGGCAAACACAGAGTCCACTTTATTCTAAAGTCGTAGCAGTCTACTGCATGGAACAAAGTGGAATGCTATGGTCATTAAACTAACGGTCACAATCAGCGGACAGAGGAGCTGCTAGAGGCGTCAAAGTCGCTGCTTTTGACTAGGCCCCCGTCTCAATACTTACTCCGCAATTAATACAGCAAATGCTTCACTCCTTTATCAATCCTCAGACTCAGTGTGGAGACGCCACTGCGTTAATTCTCAACGAACTAAGTTGATTGTTATCGCCGTTAGTACAGAAAGCCAGGAAACTCAATCGCGGGGCTGAAAATTAAAAAAAAAATGTTTAGTGGACCTAGTATGTTATTGATCTCGCGTACGGTTGTTTACAGGTCCGCTCTTCGGTATCGCGGCTATTTTTGGCGTTTCGAACAGGAAACATACGAATTGAAATTCTGGCGGTTTACATGCCAAAGCCACGTTCTGATTATATGACACGCTGTACTGGGTCACTCAGGAATAGTTGTGACCATCCGGGGTTGTTTGACGTGCACCGAATGCACGAGACGCGGGCGTTCTCGCGTCTCGCCCCCTCCCCCCCCCCCCACCCCAGCGACATGCAGTCGCCGCTGCAGGGGCTTGATCCAACCGACTCGTGCTACGGCGCCTAAGCCACCATGGCGGGTGTCTTGAACACTCCTAAGGCTCAGCCTGCGTGCGGCGCTTCAAGTGCCTGTCGATATTGTGCTGCCAGCAGTGTCTCGCGTTAACAAATATTGTCAGTCTCGCTATGCAGCTAAGACGAGGTTTTACGCCAGTGACACCGCGTGCGAGGCTAACGTACCGCGCCCTTCGTAACAGCGAGTTTTGTTCAGGTCAACAAACGGTTTACGGTAGTTCTCAGTTGCGGGAAAGCCTTGGCTCGCGAGCTCCCGGCTGCAATGGAGAAATTGTTTTCTTCGACAACCATTGCACTAAATTTGATGTTTTGTTGCATTTAAAAGAAGTGAAGATGTAGTGAGTGTCGCAACGAGATTTTGTTTTTATTTAGGCTGACCTCTGGTGTAGAACAGCTGTGTATTGCAAGGTAAAAATAAAAATACTCCAATAACAAGTTTACAGCTCTGTAACTGTGAAATAAATAATGATGTCAGAATTCTGTAAAGAAGGCCTCCTTATGCACCTGAAGCGTATGAAATTCTGCATATTAGAGTCACTACAATTTATGTTTATCTCTCAAATGCAACAAATTTCATTCCAATAAATGCGGCTATTGTCTCATAAAAAGATTTCGGTATTTTACGACTAGTTGATGATGACGTCGAAGTTGATGTCGAGCTCAAGCTTCCGCTTGAGTAGCTTTCATTTGAGGGTTCTGCTTTCCGTCTACACACTGTTTTCAATCTATTGAAGCACCGCTGCAAAAACGAAATCAGTTTCGCCATAAGGGTGAAGCAATGAGAATGTTGCTATATTACATGAACTGTATGACTCTTAGCTGTAGCGACAGTATGAAATGATGCAAACATAAGCTGAATAGCTAAAAACAAGCTGTTGCGCTAGGGTTCCTCTCTTTGTACCTGCCATCGGACAATTTCATTTATGTTTATTACTTACCGCAAGCCTCTTCTTTAGCGACTTCGCCACCTCTTTTCCGTATCGCGTATGTTTAGAACATCTTTCGTGGGACCGACTCCGGAGGTAGTACAGAGCCGCGCCAATAAAATTACACGATTTTCGGGTTTCAGCTATGTTAGTGTTTCGCACTTTGTATATTGCAGTCTGAAAACACTCAAGGTAAAAGGCATGCGCTGTCAGCGTTTTGTTTCACGACATTTGTTTCTGGCTGCCATTCTAAAATTTATCGGGAATAATTTTGTCAAGCAGGCAAGACTTGGTATGAGCAACTTGAGTGATAGAATGGTGCGACAGTATGACGCGCATACACCGCATGTCATATAACATGGCATAGCATATAGCATACATATACCTAAATACATACGGGACCTGATGGCGACGCTGAGGGCAAAAATTCGCTTCGGGTGTCCATATAATTGCTATCACAATGAAGCACATGTCATGCAAGCAGTTTAGAACCTGTTTGCGTGCACGTTAGGCTTACACTAAGCCGCATGGGTAGAATGTTTCAAGTCGACATTGCTACAGACATTGAGGCTTCATGAACATAACAAGTTTAGCAAGGGACTGTGTTCTGTGCTTGGTCCGTTCGATACAGATGTTCAGAATTCACGTGCCAGTCTTTTTATTACAACATTCACGACAGTAGCGATTCGTGCCAGAAAGTCCGCTTATTTCATTGGATTAATGGTTATTTTTGTATGACTAGTGACAGCTAGAGCTCATGACAAAGTTCATGTCACGGGAACGTGTTATGACTATTATTGCTTTGAAACAATCAATAACGACGGATTTGTTTTATGCCCCGATACTATTGCACCATTGAAAATAGCTATTACTACCCGTTGCGGTAACGCGTCACTAACGGCCGCGCTTCATAGTGGGCAGTGTATTATCACTCCGCGAAGAAAACAGGCGAAGTAAAGCGGATCCCCTTGCGCTAGAAAATGCCAAATTCACCATTGTCAAAGAGGGTTATGTGGATTGCTAGAATGGCGATACACTCTCCGCTTTTTTTTTGTTCAAGGGAATAGCTGCGACCGCGGCTCATATTAAACGCGATAGTACAAGCGCGCTCCAGGCCAGGTGATCCGCCATTATGGAACTTCAATGCTTGAAAACGGGTGTCTGTCTCCAACCCGAGGGCGTCCATACTTAAAAGTAGAGTCCAGCTTGAGCGTACGGGGCGACCGGATGCTTCGCTTGAGCTCCGCCGAACATGGACTCTCGTAATCGGCATTGCATCGCACTACCGAGAAATCACAATCCGCAACACCCGGACACCTTTCCCGAGCCGGTAGGACATTTCGTTCTTTCTTAATTGGCTCGAGAAGATCCGAAGCGGGCGTTGACCCACTAGGCTTATCTCGCGTCGGGGATTACGGGTCACCAGGTTTGGCGACGCGGCCCTCTCCACCAACAATATGGACGCTCCCATCACGCTAATGGCCGGCACTACCAGCTACACGTGCCTGTAGCCTGCGGTTGTAGCCAGTAGCCCCCTCATCCCCCCCCCCTTATGTAGTGTATTAGGGGGAGGGGGGAGGTAGCCTGCGGCTCATACAAGGCGATGTGGCAAACCTGCCAAGTCTGCTTACAACCGAGGCACCGATCGGACGTGTGTCCTACGCCGAACGCTTTAGTGTGTCGGCAGTGCGGTACCTTAGACCTCGTGGACGGTAACCCCTGTGCCCACAAACGCAAATTGCGTGGAGACGGCCACCTGACGGGCGCCAAAAAATGCGCACAGAGACTGAAAGCTCCGCGGCCACAGCCACTCTCCTGCGTCGCAGCACCCACCTAGGCACGGGGCGCAACCCTCAGTGGAACCCACTCAATTCCAAATGCAGGTGACTCAGCAAGGAGCGGGAGACTTCGCGCAGCCACTCTCGCTCGCGGTCGCAGTCTTTCCCTCTCCTACCCCCTGCAGGACCTGGCCAGCAGCAACATCCGCAGAATCTGGACTTTAAAAGAAGGGGCAGCAGCAACAACCCACCCGCCAACAGTTTCAGCCGGCCTCCAGCAAGCCTGCCGAGAGGCACAATTCCACCGTCTCAGGCGGCACCAATGCCAAGGTGAGCTGGCCAGCAGTAGGGGCGACACCCGTCGCTCCGCCCAACACTCAGTACCCCGTCTACGAACACCGTCTCGCGGAAAACTTAAAGCTCAATCACGAGCCTGCGGCCATCGGGGTGCGACAGGCTAAGGACAGCGCGTAGCTCCACTCCCTAATGACACGTCCCAGATCGCCACCCGACTCCACCGAACACTACTCCCAAACTACGCTCAACATAGAAGCAACCTCTCAGATGCCGCCCTCAATTCCCACCCCGGCGGACTCCGCAGTCACACGCGAAGAGATACGCGAGATGCTCTCTGCGCTCTCCCAACAATTCTCCCAACACTTCAGTACCGTCTTCACACAACACCTCACAGAGTTGGGAGTCCACCTCGACTCCCTCGAGACATGCCTCGAGGCCGAAGTTGCCGAAACAGTCTGCAATAAACGAGGTAAGAGGGCCACCCTCAGTTCCCGCACCATGGCAAATTAAGTCCCTCTCAGACTAAGTCTGGAATCGCTTGCCCCCGAACTCTATTCCACACCGGCGTCGACACCCGCTGACATCACCCTCGCCTTCACGCCGGCCTCGTAACTGTACACCTTGATACCCCCACTTCCCCACACCACGAGTTAACCATGGGCAGCATAACCTCACCCATTGGCGAACCTTTAGAAATCTGGCAACGGAACTGGCGCGACATCCGCAAAAAGCGAAGCCTCCTCCAACAATACATTAACACACACATTCCTCAACCATATGACATAGCGCTACAGGAACCTGGCACATCCCCTACACTTCCAGGCTATGAGTCCTAGGATAGCCCGACAAAAGGTAGAGTGGCCGTCCTGATTAACAAAGCGCTAACCGCAGTTGGCCTCGACAACATCCCAGACACGAACATCGAACATGCGATGGTGGAGCTACTTCTCTGGCACAAAAATAAAACCGAAAAGCGAAGCGTCACTATCGTCAATGTATATAGACCCCCGAGGCAAAATGCCACCGACTTATCCGTTCTCGTCCAGGGTGCCTGCAAACTGGCACAGTGAGATGAACTTAATCTCTTCGGGGAATTCAGTGCTGTCGACGAACGCTGGGGATACAATCACTTAGATGTCAAAGACGAACAACTTGCGGCTGCCACCGTAAATTTCCATCTCGAACTGCTTACCGACCCCGTAACCCCTATCCGGATCGGCAACAGTGTATGCAGGGACACTTGTCCCGATCTCACCTTCGCCCGTGGCAGTGCAAAGTATAACTGCGACAACTTGCAGGAATCCTTGGGTAGCGACCACTGCATTCTTCGTACACAAATTACGGAGAGTGGCCTGCGTCGCCCCATTGAACAATCCTGCATCACAACCTGGGACGCCTTGCGCCGCGAGAGTGAGCATTCAACTGGCAACTTCACAAATCTCACTGACTGGTGCGACCAACTTAAAGAGATTCGAGGCCGATGTACCACCGTTGTTAAGAAAAAATATCAACTCCCGAAAGCGGACGGCCATCTCCTGCACCTATGGGAAGCCAGAAGAAGCCTGATCCGCAAATGGAAGTTCCAAAAGCATAACCGACGTCTCAAGCTCAAGATCTCACCTCTCACCGCCCAGGCTGAGCAGTATGCTGCGCAACTAGCACGGATAAATTGGGGTCAGGTCAGCAACTCTCCTCGAGGCTAACTGGGTACGGCCCACACATGGCACGTTCTACAAGTTTTGATTGACCCTATTAGAACAAAAAACTGAAACAAACAGATTGATTACGCTAGTAATACACGCCTATGAGGGTAGAGATGATGAGCTGATTGCTCAAGTCCAGCGCAAGTGCTTTGATGATTATCACACACCTCCCTGTCGGGCGATGCATCAAGGAGGCCCAAACGGCACCCTCGACGGACCCATAACGGTGGAGGAAATCTATGCTGTCATTCGCAGCAGTACCTGCAACGCAGCAGCCGGTGTGGACAGAATCACGTACTCTCTTATCATGAATCTCAACGAAACCGCCGTACGAGAACTCACGCAGTTCCTAAACGACCATTGACAACGCGGCACGCTCAACTCCGAGTGAAAGCACGCAGAAGTGGTGATGATACCGAAGCTGGGCAAAAAGCTCCAGATCGAGAACCTCCGACCAGTATCACTTACTTCCTACCACGGTAAACTCAACGAACGCATCATCACTAGCCGCCTGCAAAACTATATCGAGGGCAATGACTTTTTCCCGCATTCTATGTACGCGTTCCCGGCGCATCTTTCAAACCAGGATGTGCTGCTTCATCTAAAAGAAGAAGTCATTGACACTGCCCCAAAGCACGGAGAAAACATCATTTTGGCCTTGGACATCAGGCCGCCTTTGATAATGTAAGCCATCAACCATTCTAGAGAACCTCCCTGCCCTTCACTACGGACAACGCATCTACAGTCAAGTTCAGGCATTCCTGTCGGATCGCACCACCGCAGTCGGTATCGGCTAGATCGGATCAAACATCAAGACTCCGAAGGGCACCCCACAGGGCTATGCGATCTCCCCGCTACAGTTCAACGTAGCCACGGTTGGTTTTGCGCATGAACTCCAGCGCATCGATGTCATCCATCACGAAATGTTCACGGATGACATCATCTGGGCCACACGGGGGTCCCTTGGAAAAAAAGTACATAATCTGCAGCAAGGAGCCACCTCCGTTGAACAATACGTTTATGAACGTGGCCTGGCCTGTGCAACCGAGAAGTCTAATCTCCCACGAATTTGGCAACACAAGCCAGCCCAATCGCCGCAGAAGGACCGAGGCTACCGCTTCCGTGCCGTTATCGCCGGCCAACAAATCGCAGAGAAAAGCATCATCTGTATATTGGGTATGTGGATCCAGTCAAATCGCCATATAAATCACTCTACCACGCTGCCATCCGCCCTACTGCACTACACTACACTATACTACAATTCACTACAATCTGCACTAAATCCACACTAGCACACTGCAAGGGGCCCGAACGATATCCAGAGTCGCCACTCGTCGCTACGGTATGCGCGAGGACACCGTGAAACTCATACGCAGCCTCGTGGTTAGTAAGGTCACATACAGTTTGCCCTATCAACGACTTACCAAAGGTGAACAGGACCAAGCTGATGCCATATGCCGAGAGGCCTATAAGGAGACACTAAAGCCACCCCCGGCTACTCCCACGAGCAAGCTTCTCGCATTGGGTCTGCACAACACCTATGCAGAACTAACGAAGCGCAACTCGCCACGCATCTGCAGCGACTTACGCAAACACCAATGGACCGCGCCCTGTTTCGACGCCTCGGCTAGACCGGTCAGCTTCATAAAGCAACTCGCCGCAAGCCCATTCCAGACCTTATTCGCACCACCAATAAGGTCGCCCCCATACTCCGCAATTGGACCCCCGACTACATCAGGGCTAGAGTGCAAGCCCTCGAACAAAAGTGTGGGCCCAAGAACACCATACACTATGTTGACGCCGCCAACTAAAACCTCACGAACTCCAATGTAGTAGCCACAATTCTGGACAACACATTCAAACAACTTACCAGCGACTCCATACGCTGCCACAGTATCACCGAGGCCGAAGAAACAGGCATTGCGCTCGCTCTTGCCTACGGAAACAGGCATAGACGATCGCTCACAGTTCTGATCGGACTTCCAGGCGGCCTGCCGCAACTATTTACAAGGGCACATAAGCCAACCTGCCTACAGTATCATCTTAAGCGTGACAGACACTCCCGAGCATCCCAATACACACACCGCGCCGATTCAGCATCGGATCATATGGACCCCGAGACACATGGGGCTGGAAGGAAACTAGACAGCGGATAGGGTAGCTCGAGGGTACACCCTGCAGCCGAGCACCCTCCAACTCCGCCCCTGAAGAACGCGTTCCCGTCCCGTTCGATTACTCGGCCATTTTGTACCACTATAGAGGGCTTAGGCGAACGTATTTCGCACTCCACCGAACATTAAAGAGGAATCGGTCTGTTGGAGGCAAATTCAAACTGGCACGTATCCCACTTTGCACATCCTCAATAAAATATATCCTGTGGCACACCCCCCACGCTGCCCATCGTGCTCAGCCAAAGCCACGCTATACCATGTCACGTGGGTATTTGAGGCCACCACTGCCGTAGCCCCCATACAACACTCTAGGAGCTGCTGGCCAGCGGGAGTCTGGAAGATCAACTAAGTCTGACTGACCGGGCCCGCAGAGCGGCAGCCGCAAGCGGAGACCTGTACCGAGGGCCCCACATCGCAAGCCAAGAACCTCCGACCACTCTAAGTCTCTCCGAAGTAATTTTACTGCAAATAAATAAGTTTTCACCACTACCACCCATACCTAACCGGTGCATTGTAGCGCAGAATGAGAGGTGGTGTAGATGAACCAAGATGCGCCATTTATCACGAGACTTCATCGCACTGACCGTTGGGGTTGTGGACTGTGCGCTCAGCTGTGAATTGGCTCTTGGAAGTGAACACCAATTTTCAACGATGTGCATTAAGATTATTCCACATGGGTAATGGTATCCATAGGAGTTACCCAAACCACCTTTCTTGTCTGCTCACGAAGGATTCGGTGGGATTTTAAAGGTACCAAGTGCATCACGCCTGAAGAATGCCGAAAGCCAGGCTGTGGTGTGCTAGTGCCCATTTTTAACGAACACGGCGAGGGCCCGGTGGCGGTGGGGATCAAATCCATGACCTCCTGCAGCCAAAGCAGGCGCTGTGCCGCTAGGCCACGGCCTAAACAACTCCGCTCAAGCGCAGTCCCGAACGCGGAAGGTAGTACTGTCCCTCTCGGACCCGCGTGACCAGCATGAGGTGGCGTGGCGGGCTCAGCCAACCTGGCTGGCTGGGATTGAGGTTCCTTTTTCCCTACTCGCTGGAGGAGAATGCTGGGAACAATAACGAGATGAAATCATCAGCTTGTGTCATTTAATGTTTCTACCAATAAAACTTCACTGCGAAGCAGTGTTTCCCCAGTCAACCAAGCTTTGCGCGTATATGTTGGCATTTTCATAGGCCGATGCAGAAAACAGTGAAGAGAAGTCTAAAACAAATTGACGTGTAGAAGTAATGAAATCGCATCTTCGGTAGCCAACGTACATTACTTCTGCCCGCACTTAACGACTTATGCACCAAAACAAAGTGCGTAGAACTGCAAAAATAGCGCCGACGTCATTGTGCCTCTCGAGAAGTTGCTTTGCGTCAAAGGTCGGATGCCCCTTCCTTTAAGTTAGTATCACCGCATACGCAGACTACATTTAGCCTTTCGCGTGAAGCCTAGACAGCTACTGCCACGTTCGGAATTTGTTTAAAGCGTATGACAGGCTGTCCAGAGCTTGCCTACAAAAGGCTTAGAGCAAAACCTTCCACTTTGGCAATTTGCGCGCTCTTTTACCCGGCGACATTCCATGCGACAAAGCCGTGAAAGCTACCCGCAACGCAGTGTAACCAACCACGCAAGCGTATAAGTATATATATTGCGACGAGGTGTACTGACGTTCACAACGCTGTAGAACGCTAGGTAAAGGCACTGCAAGGGCTGTCCGTAGCACGGGGCTCGCTCGCGATCACGGCATGGTCCTTCGTCTACCTCGTCAGTCGGCACGTACACAGGGGCGCGTCTGCTTCATTACAATGCCCCGGGATCGAAGCGTAGCCATCCTGGCGACTCGGGGCGCGGAGAAGATGAGTGGGTCGTAATACGGTTTCAGGCGGTTGACATGTACTGTCTCTCGTCCACGACGACGCAGGTCTGGTGACACTGTGAGCGGCTCGACGATGTAGTTGACCGGTGAAGTGGCCTCGATGATATGGTACGGACTGTGATAACGCGCCAGGAGTTTAGAAGAAAGGCCAGGAACGTGGGCTGGTATCCAAAGCCACACAAGCGAACCAGGAGCAAAGTTGTGCGGTGGTTGATGAGCACGATCATGTCTTTTGACGTTCGTGTGTCTCACCAATCAGGGCGCCTGTCAGCTGACGGCAATCTTCAGCATATTTGGCTACTTCGGACAGCGGAGTATACTCTAGCGTCGGGTTGGCACTGCAGTATGGTGTCTAATGGGCATGAAGGCTCACGGCCATACATAAGGAAAAAGGGGGGGGAAAGCCGGTAGTCGCTTGCGTCGCGGTGTTGTATGCGAACGTAACAAAAGGAAGTACGGTGTCTCAGTTGGAGTGATCGGGCGAAATGTACATACGCAACATGTCGCCAAGTGCGCGAGTGAACCGCTCGGTGAGACCGTTGGTTTGGGGATGGTACGCGGTCAATTTGCGCTGAATTATCCTGCACTCAGCAAGGAGGGCTTGGACGCCCTCCGTCAGGAACACACGGCCTCTATCACTCAGTCGTTCTTGGGGAGCACCGTGGCGAAGAACAAAATTGCGAAGGATGAAGAAACCAACGTCACGGGCGGTAGCTGCTGGCGGAGCTGCAGTCTCAGCGTAGCGAGTAAGGTGGCCTACGCCGACAATAATCCACCGATTTCCACACCCGCTACATGGAAGCGTGCCGTAGAAGTTCATGCCGATGCGGTCGAATGGACAAGACGGGCATGGTAGCGGCTGCAACGGTCCTGTTAAACGCTGGGTAGGTGTCTTGCCTTGATGGCATGTAGTACAGGACTGAATTTACTTTTGCACAAACATACCTCGCCAATAATAGCGCTGACGCAACATTGTGTAAGTTTTGAGGTCGCCGGCATGAACGCTTAGGGGATCAGCGTGAAAAGACGCGCAGATGTCAGAGCGCATCTGACGAGGCATAACAAGGAGAAGAATGATAGGTGTAACGTTAAGGGATAAGAAAAGAGCTGATTGGGTGAGGGAACAAACACGAGTTAATGATATTGTTACGCATGAAGAAAACGAAGACCAGTGAACGTGCTTGCGGTCCCGAGGGGAAGAAGAAAGAAGAGAACGACGCTCAGTTGATAAACCAGCTGACCGCTCTTGCGCTCACCTTCGCGACCTAAAGTAAACGGTCCCCTTCATCCGTAAGGGTTATAAACGGTCTCCTTCGCGCGTAACAAAGTGGTGGAGGTGCGGGGTATCGCTCACAACAACGGAACCATCACTACCGCAGCTTCGTCGAAGCCGTCGACTTGCTAGCCTCCCGCCATCAGCCGTGACCATCTTCGACATGCCAGAAGAAGGAGCCACTCCGAGGGCAGCGCCTAGCAGTCCGCTGGCATACTACCGAGTTCCACCCACCTTCGGAGGCAAAGCGGGGGAAGATGCCGACGAGTGGCTCGTCCACTACAAACGAGTGAGCAAATCCAACGGGTGGGATGCAACCGCTCAGCTCACCAACGTGGTGTTCTCCCTGACCGATACCGCCCTCGTGTGGTATGAGAACCACGAGGACGCGCTTACGACGTGGGAACATTTTGTTGACGAGTTAAAGGCGTGTTTTGGGGACTCAGTCGCCAAAAAGAAGCGTGCGGAGCAGACGCTGTCGCAACGGGCGCAGCTACCAGGTGAGACATGCACTACATCGAAGAAGTGTTAAAGCTGTGCAAGGTGGTCGATGCTCGCATGTCGGAAGAAGATAAAGTTGGGCATTTGCTGGAAGGAGTGGCTGAGGATGTGTACAATTTTCTAATTGGAAAGGAGAGCCTCAGTTCTGTGTCCGACGTCATTCGGCACTGCAGAACTTTTGAAACGCTCAAGATGCGTCGGATTGCGCCAAAGTTTGGTCGGTTGGCAAACGTTACGACGGTTGCCAGTGTGGACACGAGTCCTTGCCTCGACCTTCCTTCGACGATACGACAGATTGTCCGCGAGGAACTTTCCCGCCGCGAAGGGTTGTTGCATTCCACTGTTGACCACCATGGCGTGTACACGTCACGTGAGGCTATGACGGCGCCACATTCGGCCCCTTGGCAACCAATAGTTACCGCAGCGGCCGTGGAGTACAGCGCAGCCCCACAGTCGAGGATGACAACACGCCCGCCGACTCCGCGCTATGACCAACGCACTCAGCGCACGCCTTCTCGACGCCCGATGTATCGTCGTGACACACGCCACAAACCAACCCACTACACGCGGGAAAATGATAATATCCGCTTCATCGACGAACGACCAAGGTTTAGACCTCTCCCGGTGTGTTATTCCTGTGGTGTCCCGGGTCATATATCGCGGTTTTGCAACCAGCGTATGACCACGTGGTATGGCCAGCCGTCAGAGTTTTCTCGGCCCTCCGAACATCCACACGGTGCCCCGTGGCCAGCACACGTATCGTCTGGCGACGAGTATTGGCCGAGCAGCTCCCGAAATCGCTCCCCAGCATCTGACAGAAGTTTGACACCCCCACCGCAACGTCGTGCTCCCCGTTCTCCCTCACCGCTGCGTCGCACCGCGTCCCCTTCGTCACCGGAAAACTAGCTAGCGCGGCCGATGGAGGTGAGGTCGCTGGAGACGTGCTACTGACAGAAATACCTTCTGTGTTGATGCTGAAAAACAAAGTGCGCGTGCTTGTAGATAATGTCCGTGTGATGGCTCTGGTGGACACAGGCGCAACAATTTCGGTCATGAGTGTCTCTTTTAAACACGTGTTAGGGCGAAAGGTTTTGTTTAAATGGGACGAAGATTCAAAGTTCTGTGGCGTGAGTGGTGAGCCGTTGCGACCTATTGGTGTTTGTAGTGCTGACGTATTTTAGGAGGCCATGTTAATACGACAGAGTTTGTAATTATTCCTCGGTCGACCCATGATGTTATTCTCGGTATGGACTTCTTGCGCGAGTGTGGTGCTACTGTCGACTGCCGCACAGGAAAAGTATTCTTAAGTGGTAGGATTCCATCAGGACTTTTGGAGAACCATGTAGATCGCGAAACTACACTGTATGTTTGTGGTGATACGGTCATACCTGCATCATCTACCGTTTGCGTTCCCGTTGTCTGTTGCGGCGCCGATTCCGACTGCTTCGAAGCTACCGTAGAACCGATGAACTTTAACTGTATGAAGAAGAATGTTTTGGTGCCACATTGTGTGGTGTCGATCAAAGGCGGACGCACTGGCTTATGGACCGTAAACTGTTCTAAGGAGCCCGTTATACTATCAGACGGCATGAAATTAGCCTTCGCCAGGGAACACGCGTCCTTATCAGTGGCTGAACTTACAGATGTGCCGGAAGAACCTGACGGCCACAGTTCGGAAACGGCCCTTTTGTGGATGGTAAATAAATCGCTCAGCACGAGTGAACGCCGAACGTTAGTGGGTGTGCTTTCGAAGCACGTTTCGGTATTCGACTTTGCGCAGAAGGACAATATACCTGCAATCCCTGCGTCTCGAACGCGCCATACCATCAACACGGGTTCGGCAAATCCGATTAGACAAAAGCCATATCGTGTTTCACCATCAGAGCGCCAGATTATCAACGAACAAGTGCACGAAATGATGAAAAAAGGAGTCGTACAAGAGTCAGCAAGTCCGTGGGCAGCTCCAGTGATTCTTGTTAAAAAAATGAGATGGATCTTGGAGATTTTGCGTCGACTATCGCCGTTTGAATGCTGTAACAAAAAAGGACGTGTACCCACTCCCACGTATTGATGACGCAATAGACTGCCTTCATTCCGCCTCTTACTTTTCCTCAGTAGATTTACGATCCGGCTATTGGCAAATTCCGATGCATCCCGATGACAAGGAGAAGACTGCCTTTGTAACCCTGACGGGCTCTTCGAATTTAATGTTATGCCATTTGGATTGTGCAACGCTCCGGCAACTTTCGAGAGATTTATGGACACTGTATTGCGTGGCTTGAAGTGGAACATCTGCATGTGCTACCTCGACGACATCGTCATCTTTGGCCGCACCTTCCGCGAACACAACTCGCGTCTGGATATTGTCCTGAACTGCATCAGAAACGCTGGTCTAGTTTTAAATTCTAAGAAATGCCACTTCGGAGACCGCCAAACCCTTGTGCTTGGGCACCTCGTCGACAAGGATGGCATCCGCCCTGATCCCCAGAAAACAGCAGCCGTTGAAGCGTTCAGTGCACCGCGCTGTGTCAAGGAGCTCCGTAGTTTTCTTGGGCTTTGTTCCTATTTCCACCGATTTATTCCTAAATTTGCCGACGTTGCGTATCCGCTGACATGCCTGCTACGAAAGGACACCCCCTTTGAGTGGACTCCGGAGTGCGACTCTTCTTTTCGTCAGTTGAAGTTCCTGCTGACGTCACGACCGGTTCTTCAACACTTCAGTCCTTCCGCTCCGACAGAACTCCATACGGATGCCAGTGGCATAGGTATTGGTGCCGTCCTAGTTCAACGCTACGGTGACCGCGAACACGTGATCGCATATGCAAGCCGCTCATTAAGTAGGCTCGAGCAGAATTACACTGTGACGGAACAAGAATGCCTCGCGGTAATATTTGCGGTTCAGCGGTTTCGTTCTTACCTGTATGGACGCCCCTTTACAGTGGTCACCGACCACCACTCGTTGTGTTGGCTTGTGAATCTTCGTGACCCTTGTGGCCGCCTTGCGCGCTGGGCGCTCCGACTGCAAGAATACAGCTTCACCGTCTCTTATAAGAGTGCTCGACGACACGCTGATGCGGACTGTCTCTCGCGTATGCCACTAAGTACTACGGACTGTGACGCCGACGACTTAGATCACCACGTGGCTTCTGTGTCGCCGCGTTTGCCAGACTTCGACTGCTTCAAAACCGAACAGCGAAAAGACGATAAATTAACACCGCTCTTCAGCGCTACGACCGCCTCGACGACAGCACACCATTTCTGTGTACGTGATGGACTCCTCTATAAGAAGAACTTTTCCAGCACTGGCGCACGTTTTCTCCTAGTGGTGCCGGAGAGCCTTCGCACGGCGATTATGAGTGCTATGCACGACGACCCTACGTCTGGCCATCTGGGTTCGGCGAGGACGCTTTACCGGATTCAGGAACGCTTTTATTGGCCTGGAATGCGACAATCTGTTGAGACGTATGTGGCCAGCTGCATGCAGTGTCAGCGCCACAAACGGCCATCTACTGCTCCAGCTTGTCTCCTGCAGCCGATCCCGCCTCCAAGCGCGCCTTTCCAACAAGTGGGAATTGACTTCGTAGGCCCATTTCCAAAATCAGCCAAGGGAAACCGTTGGATAGTTGTTTGCGTCGACTACCTCACACGCTACTGCGAGACGGCGGCCGTGCCCTCCGCAACTGCCACTGACGTTTCATCATTCCTGCTGCAATATGTGATCCTGCGACATGGTCCGCCCCGCGTGATCATCAGCGACCGTGGACGACAATTTACAGCGGACGTCGTAGAGGAGCTGCTTCGTTTGTGTGATTCCCACTTGCGTCACTCGACACCATACCATCCACAGACGAATGGGCTTACGGAGCGTACCAACCGAATAATTGCAAACATGCTATCTATGTACGCTTCATCCGACCACAAGAACTGGGATGACGTACTGCCTTTTATCACGTACGCATTCAACACCGCCAAGCACGAGACCACCGGCTATAGCCCTTTCTTCCTGCTGTACGCACTGCCACCCCGGTACACAATCGACACTGTTTTCCCCTTCTGCAGTCACGAAAATCCCACTGTCGCCGAGACTCTCTGCCTCGCCGAAGAAGCTCGTCGTATTGCTCGTTTGCGCACTTTGGCATCGCAGGACAGATCAAAAGTACGCTACGACATTCGCCACCGTCCGGTAACCTATCGCCCTGGTGATTTAGTCTGGCTGTGGACTACAGTACGGAAACGCGCGTTATGCCGAAAGCTTTTGGCCACCTACGATGGACCGTTTGTGATTATTAGCAGACTCACAGAAGTCACGTATAACATAGCTCGCCTCACGGCGAGTGGTAGAAGAGCTGCCAAGACACAAGTGGTCCATGTCGCCCGCTTGAAATTGTTCACGTCAAGACACATGTATTGACTCGCCCGGCGGGCTTCGTCTGCGACGAGAGGAATGTTACGCATGAAGAAAACGAAGACCAGTGAACGTGCTTGCGGTCCCGAGGGGAAGAAGAAGGAAGAGAACGACGCTCAGTTGATAAACCAGCTGACCGCTCTTGCGCTCACCTTCGCGACCTAAAGTAAACGGTCCCCTTCATCCGTAAGGGTTATAAACGGTCTCCTTCGCGCGTAACAATATCTTCGTTGAAATCAAGAAAAAGAAATGGGGGGGGGGGCATGGGCAGGACACGTAATGAGGAGGGAAGATAACCGATGGTCATTAAGAGTTACGGAATGGATTCCAAGAAAAGGGAAGCGTAGCAGAGGGCGGCAGAAAGTTAGGTGGGCGGATGAGATTAAGAAGTTTGCAGGGACAACATGGCCACAATTAGTACATGACCGGGGTAGATGGAGAAGTATGGGAGAGGCCTTTGCCCTGCAGTGGGCGTAACCAGGCTGCTGCTGCTGCTGCTGCTGCTGCTGCTGATGATGATGATCAAGGAGCCATTTCCGACCGTCGGGCATGTCGTTGTGGCGATATAGAATGTCCTCCCGCATGGAAAGTGGGTTGCTTGGCGAGGCAGTGCTCGTGTCGAAGGGACATCAGACGGAGCGGCAACGTAGTCAATAACATTACAAGTTTTGGGTCCTTGCGCTGCTCTGTCAGCATGTCAGTGATGGTCAACGGTGACAGTGTGGACGAGGAAGGTAACGAAGACGGCAAATCAGGCGTCACTGGGGAGCGAGAGAGCGCATCAGCGTCGGTGTGCTTGCGACCGGAGCGGTGCATGACGCGGGTGTCGTACTCTTGCAAGCGAAGCGCCCAACGTCCCAAGCGTCCCGACGGATCTTTCAAGGAAGAAAGCCAACAAAGGGCATGGTGGTCAGTAACTACGGCGAAAGAACGGCCTTAAAGGTAAGGGCGAAACTTGCTTAGTGCCCAGATGATCGCTAGGCACTCCTTTTTGTGACGGAGCAATTTGATTCTGCTTTCTTAGAGTACGGCTCGCATAAGCGATGACATATTCATCATAGCCAGCTTTCCGTTGCGCTAAGACTGCGCCAAGGCCGACTCCGCTGGCGTCAGTATGAACTTCCGTGGGAGCATCAGGATCGTAGTGGCGAAGGATCGGGGGTGAGGTCAACAAGTGGCGCAACTGCTGAAATGCTGCACCACATTCAGGTGACCACGCTGTTATGCCGTCGCTGGCGGAAAGTGAACTTGTCAAGGACGCCATGATGGATGCGAAATAGCGTACGAAGCGAAGAAAATAGGAACATAAGCCAATAAAACTTCTCAGGGTTTTGATAGACGTGAACTTTGGGAAGTCTGCAACGGCGCGAAGCTTGCCTGGGTTCGGGAGGACGCCGTATTTTGAGATAACGTGACCCAAGATGGTTAGCTTGCTCGCAGCAAAACGGCACTTTTTGAGGTTAAGCTGTAGGCCGGTAGATGCGAGACAGGTCAGAATCTCATGACGGCGAGCGAGGCGTGTCGGAAAATCGGTTGAGAAGACGACGATGTCGTCGAGGTAACATAAACAGGTCTTCCATTTGTGGCCGCGAAGGATGGTGTCGATCATACGCTCAAAAGTAGCAGGCGCGTTGCACAGCCCGAAGGGCATGACGTTAAACTCGTAGAGGCCATCGGGTGTAACGTTTGCAGTTTTCGGATGGTCAGGTGCGGCCATTGGAACTTGCCAGTACCTGGAGCGCAGATCCAAGGAACTGAAATATTCTGCGCTTTGTAAACAGTCAAGAGCGTCATCAATCCGAAGCAGTGGATAAACGTCTTTTCTCGTCATCTTGTTTAGGAGTCTGTAGTCGACACAAAAGCGAATGGAGCCACCTTTTTTTCTTACGAATGCGACTGGTGAAGACCAAGGACTTTGAGAGGGACGGATGGCTAAGTTTGAGCATTTCGTCCACTTGCTCTGTGATGATTCTGCGCTCTTCAGCGGAGACACTATACGGGCGCTGTCGCAAGGGGGAGTGGGAACCGGTGTCGATGGCGTGAGAAACACCGGTGGCACGGCCCAATGACGTCTGATGACAGTCGAAAGAAGAGCGAAACTTGTGAAGGAGAGCGAGAAGTTGGCGGCGATGAGTTGGGGAAAGAGCAGGGTCGATGGCGTTGTGAAAACCCACTGAAGGTGATGAGTCTGAGACCGAAGCGATGGCGTCAACGTGACGGAGGGAGTCGGTAGGAACAACGAGATCGTCAACGTAGTCGACCGCCTGGAAGTATCCTATGGTCTCTCCACGCAGTAGGCTGATCGGGTACTGGTAGTAGTTGGTGACCAGAATCACAGTTGACCCAGATGTTATAGTAAGCACGGCAAATGGAAGAACAATGCCTTTGCGCTGAGCAAACAAATCGGACGGCGTGAACACTACAGTGGCGTCAGATGCGGCATCAGACGACAGGACAACAGCCATCGATGACTCAGGGGGTATGGTTGTGTCGGTAGCAACAGTGAGTTTGTCGGCCAATTGATGAGAGCTGGTCAGCAGTGATTCACATAGTGGTAAAAGCGACACTTCTGCACGCAAACAGTCCATGACAGTATGATGACGTGACAGGAAATCCCAACCAAGGATGAAGTCATGAGAGCACGATGGTAGCACGATGGTAGCCCGAAACACTCGATTATGTAGAGAACATCGTTGATGACGAGACGGGCCGTCCATACAGCTGAAGGGTGAATACGCTGCGCGCTGGCAGAGGCGAGCACCAGGCCAGAGGGAGCTGTAGTCACTTTTCGTAATTTGCGACAAAGGTTCTCGTGAATGACGGAAACGGCTGCTCCGGTATCGACTAGTGCCACTGCGGGTACTGCCTCTACAAAAACGGTAATAACATTTTGCGGCGAAGAATGAGGTCTTGAAAACATCGATGTATTTGCAGTTCTTGCCTCGGGAACTGCACCAGTCAGTTTCACTCTTCAGTGGGAGCGCGACGACTCAGGGGCGAAATAGAACGCCAACGAGGGCAAGGGCAACGGCGAATTTCTGACCGGTGATCAGTGTCAAGACGTCGCGGTGAAAATGGAGGCGTGGCGGCGTATTGTGGCACGTAGCTGGGCGTGTCAAAGGTGGTACGCGTAGTTGGGGCACGGCGGCGACAAAAGCGCGCCACGTGGTCAGCAATGCCGCAGGCGAAGCGGATAGGCCGGTTGTCTAGAGTGCGCCACATCTCGGTGGGACAAAAAAAGAAACTGTGGTGACGGTCGGGCAACTGGAAATGAAGCCGGATGCACGGGCGATGAAAAGGAAGCTGTCGTCGCAGATGGCCGTGCAACCACGGCTGAATAACTGAGCGGGAGCGACGTAGGACGAGTGGCAAAGTCGGTAAAGGACAGCGGCACACTCATAGGATTGGGTAGGCGGGTCGTAGGAGCTGCAGGAAGCGCTTCGGATATCTAAGTCCGGATGGCTTGCTGCAGCATTGGAAGCAAAGCTGCCGTAGGTGCGTCGCTGTGACGCAGCAGCTCTCGCTGCTGCCTCACAGGTCATGTCGGGAGAAAGCGCGATGCTCGAGACGGAATCCTGAATGTTCTGGCGGGCGATGGAACGCTGGCGGCGCAGCTTGTCAGAGCTCTGGCAGAGGTTGATGAGGACGGATACGGTAGTTGGGCTTTTCGCCAGCAACATCTGGAATGCGCCGTCCTCGATGAGCTTGAGGATATGTTTGATCTTGTCATCCTCTGACATGCTGGGATATACCCGCTTGCAGAAATCCAGAACATCCTCAATGTAGCTGGGGAATGTCTCTCCAGGCTGCTGTGCGCGTTGGCGTAGGAGCTGTTCAGCGCGTAGTGTACGCACAGCTGGGCGATCAAACACTTCGGCAAAAATAGTTGCAAACGCGGACCAGCTAGCAAAGCCGGATTCGTGGTTGAAAAACCAAAGTATGGCTATGTCGGCGAGGTAGAAATGCACGTGGGTGCATTTCTACTTGCCATCCCATTTCTTATGGGCACGTAGACGTACGTACGATGACAGCCAGTCTTCAACGTCGAGTTCGGCGGTCCCACTGAAGATGGGAGGGTCGCGTTGACGAGGGACGCCGGCGCAGATGACAGTGGCAGCCGGTGGTGCAGGCAACAAGGTGGCGGGATCCGGCATAGTGCAGGGCGATCTTGTAGGCAGGGTTCGAGTGCGCAGCTCCAGGACGAGGCGAAGGATCTCAGCAACCTCCACCAAATGCGACGAGGTGTATTGTGGTTCACAACGTTCTGGAACGCTAGGCAAATGCACTGCAAGGGCTGTCCGTACCACGGGGCTCGCTCGAGATCAAGGCACGGTCCTTCGTCTTCCTCGTCAGTCGGCACATATAGGGGCGCGTCTGCTTCATTACAACACATAAAGAAATATATATATATATATATATATATATATATATATATATATATATATATATATATATATATATATATATATATATATTGTGACGCTCTTACGTGCATAGTGGGTTCACGCCTAAACAAACAGTATGCGGGGGCACCGAAGAGTGGTGCACGAAGAAGACGACAGGTGGCTGGCTAGCTGAATCTCCACAGGCTCTCAGCTGATCAAGGCCAGCGCATCTAACTTTACCCACTTCGAAGTAACGCCTTTTGTAGGCGTAACAGAGTGGTGGAAGTTCTGGGTAGGACACAATGTACCACGGAGTCGCAACATCTAGAACTTCGCCGCAGCCGTCGTCTTGCCGGTATCTTGCCAACGACCTTCCCTATGGCTCAGGACGGAGGTGGACAAATTCCAGCTCTAGTTTCACCTGCTCAAAAGTCAGCGCCAGTTAGACCTTTGCAGCACTACATGGAACCACGCTCGTTCGCGGGAAAAGTGGGCGAAGACGTCGACGAGTGGCTGACGCACTACGCCAGGGTGAGCCGCTACAACCGTTGGGATTCTGTCAGTCAGCTTGAATATGTCGTACTCTTTCTGAGTGAGACAGCGCTGATGTGGTATGAAAACCACGAAGACTCCCTAACAACGTGGGAGCGCTTCGTTGAGGAAATTAAGAAGTGTTTTAGCGACTCCTACACCAAACAGAAACGCGCCGAGAGAACACTAGCTCGAAGAACTCAAGCTCGATCCTGGAGAAACATGCAATGTATGCATAGAGGAAATCCTCAAGCTGTGCAAAATCGCAAATTCGCACATGTCTGAGGAAGACCGACTCGGACATGTCCTCAAAGGAATTGCAGAAGATGTATGCAATTTCCTCATAAGCCGGGAACACGTTGATTCCGTCTCAGATGTCGTGCGTCATTGCCGTACGTTTGAGACGTTGAAAACACGTCGCATTGTGTCAAAATTTTGACGCTTGGCGAATGTGACCACCATTGCCAGCGTCGATGAGAGCCCGTCCGCCGATCTTTCGTCTACTATACGGCAGATCGTGCGTCAAGAACGGCTGCGGCACCAGGAACTTGCGCGCGACGTCGTACGACAACCTGATGCTTATTACCCGCAACACATGGCGCCTGCCGCACCCTGCGCTTCCTGGCAACCGGCGGTATGTGTCACAGACGTCAACCACAGAGGAGCTCCATGGCCACGTGAGGTCACATTTACGCCCGAACACCGACATGCAGAACACCCTCGCCCCAGCAGGTTTGCACCAAGACCGACCGTTCCTCCCGTGCAGCAGGTTCAGCAGCTTCGCTCTGCTACACGACCCCCCACGGCTGAGCGCTTCGAAGGGCAGTTCATCGATCGTCGTTTACCTGTGTGTTATAGCTGTGGCGACTTGGGTCACATTGCCAGGTACTGCAATCGCCGCCAACCACCGAGGTTCGACCGATCGACGATGTCTAGGCGGTACCGCGCTCCTCTGGGCGAAACATATTCGCCCTCGCACACATATTTAGGAAACTTGCCTCACCAGCACCCACAGCCGCTGCGGAACCGTTCTGCAGCATGCGATCGCAGATTGACAACACCACCCGCTCCTCGTGTAAGCCGATCGCCCTCTCCGCGGCGTCGATACCCGTCGCCACCTCCGGAAAACTAGCCAGCGCGGCCTTTGGAGGTGAGGTCGCTGGACAATCTTCCATGTCGACAGAGATACCTCCAACCATTTGTATGTTTAAGAATAAGGTGTCTTTATTGATTGACGGGGTTTCATCCATGGCCTTAGTGGACCCGGGAGCAACCGTTTCAGTGATGAGTCTTGCGTTCAAAAGCCTCCTAGGACGAAAAGTGATGTTTCGCTGGGACCGTGCCGATACGTTTAGTGGAGTGAGTGGGGAGTTTTTTGTATCCTGTGGGCGTGTGTAATGTAGAAGTTACCTTGGGTGGTCAAATATTTAACGCGGAGTTCGCTGTTCTACCTCATTCTACGCATGACGTAATCCTGGGCCTTGATTTTTTGAAACTGTGTGGTGCCACCGTCGACTGCAAAACGGGTGAAATCAGTGTAGGTACGAGCTTTTCTGTTGCGTTTATGGAAGGCGCACCGTATCGTGAAAGTGTGCTTTGTGTATCCCGGGATACAGTTGTGCCTCCGTTATCCGCAACGTGTGTTTCAGTTGCCTGTTTCCCTACCACAGAGGGAACGTTTGACGCTACCGTGGAGCCCGTTCATCTGAGTTGCATCAAGAGGAATGTACTGATACCGTATTGCACGCTGTCAGTTGTTCAGGGACGCACTAACTTATGGGACGTTAACTGTTCCAGTGAACCCGCAATACTACCACACGGTCTGAAACTTGCCTTCTACCATGAAGATGAAGAGCTGTCGCTCGCCATTCTTACAGAGGCCCTGTATGAGCGCCATTTTGTTAATGCCTGCCCTGCGGCGCACTCCTCATTTCTGACTACGGTAAACAAGGCACTCAGCACTAATCAGCGTCACGAAGTGGCGAATATTTTGCTAAAACATGCCAGACTGTTTTTTTTCCAGCAAGAGGCCCCTCCCCCCACCATTGTTTCTTCTTTCTCGTATACACCATTGCATAGGTACGGGATCTGCCCAACCATTGCGACAGAAACCATACAGAGTCCCACCATCGGAACGCAAGGTGATCAATGACCAAGTCCACGAAATGCTAAATAAGAATGTAATTCAAGAATCCTTGGGCAGCGAATCAAGAGTCCGTGGGCTAGCGCCAGTGATTCTGGTTAGAAAGAAAGATGGTACATGGCGATCTTGTGTTGACTACCGCCGCCTCAACACCATAACTAAAAAGGACGTATATCCTCTTCCACGTATTGATGATGCTATCGACTGCCTCTCATCAGCGTCTTACTTTTCGTCTGTTGACTTGAGGTCGGGGTACTGGCAGATTCCTATGCACAAGGCAGACAAGGAGAAAACGGCATTTGTAACACCAGATGGACTTCTTGAATTTAATGTGATGCCGTTCGGGCTCTGAAATGTGCCTGAAACTTCCGAGCGCTTCATGGACAACATCCTGCGATGGCCTTGATCAGCTGAGCGCCTGTCGAGATTCAGCTAGCCAACCACTCGTCGTCTTCTTCGTTCACCACTCTTCGGTGCCCCCGCATACTGTTTGTTGAGGCGTGAACCCACTATGCACGGAAGAGCATAATATATATATATATATATATATATATATATATATATATATATATATATATATATATATATATATATATATATATTTGTGTGTGTGTCTGTGTGTAAAACGAGAGGAAAGGGGGCTAACTGAGTGGCCCGATATTTATAGTCATAGCATAAGAAGCCAAGAAACACTGACACCAAGGACAACATAGGGGAAATTACTTTTACCTAATAAATGTAATAAAGAAACGATAAATTATTGGAAAATAAAGTGGATGAAGAAACAACTTGCCGCAGATGGGCAAAGGTCTCACAACTTTCGCATAGCGCGTTTGATGCTGTGCTAATTGAGCTAGCGGCGCGGCGCCGTTTATCCATCCACTTTCTTCGGTATTTAATAACTTCTTATGCTGTTGGTTTCTCATTGATTGATTGATTGAGTAACTTTTATTTTACAGTCCTGCAGAATGCGTATTAGCACGTCGCATGGTGTATATATATATATATATATATATATATATATATATATATATATATATATATATATGTGGCATATGTATTATGGCATATTTTGTCGTTCGCAACTTGTGTAGCTTTTAAAGTATGCACGGTACAAATATGGTGCAGCTGCTAGATTTATTCATTTAGTACATACTGCAGACCCTTCGGTCCAAGAAGAGGGGCTCTAGAGCGCGTACAGAGAATAGTAAATAAATCAGCAGGAACACGCAATTACCAACATTAAATTGCCAAATTTAGTCACACTGTGTCTGTAAAGCATGGTTCCAGTCCGATATTGTTCCGGGAAAAAAGAAAATATAAACGTAGCAGTTCAAGCATAATAGGGCGTTAGTGGGTCAGGATGATACTGTTTTGTTTGCCGTGTTATTGGAGGCGTTATGTAAGTCGATTGTTTCATTTCAAGCTTGTTGTTGAGAAGGAGGGAAAGGAACTCACGCCTCAGCTGCTTTCGGCGTGATTCAACATAGGTACATAATTTTCTTACATATTTAGAGGGAGAGTCCAGCCTCGCGAACTTATGAAATATAAACCAACCAGCCTTTCTCTGTATTTCTGGAAGACGCGGGATATTTGACTTAATTTCAGGATCCCATGATATACATGAATACTGAAACATTGGTCTTTAAATGAAAAATAACACAGCAATATTACGCTAGGAGGGGCATCCCTCACTTTGTGTCTTAGGAAACAGTTTGCGGAAAGCAGAAGAACAAATGCCATAAATGCGCACGTTCCACGACAATGTGTCAGTCAGAGAAACACCTAGATATTTGTAGTTGTTAGCTGACGCAGTGCTGACGAACCTAGTGTATAAAAATAAGTTGGTTATGTTTTTTACGAGTTATACGAATAAATACGAATTTCTCAGCGTTAAACATACCCCATTCGTTACAGCACTTCAATATGTTGTTTAAATGCCTTTGGAGGACTATCTGACAATTCTGACAAGTTGTAGCACTGTACAAAACACAATCATCGGCAAACAGTCTGATTTGCGATTTGCACACCGGGAAGTTACTTGAACGATGTCATTTCTATACGCTAGGAACAGGAAAGCCCCCAAGACACTACTCTGCGGCAGCCCTGACGTGATTAGAAGAGTGACCGAGCTATGTTCACAAGCGTAATCCAGAAGCGGGCTGTGCGTCACATTATGAATATGTCAGTCGGAGCCCACACTGCGCAGGATTCTGAAGAATCCTTGGCATAATTCCATTGCCCAATTTCTATGGACAAACATTGACTCGGAGGCACAGGTGCTTTGTAAAAGTGCTCACGCAATACATTTCTTATAACTTTGTCAGCTCTACGGCAACAGCAATACACTCATGACACACGGACTGCCAGTAACTGGCATTTGTCGAAAGTTCGCACAAAATATGGCCGAAGGAAACTATCGCGCACCTTATCATACCTATTAAATAAAGAAAATCTTGGTTCTGCTTGTTGTAATATGTTTTGCCATGTTTCGTTTGTACTTTTCCTGCATATGCATAGCTTAAGTAAATTACTTTTGTACTTGTCACCTTTTTATTTTTACCGCGGTTTTTACTGCCAGTCATTACTCCGTTTACTTTTTCCATCCGCGCCCATTTGAATGCATTCGGTGGAAGAGGTGTCAGGTGCACAAATTTTTGTTCTTGCCGTTTTTTATTGTCGCGAATGTGTAATCTCGTATTTGTTAGCTGTATGTATAGTACCTTCTGCGTCTTTTTCTTTTCTTTAAATATGCTGTCCGCAAAGTCCAAGTTATTTGCAGGGGCGCAGGCCCCTAGTCAGTACTTTGCACATTATTTTTGTCTGCGACCCTAGACGTCCGTGTGGTGCTCAGTAAATTTTATTCTATTAAAATTTGAATGGTAAAAGCCAAAGAAGGCGCTTCCGAGGGCAGGAAGAAGGAAATTATTAGATCACGGCACACAAGTATACACAACCACCAACAGTACAAATACAAGGACACTGATCGGGCAAGCGGAAAATATTTCCAATCGTCCCTACAAGGCTTTTCGATCTAGTAGCACAGTGTGCTCACATTTGGCTCGCGTCCCACGAAGCTGCCTCGGCGTGGCGGTCGAACGCATGCTAGGTCGGCTCCGTCGGCAATCGGTAAGTGTCGCGGAAATTCGTCCGACATCCACCCGAAACGGGCTCTCAGCGTCTTCGTGAAGCCGTCAAGAACCTATTAGTCTCACCTGGACTAATAGGTAAACACGCGTCCAGGTGGGCCCTTTTCTCGGCAATTTAGGACTGATTAGACTCACGCCATTCCCGAGCCCACCTAAGCCCAACGCCGGCGAAGCGCCGGCGAGGCGAACTCCGCGCCTCACCAGTCATGGCGGTGGCCGCGAAGGCAGGTTACGACTCCGGCACGATGCAGTGGATGGAACTTGAGGCTGCAGAAGCACGGCGGGACCCTGTACCCGGAGAAGATAAATTTCTTCAGATCATGGTTCGCCAAATGCAAGAGAAGCTCCCTGGGACGAAGCCACGAGGCTCGGCGGCCGCATCCCAGCAACAGACTCACAATGCAGGATTGGCTGCCACAGCTGGCGCCACCTCCGACTCCATGAGGCAATAAGGGCAGCTGGCACCGTGGAAGCCGACACAAGCAGCTCGTATCCGGACGGTCGAGTTGGCGACTGTGCTCAAGCCAAGAATTACCATGGATCTTCACGCTACGTTCGGCCCAAGCGGGATCGGCACTGCAGTGCAAGGCACCACGGGCAGTACAGCGAGCGCCGGTGTCTCAGTGTGGCTGGTATGGGATCAGAATATCGCCGTCGTGGGTGTGAAGACAGAAACCAAGGCTTCCAAGCTCATCGGGGACGTCACACTGATGATCGGGGACCGACAAGTACCGTTTCACGGACATTTAAAATCTGCTAGAGGAACCTGAGAAGGCGTCGTCAACGTTGCAGCCAACGAAACTTCGGAATCCCTTCGACACAAGCTCGAACGGATCGACGGCGAAATCCTGTACGTGCGGAAACTAGGAACATCTAACGTCGCCGTGGTGATTTTCCGTGCACGTCGCGTTCCAAGATTCATTCACTACTTTTTAGAAAAGGTGCCAGTGCGTTACTATAAGAAGACGGTTCCGGCATGCTACCGGCGTTGTGCGGTGGTCCACAGAGCAGATGCATGCCCCAACCCGGACAATCAGAGGTGCATTGACTGCGGTGCGACGGTGGACATCACTCCGGACGGCCCAGTGGAGCACAATTGCCAACCCAAGTGCCTGATTTGCGGGGAAAACCAATTCAGTGGCTCTGTGGAGCGTGTGGGAAAATTCAGGAAGGCATGGAAGCCCGCATCACCCCAGCTGAAACAAGGACAACCGGTACAACACAAGCAAGGAGGACTCCCAACGCCTCCCAATACTGGCGTAAAGAAACCACAGGGTGGCAAGCAAAGCAAAAATGGACAGCCCAAACCCAGCAATGGACAGGCTGGACGGAGGTGGAAGCTGCCTGCCTTCCAGGCCGGAGATTTTCCCCCGGTGGTAAGCCCGCTGCAAAAGGTGAGCAGCTGGTCAGGGATAGCCTCTCAGTCTCCAATTACCACCTACCTCTCCCCTTCCGAAATCGAAATTATAAAACAGCTAGAAATCATGCAAACACCGATTGCCACTCTAGAACGCGAAAACCAGGCGCTGAAAGCGACGCAGGCTCCACCACGAATGGAGCCGGAGTCTATGGAGGCCTCGACCAGCTCGGACGAGGAGCAGGAGTCTAGGTCTGACCGATAAGGCTATACTATCGTTTCACAAATCGTAGTGGCCACTTCAAAGGACATAGAGACACGTCTTAGCAGGCTGGAAGCAAAATTTGAAGAACAGAACAAAGTGATATTGGAACAAAGCAATCTCATGGTGGAACACATTATTACACAACAGGTAAACCTTGCACTTCAGGCGGTGATCCAGGCCATGAAGCAGAGTCTTGTGCCGATATTCACGGCCAGCATACTTCAGACTGTCCAAATTTGACTTACTCCCCAATTGGAGGAAATCAAAGCTAGCTATAAATGTCGGAATAACGCCGACGCAAAATTGTTCATCGTAATCCGGCAAACTCTGAATCTGAGGGTGCTATGGAGCAACCCATTTCATATCAAATAGAGACTTCCATGCCTACTCAGGCTCCCACAGAGGCCCCAGTGGTGACGATGCCACCCCCTCAACAATACATTCATGACGACATGAAAGACAATAATAAAGAAGCCCAAGCAACATAAGTAAGAGATTATCAAAGGGAATTGGAGGGGCATTAGAGATGGGAAAAGCAGGGCCACTCGCCATCTCTCCCTGCAGACCCTAAGTTCAATGCCGGCGGTCATAGCGACACAAGAAACCGCACTGCAGGTGAAACTGCCTGGATACAATTCATTTCAGGGGGGGGGGGGGGTGTACCCTGTATTTTCGTACATAAGGAGTGTATGGCTCGTCAGATAGACCTCGACCTTTCGGTGGGACATAAATACACGATGGTCAACACCCTACCTTATAGAAAACGAGACTCTAACTTATACATTCTTAATGTTTGCAGTTCCCCCAGATCCAACCTAAGCGTCTTCACGAAATCTTTTACAAAGCAATTAAGGAAGCGGATAAGCGCCCCCTAGTGATCATGGGCGATTTTAACGCCCCCCCGGCTACTACTGGGGTTACGCCCGCCAAATCGCCAAAGGTCGCCAAATTGGCAGAACTAATCTCCGCTCTCTGCCTATCGCTCTTAACAGACCCAAAGCAATGTACTAGAGTCGGAAATTCAGTAAACCGAGATACATGTCCGGATCTATCATTGGTTAAAGATGTATCTCATGCAACGTGGGAAAATTTAACTCAGACGCTCGGTATCGATCACTCTCTCCTCAATATCACCATTTCCGCTAAAGCAGCATGCAGAACGGGGAGCCAAGCCATGCTCACAAATTGGACAGCTTTTCACTCTCAGGCAATCGCCTCTGTTTTGGAAGCGGGAGTATACACAGAATGGGGGCGAAGCAGCTCACTGCAACCAACACCAAGTGTCGCACAATTTTACAGACCACGGAAGAAATTACTGCAGTAGACAATCACCTGCTCCACCTTTTTGAGGCCCAAAGGAGTTTAATTGGAATCTCATTTAGAGCCGCGAAGCCAAACCAAGCAGAGAAGCTCGCTATCGCCTTGGCGACTGCAGGCCCCACATGGAAATGCATACTCACAAAATCTTGAAGGGCCTGTAAAAGCTACTTGGCAGGGGAAATCTCTCCGCTAGCCAACAAAATTCTGAGACTCTGCATCACGCACCGAAATATCGCGCCAAAACGAATGATCTGGACTCGAGGTAATGAAGCTGCAAATGCTGTGGCTCGCGCACTCGTTCCGCGGTAACCATCTTGTTGCCCTAAACAGACTCAACGTCCTACCCCTCTAATATGGTTCAGTACAATGCGAGATTATCCCCCTCCAACGAAAGGTCTATCTTACGCAGGAGAACACGTCCTACGGCGCCTATAATACGTTGCTCTGCCCAGCTGTAGTTAAACATTTCGATTCAAAATCAACGGTCAATGCCAGCGCTGTGGTGATTTGGCGGTTATATATCACATGATCTGGGCCTGCCAACAGAATCACAAACTATCACCTATTTTCTACTCACTCGAGAGGACTCTGAGGCGACTCTGCTGCTTAGCAGCTGCGGACTAGAGGAACAATGAGCTCTGGTTCAACGGGCTCGAGCGGCGGCTGCGACAAATGATATCCCGGGCTAAGGACGACACATAGTTTAGTGGAGCCTACCAGCTTCACCCTCTCGGTTGAATAAAAGTTTTCGCCAATATCACCACCCGCAAAGCTGGCGTGGTGCGTCGCTCGGTGATTTGCACGACAGGAGACGGCAGGCGAGCTCCCGCAGACTTGTGCTAGTCGGCTGGGTGACTAGAACAAGACTAAACTCGTGCGTTAGCGCTCGACTGGGTCGCTCCGACAGCCGTTCACATTCGACACAAGCCAAGGCGTCTTCCTTACTCCGCTTCTCAGCTCCGTCTATCTCTTCCGTGGATTCCTGTGTTCTTTTTCCATTGCAGGCGCAACACCGGTGCTTGCACGCTCCAGCACCTGCACATAGTTTAGTGGAGCCTACCAGCTTCACCCTCTCTGTTGAATAAAGGTCTTCGCCAATATCACCCCCCGCAAAGCTGGCGTAGTGCGTCGCTCGGTGATTTCGTCACCCCTGCTCGCCTGCCGTCTCCACGCTCATGGTTCGATCCCGCGGGGACGGTGGTGCTACGCAGTCCAGTCTGTGGCGTCGACACGGCGTGCGGCCTAGCTGCAGCATCACAGCTGTTCATCGTCGAAAATGCGACCGTCGTGATGTGACGCGAAGTGTTACCTTGCCTGCACCACTCGTGTTAGTTGTTCTTTGGCGAGCCTCGGTCTCCTCGGCACTGAGTGAGTGCTTCGGCGCCATTCTGGATTATAGCGTTGTAACTCACAGAAATGCACTCTCTCTCTATTCCCTCTCTGACATTCTCCCCACCTCATCCTTCTACTGTCGTTGATGTTGCGGGTGAGCATGGAGACAAGCGCGGCAACTCCTGCACTGCATTTGTGAGGGGTCACGCCTAATGACGGCGTCCAGAGGGCATTGTGCGCACGCGATGCAGCGCAAATGTTGACACGAGCTTCTCGGGTCGTGTTTAGGCTGTTTCACATGGCGCGATTTTCAGTCAGCGACACAGTGGATTCCGTCGCTCAGCGACCGCCGCGACGTCGTGGGCTCTCCGCGACTGCATTCCAACAAGTTGGTCGCGCCGTCGCTGAGTCGCAGCGATCGGCGCGATGTGGGAAGGGCAATGTATGTGACGAAACAAAGCACTGTCAAAATAGGCGCTTTCCTGTTTTACCGCGCGTTGGTAGCTCTGTAGAGCCATGTCGCACGCCCGTTTTAGTTATGCTTTAATGGAGCGTACCCACCGGCGCATGCGGCTTAGGAGTTTCATAAACATTTTCTTTTTCTTCTGCTTACCCAATTCGTTTAACAGGAGAAGCTGCACGCTATACAGGTCGGGAGAAGGACGCCGCTTCAACATAAGGCACGTATCCACCCGATCGCCACCGTCGTCAACCTCTTCATCGCTGCAAATTGGGCCAGGTGCTTATACGTGCGCACTGAACTGTAGCTTGTTCTTCTGCAAAAGGAAATCCTCATCCACAAAAACAAAAGTTGCGGCTTCCATAGTAACAACGAAACTAGAGTGTACTGAACGGAACCACCTCACTGACGCCGCCCAAGCCGCACGCTCATACTTGCGGTGTTGTGCAGCATCTCACTTACCGCATCTGCAAGCTGTTGTAAATTCTACACGCTTTTAAACGTGAAAAAAAATGTTGTACTTACTCTATTATCGAGTAATAATAGTAGAGTTCTAACATTTGACTAGTTTCCACGTTGTTTTTATTTAACGATGCAGCGCTGCCGCAAAAGCATGTGAAACTGTCAGCGAAAATTGCTCAGCGACGTGCGCGGCAGAAGAATTTTTTTTCGCCCAATCGCGTCACGTGAAACACCCTTTTGTATCACGCTATTGTCATGTATTATCGCGATAGCGTTAAGGGCCCCGTGCCGCAGAAAACCCGCAGAAATCATTCTGAACCACAACCAGGCAGGCTATCCACGTGGCTCATACCTTGTCTTATATTCTTTACAATGGTATTCCTCGGAATTTTTAGAATGACAGTTCATAAACAATGCCATGAAACAAAACACAGACAGTGCATGACTTTTATGTTTTTGTCCACGGCTACGTCCCGACGCGGCCGGCTTTATCGGCGTGCAGCAGCAGCAGCAGCAGCAGCATGACGCTGACCAGGGACCTCTTCTACTATACTCAAAAGTAGGGAAACTCGGATAGCTTTCTTAGTGCCCCACGATCAAGCGAAGACGTTCGACAGGGTCAAGTCACGGTGCGTGTTCGCATTGCTGAGCTACTTCTTGTTACTGGACGAGTTCGTAAAATGTTTTGAGCTGCCATATGAGGATACCAACGGCCATCTGTGCATCAACGGGGATTTGACTCAAAGCCTCCTTGTTGACAGGGGCGTCAGGCAATGATGTGCGGCCGCCTAAGTTTTATACGTGTTGTCGGTGGGCCACCAATCAGAAGAGTGGATAAGTGCCCTTTTCTCAGAGGATCGCCGAAGCGCCGAAGAAGCTGACATTACCGCCTATGCGGATGACATTCATACATTTGTAAGAAACAACGCTACCTTCCGCATTTTTGTACAGCTCTTTAGGAGTATTGCGCTCTCTCTCTGGCGCGCCCTTCAACACCTATGAAAGCAAGGCGCTATGCTTTTGGGCATTCACCGTGATCTTGGAAGAAGGAATCATCAGAAACATAATATGGGAACACGGGAGGGTCAATACAATGGACACAATACGTAGCGCTTCGCCTTTCAAGCTTGTCACTTACTGCGAGGGCACATGTGGTCAGTACCCAAGCATGTGCGTACGCCTCCTATATATCGCTTTCATGCGACGTAGTTTCATCCAGCGCCTCTCGACACTAGCTGGGGCCTTCATAACAGAACAGGAGCCCACCAAGGTGAAACGTTGCCTCAAACTTCCTGCCAGGAGCTGTGGTTTGGACGCCCGCGGATTCTTAGTGGCCCCTATAGCCAGTGCTACTGGGTAGGTGTCAATGCTTTACACAGAGAGAGAGGGACCCATAAGATACACACATTGCAAGAGCAGGGGAAAAATTCGCAAAAGAACACGTATATGTTTCCTAAAACCCTTTTCTGCAAAACTAACCACGCTTCGCATCACGTGAACGTGAACTAGAGTCTGTTCAATTTTTTTTTTTTTACGAGCCAACAAATTTCATTCAGTGATGGAATATGCAGCAAAAACATTTTTTTTGTGCTCCCACTGTGCGAGGATACACCGTCAGATAGAATAGAACACTTTCACTCCGATTACAAAAATCAATGGCACAAAGTAATAAACAATCTGGAGTATTGAAGCCAGACGCTGTTGTAGATCAATGGTTACCATAGATAACAATGCTCTCCTCGGCGACGGTATGTACATGCGAAACTACGACGTGTGGTTGCTTGAGCAACAATTTTCATCGTCGAACCTACCTGGAGCTTGCGTCGAGACACAGAGAAGTAGAGGCCGACCAGGTATCCGACAACAGTGAGGATGCCGAACACGGCACAATCAGCTGCGTCGAGGCTCTTGGTGGAATTCATTCGTCACCTCTTGTGCTTCTCAGGCACTTTCTCTTGAAAGAATTGTACTGCGATGCAACACAAATGAATTATCTTGCTGCATGAATTTTGTGACATCCCATTCATTGCGGAAACTCCTCTATCGAACATCGGATTTTAATCTACAAGAAATGTTTAAGCGTCGCTTGACGTAGATATGACAGTTCCAGTCGTTGAGCTAGATTGCTCGCAGAAGTGACTTGCAATGTAAGGTGAAATGCACCGACTGACTAATTATCAAACTCTCACTAATTTACTTTCAAGCTAATGAATATGGTGCACAAAGAACAATTTAGAATTGCCCCTGCACAACTCACAATGAATAGTTATGTAAAAAAATGTTATGTGGCTGACACTAGACTTCTGGTATTGGTTCGCGAAATCTGCGACAAAATGTCTTGCTGCTCGGCTGCATTCGTCTTCTGCAGCTTAAGAACGTGTTTTGGCAAAAAATTCGTGGAACAATGCATTTGGCCGCAGGTTTCGCTGCGGTTATCCAATGACACTTGTTTGTTTCAAAATTGGTTCCAAGTGGACGCGCTCTGCGAAATCACCAGCTTCCATTATGAGCTGTGATGTATATAAGTAAAAGTATTGACTTAAAAAGTGTTCTTGCCTATATGATTAAAAGCAGCCAAATCAATTATTGATTTTTAGGCAAACAACGTTTCCTCAAATAACCTACCTTTACTTAAGCATAGCCCGTTTGGCACAAGCTATCTTTAATCTTTTATTGAAATAAAAAAAAAAGATCAAGTATACTGTGATGCATTGAACGTAAACCGATATAATCTCATGTCTGGCCAAGATATCTCTTGTTGATTCCCAACAGGCACTTGATTTGCGTGTCTTTGCATAGTGCCGCAGTGAAAGACTGCTGCCTTGCCATAGCAGACCAAGTGCACTGAAATCGCCTGTTGTTAAAAGTTTGTGATGTGAGTAAAGTTTACTGCAGCAACATTGGATGACATACGTCGCCTAAATTCAACAACATGAACGCCCGAATGCAATAAAAGAAGACAAGTTCTTTCGGCCTTCATGGCGAACTTAACCAAATTAATTCTTGTTTACTTGTTGCAGCAGTGCACTTGGTAGGGCTATCTACTACTTACGTGTAAAATGTCTCCACAACACCCTTGGCCCTGTTAAAAGAAAAATGCTTTCGAATTTGCGTAATCTGCACGGAAATTACACGTGAGTATTACGATGTTTCAATGGTAATTCTGATTGTTATGATTAGACGATGTGATATAAGAAATGAGTTTTTCAACCGTTCGTGTGACTTCAAATACTGCGTAAAAAAGTTGTCGCCGCTTCGTAGCGCATTCTCTGGCTGGAAAAATAATAAAAAAAACTGAATGTTCACTGTGAATGAACACAGCAGCCAGGAAAAGAACATCATCCTTTCTAATGCGAAGAGGCTAAGGATTCTGCCGGTCATGGAGCACCGCAAAGTGCGTTAATACTGCGCGAAATGGCTTTGAACCTCGTCGACAACGCGTTCCAATCTTTCGCCATATCGAGAGCCTTGCTTCCGCAACGCGTGAGGCCAGCATGGCGGCGATTAGACGACATTTACGCAGGTGCACTTCGCAGAGATGAAGAACGGTTTAAACAAAGTCAAGACATCACTTACGCTACGTATAAGGCGACGCTGTCTGTTTCCTTTCCTATTGCGGCGATGTCCCCTTAAGACTCCGTTGGCTACAGCATAATTCAAACGAGAGCGAAGGTGCAGAACACAGCAGATGAACAATTGAGACACCCTGTGGGGCTGCTGTGAAGGCCCTTCAGCATTCTAAACACGCTCAAATATTCAGTGGAAGCTGCTGGTTGCCACAACTAGCACGGTCGAAAAAAAAAAAGGCTGCTGTAGGTGTCTGCCTCTGCAGGATCTATCTCGGACACACACACACACACACACACACACACACACACACACACACACACACACACACACACACACACACACACACACACACACACACACACACACACACATATATATATATATATATATATATATATATATATATATATATATATATATATATTTATTGATAATGTCATTGCCGGAACTGCAGGCGGATTCCATGAAGCAGCCGGCACTCCTCGCCCTCGCGCTGTGGTAGACTGTCACGCGTAGGGCTAGGATGCGTAAGAGCAAGCGCGCCGAGCCTACACATGAGACAACGCAATTGGATCTGCGACGACCTTCCACCTGACATAGCAGCATTTCATTGTAGAACTGCCAGCAGTTTATCTCCCCAATAGCACGTTGGAATGGCGCGCGTGGGGTTTCGTGCGCACACAAGGTTCTCTCCTCGAATGACGATGGTAAACACCAATTACGTGTCGAGGTCGCAGCAATGTCGATCTGGGGGGCTATGCAGGATGCGGCTAGTTTCTCGTTCACCTGAGCTTTACCCGAGTTTGCTCGACGGCAGTCATTGAACGGAGATAGCGCGGAACGCGCGAAAGCTACAGGCAAAAAAATGTGTAGACAAAGAACAGCGTATGACAACATGAGTGCACGCTGCGTCCGCGTTTCAAGCGCAGATGGCTGCACAACGAAACTCGCCAGCGCCGCGTATTGTTATCAACGGATTATTGCAACTTAGCAATACCGTGACTGTCCCGCTGTCTATCTGCACACTTGCCATGAGCCGCTTGCCGCGCCTTTCCCGGGCACGGCAAGGCCGTGCCTCTTCTTTCTGGCACTCTCTTTCCATCCTCCATCGAATGCGAACAGGGCACATGCGGCGCATTCTTGCACCTACACTTTCACTCAAACGAATATGTTAAAATACAACAAATAAAATAACGAACATTCTTATTTTTTTAAGTATTTGTTTTTCGTTTTGACTGCTAGAAATTTCTGATGACAAACGGAGATCGAGCAAATTATTAAATTTTGCACCTCTTACAGCAAGTGGCAACAGTGAGCCGAAAGCTTAGAAGCGCCACGGCGGCCGCATTTCGATGGGGGCGAAATGCGAAAACACCCGTGTGCTTAGATTTAGGTGCACGTTAAAGAACCCCAGGTGGTCGAAATTTCCGGAGTCCTCCACTACGGCGTGCCTCATAATCAGAAAGTGGTTTTGGCACGTAAAACCCCAAATATTATTATTAAAGCTTAGAAGCGTATAGATTGAAGCGGGTCGCACGCAGGCGGCAGTTCATACGGTGAGAAGTCGCCTAGGGGCGCTGCAGTGCTATTCTCAATAAAGTCACCCATGACCCATGGAGGGTCATGGTCAATCTTTCTCTATTAGGGGAATAGAAACGCAGCGCCGTGGAACGGCTGTTCATCGCAGGCGTTTCACTAGGCCATTAAGGCCCCCGCTTTAGCAACTAAAAACGACACATTAGAGCAACGGCTGTCGCTGCAAAACGGCGGTACGTTATTTTAGGGTCCGTAGTGACGCAGTTCAATCAAAAAGTACCAGTTTATCTTTGTGCGCGAAGCCTCTGCGATACAGTGCGAAGATGTGCGTGCTTTCCAGCGACACAATTAATCGCTTGTCATCGCTTGCGTAGTGAAAGTGCCTCTGAGCGCATGTACGCAGTATTTGAGTGTGTTGTGCAGTCCGAGGTGCTTGTGGACACGGAGTAAGACATTTGGGAGGTGAAACTCCCGTCAGCGCGAGCGAGCGCGGGCGACCACAAAAGGTCACAATTGTTGTATGCGCCGACGGGGCCGTATACAGTGGCGGCGCCACGCGGCGCGTCGTAGAAGCCGCAGCTAAAGGAAAAAAAAAATGCAGCGCCCGGGCAGGCGGCTCCGGCGGCGTGCGTCGATTTGTCGTACAAAAATCCCTCACGTGACCTGATCCTAGGTGCCTAAGGACAGCATCGTTTAGGGATTTTTGAGAAGGCGCGATGCTGGCGCCAAGCGACGCCGTGGCGTGTTCGTCCTCGGCGTGATCGTTCTCTGGACCGCGCGTTGTTCAACATTGTTCACGTGTTTGTGCGTGCGTTGCTTGTGTGTTGGTTGTAGGTTCTGTGTTACTTGGCGGAAAGCCGTGAGTAGTGGTGGTGCGGCAGTGCGGCTTTGGCCTCGGTGAGCTCTGGCAGTACAGAATCAGCGTTGTGTGACCCGTGCCTTCTTGAGAACCCGGCGGTGGTGACAATTGAAATATCGAAGTGGCCTAGCGCCTCGGCAGCGAAGCTCTGCGAACCGCGATGTGGCGTCGCCGTGTCCAACTTTGCTTAACGAACATCAAGGGATGTGCTGCTCGCTGCAAGTCATGTAAATGCAACTGCGTCGACCGCCCACTGTTCAGCGCTGAATGTATGTTTGGTGTGCTGCGCTTGAAACGAGTGGTGCAGCCGTGCAGCGGGGGTGGCGGAGGAGCAGAGTGGTTTAGGGGCTCCGTTTGCGCGTTCACAGACATGTGCTCCCGTCTTGGTCTCATTAGCGGCTGTTGCGGGATTGTGGTGTGCTAGCTCCTTGCCTAGTATGAAGTTTACGACGCTAACACACAGCATGTTCACGTTCTTTCGCGTTATATGTCATTTGCATGACGATAGAGTTGAAAACGAGACATATCTCTGTGTTCTTTCCGTTTGTGTGTTGTAAATTACTTTCTGTTGTGGAAGTTCTGGGAGTCTTATTACGCAAGGAGTGCGAACGTAAACAAACACATATGTGTGTCTGAAATTTTGAATTACCCATAATACCCTTTACGACTGATAAGTGGGCTACACGGCCTGTGTGAATCAGCTACCGTATGTTGCGACGCTCTTTCGTGTGGTAGACTGATGCATGGTGCGCGCTTATTTCTGTACTGTTGCAAAAACCATTTGTTTATTCACTCAATGCAAATGTACGGTTTCTTCGCCGCAGTACATTTTAGTTACGCGGTGAAGCGTACTAAAAGTGGGAGGGCGCCGCTATCAGCCAGCGTAGTATGTCCACTTAGGCGACCTGAGAGGCGGCGGGTGCGCGAGTGTATAATTAAAGAACTCTTTATTATGTCCAGTGACAGTGGAGATAATTAACTGTAGCACCAAAGTAGTGGACCACTACCAGAACGAAGGCATGTAGTATGCCCATCTGAATTCTTGTGCTTATGCCAGTTTTCTTTTTTACAGCAATAGCTGCTATGGGCTAACTCCCCTGGTTGTTCTGATGTCTACTGGTGTTGTCACTGGAATTCCCAAATTTCTTGCTAGAATATTGCAAATAAAGTTCTCATTGTGCTGCCAGGATTCAAGCATACGATCAAAAGAGTGGCAGTCCACAATTCTACATTTCAGCCATTCTGCTGAAGGTACAGTCGTGGTGAATACTGATCCCGGAGAGCGTGATCTAGCCAACAGGTGCCATTATTGGCTAACACCTGCTTAGTGTCTGCGTACTGTATATAGAGCTGGCATCCACACCTTGAAGTTCTTACACATCACCTTCCCACTTGTGAAGGCAGTCCTATGTTAAATTTTCTTTTTATATGTGATGACAATGATGGGGAGCATCTGCTTCATTAATCTTCAAGTGCTTGGCTTATCAGATTTATTGGATGAAGCTGTTGGTGTCTTGTTTTCCTCAAGCAAAGCGCGAAACCTAGCAATGGGTAGCCCAAATATAGATTTGAGAAAACCAAAACGAATTCAGCAGTAAGAAGCTAAAGGGTTGTTTTGGTGTAGATCAGTGGCCAAGTCCGGATATGAAAGAGGAGGAAGAAAAGCCAAGTCTTCCCACTTCAACACTGGGAGGCACAACTCCCACAAATAAATAAGACTCTTACTTATATTACTTTTTAAAGGAGATTACCGACTTGCATTGGGGGGGGGGGGGCAAGTGTTCACTTCAACAAACACTGCATGAAGTAAGCTTCCTGCACATATTTCATCAGCTACTGCATCATTGTTTCACATTATGAGTGAAACTGCAATTTTCTTTATGCCACAACTTGCCGAATTTTGTGTTTTGCAGTAGGATGTTAGCAGTGCTATTAAGGCGTTCATTACTCATGAATAGTAGTAGAGAGAAAAAAAAGAAAGAAAGCAGTGGCTGTTTGTGCGTAGACTATGCATACACCAGGTGCTCTTATGGTCATTTTTTCCCTATCCGCTAAACCATTCTAAGCAAGAAAAGTTTATGCACAGACCACAACTAAACCCCAGGTATCGTTGGTAAGCAAAATATATTTATTCGGTGACATTTTCTGCAGCCCTGCTATTGGGCTTTCCTTCCTTTTCAGCTGTGCAGGTTCATTAAGAAGTGATGAGACAGTTTGACAATTTTAATCGTTGAAAGACTTAGCGAAACCTTTTTTGGGTTGTTTTTTCTTGGTTTCATACTCTGCACATTGCATTTTAAGGCGTGCTTTCTGTGTTTGTTGCTTTTTCTTTATGGGTAGGGCATGTCAACATTTTTGTACACCATTTCAAGTATGTGGTGCCATAGACTGTTCTTAGATGGAGTCTTGCCCTCTCATTCTGTACAATATTATGTCGGTTTTTTGTGTCCAAGGCCGTTTTACAGCGTGATTGTAGCATTTTGCTGAGTTTTGCCTCTGTCACCCAAGCTTGAAAGATTGCTACCCACTGCTGGTGGCATGACACATGTCAGATTTCTTTTTCAATAAAAGGAAGTCTGTCACTTATCCTGTGCACTGGTTGTCTTTTGTCTCTTTGAATTGCAATTTGTTGCCTATATTTGCTCTTGTTGCATTTCAGATTAGGAACGGCTATCATAACTGACATTTAACCATATTGCACACAATGTGGATGATATGTAATTGCGATATATGGCCACCATAAATATAATAGAAGTTAATAATTCAATAGTGCCTTTGCATGGTGGTGCAGCCATGAATTGTGACTGTAAGGTACCAGTGCTGCAGGTAGCACTGCTTGTGCAGATTATAGTTCAACTCTGCTACTTTCAAGCATCATTGTCTTTATCTGCATTTGTATAGCTCCAGTTTCCGTGAACACAAATCTGGTGGAAGAGTGGCTTGCACCTGCAGTTGGGTCCAACGAATAGCCAAATTTCTGCCCGTTTTCATGTTATTAGCATATTAGTAAAGGCAGTCGTTTTTATAGTAGCATGTTTGCCCAGTGTAGAAGCCGCTGCAGGGTGCCAGGATCTCATACACATATTCAGCTTTGCAGGGGACACAGCATCTGGCACATAGTTTGTCACAGGCCATGTATTCGGGGCAAGTTGAGTTCACTCACTAGCAAAGGGAGAACCAAGCTTGTTGGATATGAAGTAAACCGCCTGTATACTCAGTGGCCTTCTTCATTTCGTGTGACATATGTGGTTATAGCGACCCTTGTTTTAAGCACTTCTTGTCCAGCAACGGTCGTTTGCTTTTGAAACACTCAGGATAGCTTTCAGCAAGCTGGACAGGAATAACACTGAAAAACCAGCAGATGTTAATTCTCGCACTTATCATGCGAAGCTTCGTACAGTATGATGAAGGCGTAAATAATGAGGGTGTTCCCAAGGCCTTGTAGCACATGTCACGAGTTTGGAGCAACATGATGTACATCACTTTTTTGGTCGCATGCTATAGGTTTAGCAGGTGTGGCCATGGTTGAAGTGCAGTGCAAGGTCAAGAACACAGATATCTATGAGCAGCACCCTGGTAAAGGAGACTCTGGGAAAACTAGTGGGAAGCCTGTTGAACATCTGGTTGACCCACTTGCTAGCTCCATCAGGCAAAGTATGATAAAGAGAAGGAAGTCATCAACACATCAGAAGGTTTTTACATATAAACACTGTGCTAAGGTCATAATATGCCAACAAGTCTGAGTGCGCAGGCTATGCACGACCAACTACATATACCTTCTGCTCGGACATTGCGCATTGTAACTAACAAGGATGGAGTGGACAAAAAAAGAGCAGCAGCTCCATTAATTTGGTTTCACTGGTATCAACAGTGTTTTGTAAGCGTACATTGTCATACTCATCAATGCCTTCTTGGGTGACATCAGCAAGGACCAGCTAGAGGAAAGGGGTAAAAGACGTCTTTACAAGATGAAAATGCATGCATGCATGGAGAGCATATTGTGTCCAAAAAGTAGGCACTTCACAGGGGCACTGGAGGAGAAGCAGGTTGTTAACAGTGGGCAAAGACAAGCTACTAGACACCCAACACTGTTGCCATGTAACGACCTCTGAAACAATCCCTCTTAAAGAGGAAATCATCTTTGTGTATCCATAAAAAGGGCAGATGGGCAAAGCCCCTTCAGTAAAGCTGCCAGCTTCAAAAGCCCATTTTGCACATCCTGAATGCTTCCTTCTTAAGACTTTGCTGGGTTCAAGCATTCTACTGTCCAAAAGCTGTCATTGAGAGCACTGTTGGTTTGGTGGCAATAAAGTTCAGAAGCAATAGCAACAAACCTCCCTTCCTAGTTGGCCTGGATGCTCACAGTGCTTATAAAGCAGCACCATGGGGCAAGCAAGGTGAACGGATGCCTCCAAGCCCTTGTTCGTTTGTCACACTGTTCTGTTAGTAACAACCATGAGACTTGAAACCAACAAGCTCAAGTTCGGCACTCGCATGGTGACTGCGGAGGATCTATAAAAAGCACAAAAACAGAAAACTCAAGGGAAAGGATAAGGCACCATTTAACACTTAGTATTGCTACAGCCTACCCCCTTCTTTTATTTTGTCTGGTCGTGTTACATCTTTTTACTACAGATAGGCATGAACTTAGGTGATGTTCCCAATCAGTGTCCAATTTTTGTATACACTATGTGCTGGTTCAAAGAGGCTCGAAACACTGCAATGGAAGCTTCAAGTAGAAAAGGTGCCTGTAAGAAAAAAAAAATCTGTGCTGCAACTATCTCGGCAACATCTTGTCCCATTAATAAAAATTGTGCTTCCATATTAACTTGAGCCCTAAAGTTTAGACAAAAGTACCAGTGCACTTATGAACAATAAATCAATTCTCAAAGGATATGTGCAGTCCAGCCAAAAGCAGGGGCAAGAATCCGCATTGTGCTCCTGCATTGAAGGTGAATCACACGTACCACAATGGCGAATGTGCTTTAGTAAGCTTCCCTGCAATATGAATTTGTAATGTACAAAGAATTGTCAATGAAGCTTACCACGAGCACAGATGCACTTGCAAATTATGTGACAATTGAAAATAATGAGCACAGTGTAAACCTATGTGCCCTTTCCACTCTTAGTATGCTTTACTGCACGATGCTTATTTACACCCCTGTATTGCGGTGTAGCAAGCTACAAAAGAAACGTTGCATAATCAGTCTTTTTAGGATTATCTTTCTCGCAAAACACTAATATTTCGCGGTGAAGCCTAAGCAATGTACTGCGGTGAAGCATACTAAAAGTGAAAAGGGGCCATTGTCACTTGACATAATAAGAGTTCTTTAAATATACACGCGCGCCCCGCCGCTTCTCAGGTCGCCTAAGTGGTCATACTATGCTGGCTGATAGCGGCCCCCTCCTACTTTTGGTATGCTTCACCGCGTAACTAAAATGTACTGCGGCGAAGAAGCCGTACATTTGTATTGAGTGAATAAACAAATGGTTTCTACAACAGTACAGAAATAAACGCGCACCATGCATCAGTCTACCACACGGAAGAGCGTCGCAACATACGGTAGCTGATTCACACAGTCCGTGTAGCCCACTTATCACTCGTAAAGGGTATTATGGGTAATTCAAAATTTCAGACACACATATGTGTTTATGTTTACGTTCGCACACCTTGGGTAATAAGACTTCCAGAACTTCCACAATAGAAAGTAATTTGCAACACACAAACGCAAAGAACACAGAGATATGTCTCGTTTTCAACTCTATCGTCATGCAAATGACATATAGCGCGAAAGAACGTGAACATGCTGTGTGTTAGCGTCGTAAACTTCATACTAGGCAAGGAGCACACCACAATCCCGCGACAGCCGCTAATGAGACCAAGATGGGAGCACATGTCTGTGAACGCACAAACGGAGCCCCTGAGCCACTCTGCTCCTCCGCCACCCCCGTTGTACGGCTGCACCACTGGTTTCAAGCACAGCACACCAAACACATTCAGCGCTGAACAGTGGACGGTCGACGCAGTTGCATTTACATGACTTGCAGTGAGCAGCACATCCCTCGATGTCCGTTAAGCAAAGTCGGACACGGCGACGCCACATCGCGGTTCGCATAACTTCCGCCGTTATACGAGTACTTTTGCCATCCCGATTATGAAAACTCAAACGGCAGACGAATCTTCAGCGACACGGTAAATCACGTGAGAGAAAGTTAATTACCAGTCAAAAGAGACAACTGTTCTCCAATAGTAAAAATATAAATTATTGGGTTTTATATGCCAAAATCAGGATCTGATTATGAGGCACGCCATAGTGGGGCACTCCGGAATAATTTGAACCAAGTGGGGTTCTTCATATGCACGTAAATCTAAATACACGGGTGTTTTCGCATTTCGCTCCCATCGAAACGCGGAAGCCGTGGCCGGGACTCCATTACTACATGTACGACAACGTGCGAAGGAGCAATAGTCAAATAAGAAGCGTAAACGTTTCGATTGTTACAGACAGCTGAGACGCAAGCTTGACCTCACCATAGTACTAGCATACGCCAGGGATCGTGTAAATAAGCCGCAGTTTAACACGTCGCTCAAAAGTTTCGTTATTTACAGAAACGCAATTCTATGGCATTCTTTGGCACGAGCACCACCAGTGGCACCAGGCTGATGGCATGAACACAACATGGCTGTAAAGTATGCAATAAAAAATATGTTAGATATATGTACGAAAATTGCTATCCACCATGTGCATGTTAACAGCAATCTGCTGGAGCTGACAGCAACTTTCCTTCCTTGTGGCTTTATGCAAACATTCTGAGCTAACAGTCATCAGAAAAGAAGTTTAATGATTTCAACTCTGTACAAAGATAAAATGAATTCTGCTAGGCTCTACGTTAGCATAGCTATGTAGAGCCACCATCACGTGCAGAAAGCGCTCGGGTCACGATACGAATACCTACATAAGTTTAGATATACCAAAATTACGTTGTTTTACGATCGCTCTAGCAATCGCACTGTTACGCAAAGGAAACTCAAATAGCAGACGAAGCTTAAGCGGCACTCTTCAACTAGCGAAGCCACGTGACAGAAATTTAAATAACTGTCAGCAGGCAAAAATGTTGCTCATTATTAAAGCTATGACAGCGTGCTAACGAGCAAGAGTCTAATAGGTGGCGTAAATGTTTCGACCGCAACAGACAGCTGAGTCGCAAGCTTTACCTCAAAATCATACTAGCGTGCACCCGACAACGTGTAAATACGCAGCAGTTCACAGGAAGTCGGCCAACAGTTTCGTTATCCCTAGAAACGAAAGCGTGCGGCATTGTTTGACAGAAACACTGGCAAAATTCAGTAGTGCAGCCCGCCAACTAGCACGTACAATAAATGCTGTAATCGCGATACAAATGCCCAGAAATACTTAGTTATTTCAACCATACGACGTGATAAGACCGTTCTCGCAATCGCGGTTACGCAAGGAAAACTATAACAGCAGACGAAGCTCAAGCGACACGGTTAATCAGTGAGGGTGGGGCCGTGACACAAATTTAGCAGTCAAGAGAGATCGACAAACGTTCCCCATTACCAATACAACATAATACGACCACGAGTGAACGAGCTATGGCCTAAGTAGCGTAAATGTTTTGATCGTTACAGGAAGCTGAGACCTAAGCTTCTTCTCAGTACCATCATAATAGCATGCATCGGACCGCATGCAGATAGGCAGCAGCCTAAGTAGTCACCCCAAAGTTTAGTTACCTCAAAAAATGTGCATGACACAGCTAGGCACGAATATATATATATATATATATATAAATATATATATATATATATATATATATATATATATATATATATATATATATATATATATATATATATATATATATATATATATATATATATATATATATATATATATATGCTGCACGTGGTGTTTAATTGGCCGACCGCAATGCTGAAGTTAACCGCGGTTACCAGCCGTAAAGGCAAGCGCGGTAAAGTTCAGTAGTGCAGCCTGCGAATTAACCATCACGTGCAGCAAGCGCTCCGATCGTGATAACAGATGCCTACATTTGTATTCAACGTCCCAAGTTCGCGTACAAACTTGCAAGCTTGTTCCTTCATACCAAGGACAGCGACAAGCTGTTGCATCATGCTTCGAAACCACGATTTCCATTTATTGTGTAGAAGCCCACTCCTCTTTGTAACGCCCTAGGTGGTATTCATAGTATGAAAATGGATAAGTAAAGGAAATTCAGTTAATCCATCCATCCAGCTTTTATGATTGTTATTGCGATCGTTAAGCAAACAAAACGCGAATGGCAGACGAAGCTTAAGCCACCTGGTTACTCAATACGAGCACGTGACAAAGTCAACCCTGAAAATCTTTCGTAATTTAAAGAAATGCAACCACGTGCGAACGAGCTAATCAGCGCACACGTTTCGTCGTTACAGAGCTGAGACGTGAAGTTGACCTTGACACCATACTAGCATGCATCTGTTCACGTGTAAATAAGCAGAAGTCTAACAAGTCGCCCACATGTTTCGTTATTACGACAACGTGAACGACACTATTAGCCAGAAGCATTACCACCTTTATATAGACGCGTGATTAAATTCAGCAGTGCGACTGAACATCACAGGCAGCAAACAAATTATTAGTTAGCGATACAAACGTCAACAAATGTCCTGTTATTCCGAACGTACGCGGTTTTACGATTACTTTGGCACTTGCGGTTACGCAAATAAAACGCCAACAGCACAGGCACTCAAGTTGAACTCTTTTGTTACCACGCCTATTGAAATCAATCGCCGGTGATCGGTGCGTTAGATCGCCAATTTCGACATGTTGGCGCCCTTTCTTATCCATATTACATTGACATCAGTGCTGCCTCTTGAAACTCTCATTGCGGGTCACAACGGTTGTACAATCGGTTCAATTTGATTGGCATCTACGGAAAGACTATTTCATTTAACTACTCCGCTCTTCCAAAGGCCATTCGGCTTTGGAACGACCTTCCTAACGCCATAGCCCATGAGTGCGACGAAGAAAATTGCCGGCTTCTTCTAACAATGCATTTTTCAATCTCTACCTAACCTAGCGTATTATTTTCGTCATAGCCTTTAGCGTTAATAATGTGACATATCCGTTAAATACTGTTTCCTTATAGCGTAATTATTTCCCCCTCGCGCTGTAAGTCTGTTGCTTATATTTTACTGTATGCAATTTTATTACTCAATGACATGTCGCGTTCAAAAGCATTCGGTTTGTTCATAGTGCATATTGTAATCCAGTGAAAACTCGATCTAATGAAACACGATTTTACGATGTTCCCAATATAACGAAGAAATTTCCATTCCCCGGCACGAACCCATAATGTTGAATGTTGTCATGAATACGAATTACCGAAATTAACTTGGCCGAACACAATTTAATGAATTTTTCATGAAATAAGTCCATAAGAAAAGCGGTGATTTCTTTCTAATTTTGACACAGATGGGGTTTTCTTTGAGCGTGCGCAATAAAGGTAACGCGTTAAAACATCTAGGCGTCCAAGTCGCGGCCCTTGGTTTATATTGAAGAGGCTGCACACCGCGCCTATGCAGGGAACCGCGCACTAAACACCGCCTCGGTAGGGGAGGCGCTGGTTGCTTTCGTTATTTCATGGTTTATGCCACAGATGGCTGAATTAGCCGCAATAACGATGCCGCGGTATCTTTTGCGTGTCGCTACGTCACAATTTCAGACTTTGCAGGACCAAAAAGTTCCTTTCTCGATTTTACAAACTTCCCGATATAAGGAACTAATTCGAGCGTGGTAATCACGCTAGAATTTCATCGGCAATGGCAATCGACTTTCCACTGTACTACACTACTGTATGTTAGCGCATTTCTTACCGTATATTTTTTATATATGCATCCACGCATGTATTCTAATTATTGTATGTTATAATTCGGGCTCCATGTTTTCGGAGTTTATTTTTCTTGAAATTCGGAGGGTGTTTTTCGGAGTTTATTTTTTGGCGGGAATTCGGCGTTTATCGTATTTTATATTTGATAAGTCTCCGATTGTCGGAAATGCGGAGTTTAATTTTGCATTATTCTCAATACTCCAAAATTATTAGATGAAATGATATCTGAAAACGAAAACATAAGAACACGCGAAGCGTATTTTAGTTGTCTGGAAGATTTGTAGACACAAACATATACACACAATCACAAATATATGAATACAAAACACATCCGCGGTGGTTTCTCAGTGGCTATGGTTTCGGGCTGCTGAGCACGAGATCGCGGGATCGAATCCCCGCCACGGCGGCCTCATTTCGATGGGGGCGAAATGCGAGAACACCCGTGTACTTAAATTTAGGTCCAGGTTTAAGAACCCCAGGTAGTGCAAATTTCCGGAGTCCCCTACTACTGCGTGCCTCGTAATCAGAAAGTGGTTTTGGCACGTAAAACCCCATAAGTTATTTTGAAAACGAAACACCTACGTTTGTGCGTATTACAACCTTCGAAGCTAGTTTAATATACGCGATTACTTGACGAGGTTTCTGTCACTGATGGAAGCGCGCTCCCTTCGTGTGACAATTCCCAGCTTTGAAAATGCCCTTTCAACATTTGCGCTAGAAACAGGGACAGGAAGAATACTCAGCGCGCAGCGAGAAAGCACTGGCCACTGGGCAGCGTGAAGTCTTCAAAACAACAGGAGTTCAACACTTTTACTGATTCTATAGTTGTAACAGGTCGCAAAATCACTCATGAGCTGGCTCATGTCGTCAGTTTCAAGAAATACTAACTTAGAAATCGGCACATAGTTTTCGAACGCGCGGGATAGCTCATGCTTCACACCACAATCTGAACACTGTACCAAAACAATTGACTGGTGAACTGGAGTGCATCGCAAAGGTTCCGCTCAATTGTCTGTCGCACTTTTCAGCGACGGCAGCGTACTGTCGATGAACGTCGGCGACAGTCGTTGAGAAAGAGAGAGATAAAAGAGAAAGGCAGGGAGGTTAACCGTACATATTCAGTCGTTGAGCGGTCATTCTCCTCAAGGAGATCCAACAGACTTGCGACATCTGATGGGAAGACCTCAGGTGGGTCATGCCATTGACTGAGGAGCGCTTGCAAACGAACCCCCAGTGCGGGGCAAACCTGGTCTACCAGTGTGCTCTCTACCTGAAGTTCCTTAATGATTGACACCACATCACACGAATTCGTCTTTAGAAACCTCAGCTTAATCAGCAAGCCGTGCATGACTTGAAGGGACGAAACAAGAGTTTTGAGCTTCTCACACTTCTTTCCCTTGGCATCGTCGCTTCTCTTCTCTCGTCTTAATTCCATGCTGCAGAGCGTTGTTAAGTAGGTGGCACGGGTCTTTGGAGTGAAGTACCTTGAAATCGGTGCTGGAGGGTTGCAAATCCTTGTGAAACTTCTACATGTAGGAAGCTTAATCAAAGCACAGCACAGCTACATCGGCTAAGGCCTTTCCAACTTTCTTAAGAGCGGTTTGTATCAACATTCCAATTGATACTCCGTTACACTGCCGAACAAGTTGCAAGTCTATCATGAGGGTCCTACGTCCAGGAAGCTCGTCGTCATAGAAGGCTGCAAGCACCGCCACTGCCGGACGTCCATAAAGTTCCGGCGACTCGTCAATGGCGATAGAAATGGGGCGGTCTTTCATCGAAGAGCTTATCGTCGCACTGACTTTTGCAATGACCTCATCTAGGTATTTCCGATATACTTGATGACTAGCTGGCATCGTGCGCGCCGCCGGACTCTTGCTTCGAAAGAGGCGGCCAAGAGGCCCATCAGCCTGGTGTAGTGGAATCCCAGCATGACAGAGTGCACGGCAAAATTGGTGCAGGTTGTCATCCGCATCTGGTCTGTTGGATCGGGCCCGCGTGATGGATTCGTCCAGCGAGCTTTGCTGTGACGAGTTGCCTAAGCGATAGGCGTAACAAGACGACGCGGAAAACTTGTATTGCGACCATGTGAAGTCTGTTAAGCACCTGGCATAAAAGAAGCGTGCACAATAAACGAAGAAACCGTGTCAGGCTGTACCAAGCATGCTACATACATTCTCACATAGCCGTAAATTCAGAGCACCAACAGTTAAAAAAGGACTCACGTGTGTCTAGACGGGGCTTCTTCAGCGGGACGTGGCGTTGTGATTGTAGATGCTCCGCAACTCTCAAGGCGCCCTTGCTGCTGGCAACGCTGTCACACGACAAAACTTGCAAAAAATAACTCCTTCAGTGGACGTTTACCCTTCAATATAACTAAACTCATTTACGTAGTTACTGTAAAGCTTTCGTTTCCTTATAATTTTGCTTGCCGATAATTTCTGTTCGCGCTACAGAAATGCGTCACGTGAGCATGTCATGCTTTTAATATCTCGACTCAAGCACTCATCTTCAGTTCTAGTTTGCCACTGTGATTTTGCATAGAATTCAATAAGGGTGTGCGAATGCTCATTTTTATACTGAATCAAATAATGTAACAAGCGCATCGTATCGCATATTCAATACTTTTGATTATAAGCTATCGTTTTTAGCATTATTGTAATGCCGTCTTGCCATCCTAGTATATTCACAACGTCAGCGAATGTGTATGAATACATTGCGCGTTAATTGGTTTGTCTAATAACTAAAACAACAAATGGAGAATTAGGGCAAATAAGCAGTTTATTCGCATACTCATGCCTCATTGGTGGCTGAGCACGATGGCAGATAAACGTAGAAAATGTGAAAGCCTGAGCAACAAAGCACGCTCTACTACGTAACTTCTCGTGCTTTATGCCTAGTGTGGTCGCCAGAGGCGCGATGAGAGCTCTCTGTTCGAAACGCGCGTTCCCTTTGCGTTCAGTTTCGGCCCACGCGAATGGCCTAGGCCACGCCAACGTCGTCATCCGCGCCCCTCGGCGGGGCCTAGGCCAATCGCGTGCTGTAACTTTCTGTAAAATGCAAAGTTAAGGATTAGTAGCTGCTGCCGAAGCTCCACTGCGTCACACGTCCATGTAAAAGGTAAATGCATCTTTTTCTGTTTAAATTCATAGGGATATCCGGCTCCATCAGCTTAGCTGTTCTAGTCTTTCTTTTGCTGGCCCGGCATTATCTGTTGGCAGCTCCGCGGCACATCGGTACTGTCAGTTGCTGAAGATGGCGGTTGTGCTTCACACGTCCACGGCGTACGAGCAACGAAGTGTGATTCGTTTTCGGTGAAGCAAATGATGAATGTCCATCGAAATCTACAGGAAACTGCAGCCCACGTATGGCAAAAGGTGTCTCGCTTGTGAAGTGTGAGGTGGTAGTGTGAGTTCGCAAAAGGGCTGTGAGGACTTGCGTGACAATGAGCATTCTGGGAGGCCGCGTGCGTCGCTGAATGACGACAGGGGCACCTCAAATGTAGTGCTGCGATGGGACAAATGTCTCAACCGGAGTGGGGACTGTGTGCAAAAATGGTGTAAGGTACGTAGCATAGTGCGTATACTTGTAATTTACCTGTATGTATCTTATTTCCCACATGAAAAGTAGAGGCAAACGCGTTCTCATTCGCCCTCGTACTTCCTCGTAATGTGTTAATGCCGTGAAAAAAGGATGTCGCTATGAGCTATAGAACATTATTTCTATACGTAAACAAAAACATATTGAAGCATAACGAATAAAACATAAGACTAGCTGAATTTTAGCGTGATTTATTATGAATTGTCTATGTTGTTTATTATGTTCACATATTTACTATATATTTACGCCACTTCATATTTCTTTCCTATTAGTTGAAGAAAATGGTAAAGTAGGCTGCTTTAAGACCGGCTGCCCGAAAGTCCAAATACTACACTGGAAAAGAAGAAAATAATACCATATACCAAAATAATAAAACAAACACTGCAAGGACGTTCGCATTCGCCCTCGTACTACCTCGTAATGCGCTAATACTGTGAAAAAAAATGTGGCTGTGAGTTACTGAACATTATTTCAATACGTAAACAAAAACATTATTGAATCATAACGAATAAAACATAATACAAGCTGAATTTTAGCGTAATATATTATGATTTCTCTATGATATTTATGATGTTCGCATATTTGCTATTCATTTACGTCATTTTATATTTCTGTTCTATTCGGTGAACAAAACGGTAAAGTAGGCCTCTTTAGCGCAGGCTGCCTGAAAGTCCAAACACCTGCACAGGAAAATAAGAAAATAACATATAACAAAATAATAATATAAACACTGCAAAGACGTTCTCATTCGCCCTTGTACTTCCTCGTTATGGGTTAATACCGTGAAAAGAAATGTCGCTGGGAGCTACTGAACATCATTCCTACATGTAAACAAAAAGATAATTGAATCATAATGAATAAAACACACAACAAGCTGAATTTTAGCGTAATGTATGATGAATTCACTATTATGTCTATGATGTTGTCAAAGACGTTCTGAATCGTCCTCGTACTTCCTCGTAATAGATTAACACCGTGATAGAAATGTCGCTGTGAGTTCCTGAACATTATTTCTATACGTAAACAAGAATATAATTGAAGCATAACGAATAAAACATAAGACAAGCTGAATTTTAGCGTAATCTACATTGAATTCTCTATTATGTTTATGATGCTTGCATAGTTACTATTTATCTACGTTATATTATATTTCTTTCCTATTAGGTGAATAAAATGGTAAAGTAGGCCTCTTTAGGACCGGCTACCCGAAAGTCCGAATACTACACAGGAAAAGAAGAAAATAATAACTCATCACAAAATAATGAAAGAAACACTGCACAAGCATCAAGCCTGCAGTGCTGTCATAACGGGAATCAGCACCGAAAACGCTATCGGAATATTTGGTGTAGTGACATCGCGTTGGCAGAATCTCACATAAAACATGCAGAAAAATTTTATAAATGGAGTGTACAACATAGAACACGCCCCAGGCAACACGAAAATGGCACTCACAGGTCACTTATTTATGGTAATACTTATATTTATAACATTTTACCACCTAAGGACATTCACTGAAATCGAAAAAACCTGTATGTATTACAATGCTAGCAATGACTTTGCGCATATGCTTTGTCATATGTCAGCGTCGAGGGTAGCGAGAGGATGGTCACATTCGGTGAATTTACAGCCCGAGTCAAAATTCTTTACGCCACCGCGTGTGTAAACACGATTACTTCGTGCCCTGTAGAGGGACTTATATTCCATACTAAGAGCGCCGAGGTTCTTAAGGGGCAAATGGACGCTATAAGTCGCCATCTACCGCTTCCGATTGTCCAATTCAGGAGCTCCGCCACCTGTTTGAATGCGAATATATTCGCGCTTGCTGTTTCCTGTGAACTTTCAATAAAGGACTGTACCTAATAGATATCAATGTGAAAAGCAAGTGGTTCGGCAATGCGGAGCAGGAACTTCGGGAAGGTGCTCAATATTTCTTGATATGTGCTGTGCGGGAACAACTTGTCACAACCGCAGGTCATAAAATGCTGCAGGTTATGAAGATCAATTAACAAGACATTCGGTGATTTGCTTCTGCTGATTAATTTGTCTTGTGCTAGCGGTATGGTCGTAAGTGTGCAGTTTTCGCATGACCACTTGGAATTATTCAGTCAAATTTGCTTCAACAATTGTTTTAGTGCACTTCAACTGAGAAGAAAAGTGCTCAGTGCACATGTGTCACGCGTTGCGTCAACTAACAGATAAATAAAACCGCATGTCAAGCGAAAAGTAAAGTTGTATATAACTGTTTGAAATATGTAATTTATAGTAAGCCACCGTGCCCTTTGAGTTGTGATCAAGAGCACTTCCCTTATTTGTACTGACCAACTCCGCTACACCTATGCAGTGCTGACATTTTGTCGAATTTGCTTATAAGTTGTCAGAAAAAGTTGCACATTTGCAGCGTGCGTTCACAATAAGCTGCATCTTATACTGTACTACTACTTCAATTATTTGGGCACGGTTCTACTACAAACATAGTAAAACAGACAGAAGTGTCACATATGCAAGCACAGAAGTAAACCCCATGAGGTAGTGTCTAAAAATAAAGCTTACTTGTTTTTGCATTTGGACAGAGTAAAATTAATTCAAGGGCGATTTCGCTAAAGTAGGAATTTATTGTGGTGGGTTATTGAATAGGTGTAGTAGAAGTAGCATGTTGCGGACGAAGACAAAGGTGACGGGAAAGTTGTCGCACGTGTACATTCAAATAATTTTTCAGCGAACACGTCTAACAGCGCGTTTCGATTCAAAAGCCAATCTGGGCGAATATTTCCGGCGTATAATAGTTACCATTTAGGCAGTACGAAGTGTGTGTGAACAAATGCATGGTATTTAACGTGGTATCAGTGTCGGACATGCTGTCAGATCTGCTAAACAGAAGGCGAAGCCACTGAGCAACTAGTGAACTGATTTCATGTGACCATAGCTGTGGGGTCAATAGCGCATTCTAAACACTCACAAGAATTTGCAGAAGAAGGTTGTCTGACGTAGCAGAGGCTGCACTCAAAGCAAAAATCACAACCGGACACATCGTGATTGTTAGCAAAGATCCAAGTATAACTTATAGCAGCTCCATTCACATAAATTAGCATTTTTATACATCAGAATTCTCCAATGTGGGAACTGTGTCCTTCAGTTTGACGTGACCACGTTCGTGCCACTCATAGTGGAAATGAGCAGACTTACAAAAGGACGGGATCTACCTGTGTCACGAGATCTTTTATTTGGGACATAATGTAACATGTACTGTACGTCAAGTGCATTCATTCAAGTGATGAAAGTGTCGACTGCAGCAGGCTCGTCTAAGATATACTACATTGCGTCTGTAAATAAGTACACTTAGCCAGCAACTTGCCCAGCGAAGCCTAATGTCAAGGTGCCGCAGTCGAAGAACAAGGGGCTGAAATCGGGATCTCACTGCGTTAAATTATTTGCAGTCTCGCCGATGGCCTGTGCTCGGTCGGGATTTCGACATAGCGGAGAAACGTTTAATAGTGAGGAGCCCTCACAGAAGAAGTAGCATGCTGGGGGACACTGTTATGCGTGCAAAGAGAAGTTTGAAAATGAAAGAGTATTCGCCTTCATGCGATTTCTCAAGCAAGAGGGGAGAGAAAGGCCCCTAGTAATAGGGAGAAATAGAAAATGAAAAATATGATTCAACGAAAGCAAACGCTTCGTGTTAACGTAGTGTCTATAGCTGCTATGGCGTTGCGGTGCTAAGCACCAAGTCGCTGGTTCAATTTGAGACTTCGGCAGCCGCATTCGGTAGGGGCTAATTGCCAAAAATGCGAAGACATTTAAGCACTTCCTATGTGTCGTGAATTCCTATGTGTCGTAAAGCATCAACGCCCCATTGAACGCCGCTGGGCGGGCCTTCGAGCTATGATCTCGCGGGAAAGCGAGCGCATTGAGATGCTTGGCGCGTTTTGATTTGGCCTTACCGAGGCGCACTTAGAACGCCAGCGAGAGCTCGCGCGGGCAAGGAATGCGCGGATAACGCAGGCTTCCAAGGGCGAGGGTGACGGGGCGCTGCGACGATGCATTCTCCAGTGACGCCGGACTTGGCACGCTAGCGAGGCAGTACCGGTACCTTTTCACCCGTTCTGCTCCGCCGAGACGCGCTCGTGACATGACGTCGTAGCCAATGGGAAATTAGGTGTCATTTTTCACCTGCAGATGACAGACGCTGGCTTTTACGCTCAGTGGGTCATTTGATGCTCATCGCATCAAAACGCTTGTGTGCCGTGTACCGGCTGCACATTAAGGAAAAGCTGGAAGTAAAAATTAATCTGGAGTCACCAACCACGGTGGTCCTCGTAATCAGCTTCAGGTCTTGGCTCGAAAAGCCCCAGAATTTTATTTTTCGTTTTAGCAAATGAAATGTCAAATATGCTCTCGATCTACTGCTCACACTTTTAAACGATGAGCGTTGCAGTCTGGCTTACGATCTTCATTTCACCGCTGACGTTTCATTAAAGATCATACACACTAAAGCAGGAATTAGAGGTAGAGTTTTGAAATTCGGCCGATATATTCTAGATAAGCGAACAAGCCGAGTGCCTGTTGTTGCTTGACTGGAAATGCCTTGAGCTTTCTGGCGTCAACAGGCGCCGAAAGTTCACGATGCTCCAAGGTGAAAGTTTCCCTTTTGTGTAGTTCAACATTTTCGGACTGCTTGAACGACGTCATAAATGTTTGAATGTCAGGAAGCTGCTTTATTTATTCAATGATAGGCCTCGACTGTGATGAAGACATTACCAAAGCATGCACGAACATTCGACACTCGTGATACGCTATCGAGATACGCTAGAAATCTTTGCGCATTGCTCTGCGATGGAGTTCTGGGGCATATTTTAGCCCATATGGCAATATCCAAAACAGAAAGCGCAGCGAATACCAAGCTTTAGCTTTTGTCATTCCGAGTGTGTTGGCACAATGCCTGTTCGATATCGAACAGGGTAAAATGTTTCCAAATATTGAGATTTGCAACCTCGCATTTCTTGTTTTTGTTAGAATGTAGTAGTGGTTTCGCGAAGGGCTTTCTTCTGAAAGTTTAGTCTTCGGTATGAAGGATAAGCATAAACACAGCGATCCGTGTTTCTCAGTAACGTAGCCAAAGGTTGTACCTATTCTCCCTACATTATTTTCTTGATAATGTCATTATTCTCCATTTTGTTCAACAAGACCTTAATGTTAGCTTGGACAGGCAGCGAAATTTTAAAGTGAATAGCTTTAATTGATTAGCTCTTTCGGCTGTTTTTGCGTAGGTCAGTCGTACGAGGGCGTTGAGGGGAAGAGCGCGTGCTTCCGCACAATCTAGTGGCGGGGAGGAAGCGGAGGGGGAAGTAGGGGAAGTTGTCGCTCGCTAGCTTGTTCGTCGCCCGTCTCGCGGGGCCGACCAGCAAGTGTTCCATCGAACGCTGACGGTGTTGACGCCAACGCACCAAGAAGAACAAGCAAACACGTTCGTTCTCCAGGGCTGCCACTAAGGAACTTCGGGATGGTGAGGAAGGGCGCCGAGGAAAAGGTCGCGTGCTCTCGGGCAACCGAGTTGCGGGGATGGGAGGCAGGAATGGGAGGGAAGGGGTGGAGGGGAGGTCTGTCGCTCGCCCATTGGTTCGTCAGTTCATTCGATCCTTTGGGCTATTGGCTTACACTGATAATCATCGCCAATGGTTCCTGCACATTCTTTTATGGAACTGTTATTATTGCCTGGCGTACCTCTGAGTGCTCCATTTACGGTTCAAGTGGACTGCTTCGCTCAAACGCATCCCAAAATTAGCTCAGAATAGGGTGAGGGCTACTGGCCGCTGGCTGTTCTTGCTGAGCTTTTTTGGAATCGCCTTTCACTGACGTCACGCCGTGCACACGACGCGTTAGCTGAAGGTTTAGACGCGCTCTTCGGCTATGCAATGACGGAATATGCGAGTCGGTCACGATATATACCAAACAGAGTGCGGTTAGTAAGGGCAGAAGAAAAGCTGCATTCACTTATTAGTGGAAGCCTTGTGCCATCGTAAGTTGAGACTTTTGCGTTGCCTTTATTCTTTCCATTGCGGAAGGCAGGCCAACGGCTTCACCTAAAGGACAGTGACGTCAGTTCACATGTCGACTTTAAAGGTGATGCCTTTGCTCCGACTACTTTTCTTTTACACTCCTGAAATGTGCTTGAGCAGTATGAACTGAGACTATTCAGAGCAACCCCCTAGTTCTGTGCAATGCCGAAGCGTAGCCAATTTGCTATTGTTCATTACGCCGGAAGACGCAGACGATATTGTCAAACTGGTGAGCGGTGCTGCATGACTAATTTGTTCGGTGTTGGATGCTGTGGTGCTTTTGTGAAGTGCTACCCTCCTTGCGTGCGAGATTGCGGTGGTCCAGCTCGTGCGCTTTTCGGTGCTTCGGTTTCTTTACAACTATTTTATTTCTTACGACGTGCACTAGGTGTCGAAACCGGATCCACCATCCCGGTGTCCACTGGTTCTCGTACGTCTTATAACTAACTGTTGTTTGCAAATTTTGGACGCCTTACATGAACATATTTTCCCTGCAGAAGCTTGGATCACCAAAGAGGCGTTCGCGTAGCGTGTTGTCCCAGAGTTCGAACACGATGCGGTTTACGATAAGTCGGTTTCCATACACATCAAGCTTTCATTTTGCGGTTAGAGTTTCAAGCCCGTCAACAAGTCCCTGACCAGCTGCTCTTGTTTGCAGTTGGACGGCCTTGAATACAGCCGTATCTTGAATGACATTCCATACTCAATACTTAGGGTCATTAGAGTGAACGGAACTTCGCCGGTTCACCACCGCGCGGCGCATCGGGGGTTTCATTATTTGGAATTTGTGTTGATGCGAAAAGTGAATTACGCCGCAATGTGAGGCGCACATGTAAACTAGGCTCACCTATGGCAAAAAAAAGAAGAACAACACAGCAGCGCCTAACTCAAACACGTGAGCTTACTTTTTCCTTGCACACTGGACATGCCGTTCCCTAAAGCCGCTGTTGCGTTGGTTCGGGGCCACAGCACCGAACCAATGCACCAATGCACCAATGTCACAGCATGAGATGTCTATAATTTTTCATTTAATTTAGTGACTGCGTTATGATGACAAGCATGTCGGCATAGATATTCGGTCGTCTGACAACAGGATATTACGATAAACTGAAAGTGGAAGCTTTGTTGTTTGTATAAAGGCCGGAACTTTTCATATCACACGTAGTTTCTTAGGAAATGCCTTTATCTGCGCAGAACCGCCTGTTATATCGGGACGCTGTCCATTGACTCTCATACTTCAAAGTTGGCACGCCTACAGAACAAGCGCTCGGCCTCGAAAAACAGTTGCTCTATATGTGAGATGTGCGGCTATGTGCTTGCACTATGTCTGAATAGCTTTCTTGAATGATGTCCTTTGTGACTGGTAATTGGCTGTAACAACCAATATCCCATGAAGATTGCATCTTGCCTCCCCCTCACTGCAGGGGGGGGGGGGCTGTTATTCACGCACCTATTTCCTGCAATGGCTTCTATGTGTCATTGCCATCCTTATTATCATTACCAGGCTATTCTACGTCGCCTGCAAGGCCAACCAAGCCCTTTTGCACTGACCTCCAATTATATCTGCCTTGTACGGGTCGGGTGACCCCATCCTGTGTCTACAAATTTCATAAACTCATCAACCGATTAATTATTCTGCCGTCCATGACTGCATTTTTCGTCCCTTTTGCCACATTCATCACTCTTACTGACCGTTATCTGCTCTACGCATTACACTACATTCAAATCTTCGCTTGTCTCACGTAACCGCAATTATTCTATCTCCTACACTAATTTCTTCTGTGACGAATTCCTCCATGTTTCATTGTTAACGTTACGCCTATTAGTTTTCGCAAATCGCTCGTTGCGTGGACCTGAGACTCCTTTCAGGCTCTTTTCTCAACGTGCAACTTTCTGGCTCTAAGCCTCTACAGGTACCGTTTGAACACGGTACAATTTGAAGTGTTATTGGTAAGGTTCTGGTTATAGCCTGAGAGTTTCCCCCACGTGTAGTACTGCAACCAATATTTATTGCGATAGCAAATATATGGACACTCCATGGGCATTTCTGCTATCGCTAGGATGTTCCCTATAGGGTCCACGGACAATATCCCCGTTGTCGCGCACCCTACGCTCTACGTACGGGTGAAAGCGTGCGAGGAGAGGCGACGATGGCGGCTCAACCTCGCCCGTGCGAAAAGAAGCCGGGAGGAAGCGCACCATCTTCCGTCGCGCGCAAGGCACCCAGCGTTGCGAGGTACCGGAGGAAGGGCAGCGAGGGGGCGGAGGAGGGCGGCGTTCCACACCGCCTGCAACTGCACACGTGATGGCGTCGCGTGGTCGCGCGCGTCCCTATATTGAGGGCGATCTGCGCTGTGCGCAGAGTCTAGGTGCGGCGGCGCCTCGTACCTTTGTGTGTGCTGTGTGTTCTCGGCGCTCAGTTTTGTTGAAGCGATAGACAGTACGAACGTCACTTCACTCGCTGCTGCTGCCGCGTTTCCTCACGCCAACGTTTTGAAGGCGAGTGTCCGCGGTCAACAAGTGCGATATGCTCATGTTTCATGTGCGCGCTGACACCATGTTTATTATTTTAATTAGTATACGTAGGTTTACAAAACTACTATCCGATCAAACTGCCATCCTTACTTCGTTTAGCTGTCCACTAATGTGTTATCGCAATCGATGCTGCGCCTTTCGGCCGGAACTGCTACTTCATGTGACAATCACTGCTTACGTAACTGCACAATAATAACACGATTACCTTGCCACACTCCTTTCACATGTCTCATCAATTTAGCCGGATCACACGCTAGAATGTGATAACGTGCTAGGGAAATAACGAGCTTTTAATGCGTTTTTATGTGTAGGTCCAACTCTACGCAGCGGACTCAAATTTGCCTGGTTCCGCATGAACCACTGCACTGACGCTACAAGGCTAAACACAAGCGTGCCTCCAGTGACGGTTTATATGTCCACGGGGCTGAAAAACACGGTAAACACAATTTAGTGCCTTGATCACGGCTGTATATGCAATCATTCCTGCCACAATCGCGTTACCGCAGCTGTCATTGTCCGCACGAGCAGCCACCGAGAAAGCGTCACGACACGACACAGCGCCCGCAAACGACGGGCCACGCACGGTGGCCAAATTGTGCGCCGTTAGTCTGTCGTTAACTAATTCTCACGCGCATGGCAATGCCTCAAAGCGTGTGGTTCAGCGTAAGACCGTTGCTCCAGTCCTACCAACACGGGCGCTATCTTCCCCGCACCATATACTTCAAGACTGTCTGAATTGCTTATTTTCCGACGCGCTGCACACATGAAATGCTGCACTGATCGGCAAGACAGAGTGTATATAGCCCTTCGCACTTGCACGTGCTGCCCACTGGAGCCGCTTCTGAACGCCACCATTTCACACGCGCCTTGTCGTGGCCATCCAGTCACTTTCTTCATATCGGTCTGGCTATGCCGCGGCACAACTTCTTCTTTAGCAAGCCCATGTTTAGTACAATTCGTGTTGTTCCTAGAGCCGCTAGCCTTACTTCGTATAACTTTCCGACATGTTGCTATCACATTCATTGCTTCGCCCTTGCGGCGAAACTGTGACTTTTTCTTCTTCTGAAAATCACCTTTTCTTGATGAGGGCCTTTGTAACTGCTTTCCTATAATAAATATATTCTGGCACAGTTCCTAAAGGATCACAACCAATTAAGAACTTGTGTTCTTTCACAGGCTATTCAGCATTAGCTTAGACTTCTGCCCTTGTCTGCCTCTTATTGTCCCGATTATGGTCTACAATCATTTGTTGAAAGCCATCTGTAGCTTTGCTGAACAGGGCAATGTCATCTGCATACTATAGGTTGGTAACGTGTTCCCCGATGATCTTATCTATCCTCTCCAGTCGAACACCTTGCTTGCTTGATGTATGCAGTAAATAGCATCGGAGAGATTGTGTCCTTGAGCAATCACGTTGTTAACGCTATTTTTCCCGTCTTGTTAATTATCGTAGTTGTGCGATCTCTCCAGATACTTTCTGAGATTTAGCGCATGTCTTTTTCACTCCTTGAATGCGCTAAGTCTCCATGAATGCTGCTTCCTTCCTTGACGCAATTGAACGCCTTTTCGCAATCTACAAAGGTCAGTCATATAAAGAAGCTGATTTGATTCGGCACACTTCTGCATTAGCGATGTAATGTGATCCATTGTTAAATACCCTTTCTCAACCCAGCCTATTCTTTGCGCAGAATAATGCGCTGCCGTGATTTCTTTTTAAAGTTACCTTTGCGAATATGTCTTCAATAAGTAAAGGCAGATGAAGGGCTTACGATTCTTTTATTCCTGTACACCAAAGCTTGCGTGAGCGGCGAGGCGATTACACGTTCATGTCCTCAAAACCCTGTTAGAGTGCTCTGCAAGTCTGATTTGTTGCATTTATTCCGGTTAGGTCAGGCTCTGGATTGTGTTTTGAACTGTGCAGTGTTAAACACGTAGTTTTCCGGTGATGCACACAACAGCACCGTAGCCATGCCAACTAAAAAGAATATAGGACTGTTGTGCTGCATAAATGCCAATGAACAACGGGGTATGTGTTGCGTTTCTAGGTTTTGGGTAGTGCCGACCTGGGCCGTATTCACAAAAGAGGGTCTTTCGTTAAAGGTGTTCGCAATAAATGTTACAAATAAGATTACAAGACTGGCCTGAACAGAACTTCAGCACGATCTTATTTTATCCGTCAGTTCTCTTCTCAACCCCACTACGCCATTTCCCTGTTTTCTTTGGCCCACTTCAGTCTTCAGGGCTTCATCTGATTTCCTTGCTAAAGTAAGTAATGAAGTTTAGTGAAGGTGCCCCGTCGTGTAGTCGATGGTAGGGAGCATTGTGTCTTTTGTAGCCGTTTTCATCGCTTTAACTGACCCGACAATATTTGCGCTTGGAATAGAATTGTCTTGCAGTACCAGAACGAAACCCCCTAAGGTAGTAGCACAAATATTAATGTTATGGCAGTTGTCGAATTCTCACTTCGGCACTTGTGTTCTTTTTTTGATTTTATGCAGTTTTTTTCGTCTCCTTCAGTTGTAGCTTCGCAGTGGGACCGAGTATTCCTTCTGAATGCACTTACGGCGACTGATCAAATGCGCCATTTTAAAGAATGCACCCTAACGCACTTGTATTGAGAGAGAAAGGGGGAAGGTTAAATTAAAGGAAGGGACTTTAACTAAAACTGAGCCTGGTTGGCCACCCTGCGCAGGAAGAGAGGAAAAGGGAAGGAAAAGATTACGGGGGGCAAAAAAAGAAAACCCACTGTAGCAATATCGCCGACGTAGTAACAGTTCTCTGCTCTATATCACAAATGGTCTCTCAGCCCCGATCACAGACGGTCACTCAGTACAGTAGCATTTACAAGTCTCAAGATCGTTTTGTGGCTTTTCGTGGCTGGGATACGCGAGGCAATAGTCCCAAGATCTTGTTCAAGGTGAATTAATTTTTGTCGAACTGATTTAAAGCTGTGCAATGGTCATGTATTTCATTTTAAAGGACGGAAGTAGCATAGCCGGTCTTTTATAGTCTCCTCGACAACCGCACGCATTGTACTTGGTACTGTCGCCCATTCCAATAAAAAAATTATACATTGATGAATGCAACACCAAAGTAAAAGTGGCACAACATCGTTTCCGCATTTTACCGGAGCCCTAGTAACCGCCGCAGTTCTATAGATGCGTCAAGAAGAAGCAACTGATGGTGAGTTTATTCAGTTGCGTGTTACTTGTATAAAGTCATGCGGAGGGACAGCTTGCTAACGCTTACTATTGATAGAACTGCAAAAACAAGGTTTGTTCCTTGGTGGGCTTTCCTAGCAGCTTCGTCGGCGACGGGTTGCCAGATATACGGCAACGACCATTGAAACACGACCTCCTGCCTCTTTGTGATTACATGCTGGTGTGTTTTTCGTGCCTTCGATATGGGTTGTTCAAAGGACCCGCGACAAAGACCTGACAAAAGAAATTGTAGGGCCACCTTTAATTCGTAGAATGTATGAGATCTGTAGCAGTGCGACGGTGCTTTTAGACAACACTTCCACCCCCGAGGGAATTCCTTGTCTGGGCTTATTATATTGTATGTTGTGTCTCGGAGGTCCCGATATGCGAGTACATTGGCTGATTGATGGTACGGGGCTGTAATCTTCGGAGTGGTGTCTCTTTCTTTTCCCCACCGTGCAAATGTCTGGCTCACAAATGCAGAGCTATTGTCAGATGATAAGGCACGCACCCCACCCCCTCCCCCGCCCCCGCACCCCCACCCCATTTCGATGACATAGGCATGTTTCTGGAGGTCTATGATAGTATCTGCATTCTCCTTTCCCGCCTTAGCACATTCACTTTTTATCGGCGTTTTTGTCGAAAGCTGCCAGAAAGTGGATTTCCCACCTATATGCCATGTTCGTCGTGTGTCCAGCGTAATCGAGCTCGTCACAGTTGTTGGTCAGTCCGGCCAGAAGCGGACGCATGTCCTTGATGCGCCCGCTGGGCTCGCTCCTTGAGTTGTGTTCGCCCGCTTGCTCGTAGAACTGGGTCCATGTCACTGGGCCTTACCTGCTTCCATAAGTGGATCACGCTTTACCATATATTTGTTGGCTATTTGTTGGGCATGGATGACGACAAGAACGATCTTCATGAGTAGCGGCTACCGCTGTGTGGTGCTGTTGCTGGTGGAGCATTTCTAGAAGGTATGAGTCCTTGAAAGAGTCGTCTTTGTTCGGCGAAGCCCTTGCTATGGTCTACACAAGCGTCGTCATGGGGTACTCTTGAAACTCGGAGCGCTTAAGTATCAGCTTCTCATTTGCTTGAAAGGCTATCTCCTCTAACGTCTTACCAGCCTTCTGAGCGCTGAATTCGCCAAGAGTCGTGATGCTTTGAAGAAAATCGTAATTGATGTCTTCGTCCACCTCACACGTTAAAAAATACGGTGACAGCGAAAATTTTGGGACATATCCCATGTTATCTGCATTTTTGTAGTTAAAACTAAAATTAAATTCAGGGGCTTCATGTGCCAAAACCACGATCTGATTAAGAGGCACGCCGTAGTGGGGCACTGCAGATTATTATTGCCTGCCAGAGGTTATTTAACGTGGACCCAATGCATGCTACAAGACCATTTCTTCATAGACGTAGACCATTTCCAAATGCTCATTTTACCGATAACTAGCGATAACATGCGGGATGCAGTTTTGGTTGCCTGATTTTGTACGTTGCTCTGTAGGCTCGTTTTGGCAGAATAAAAAGGGGTAGGAGTGCCTACGGCGAGCATTACGAGATCACGAGTGGGAAATGACCGCACTCCTTGAAAACTCTACATCCATTGCATTCTGACGTTACTAACATTAGCGGTAGAAAGTTCCAGGTTAACAAAAAAGCTGGAGAATAGGTTAAAGATCACGTAACCAGCTATGGAACGAAGAATGTTGGCCTTCACTATATGAATCAAGAAGACAACGGTGTGGATTACAGAGAAAACTAGGGTAGCAGATATTTTAGTTGACATTAGAAGGGAGAAATCGAGCCACGCAGGTTATGTAATGTGCACGGTGGATACACAGTCGTTGACTAGAGTAGAAGAATGGGCGCCAAGCACAGGTACGCGCAGTCGAAGACGGCAGATATTTACATGGTGGTATGAAATTAGGAAATGTGCAGGCGTAAGAGAGGGGGGGGGGCGGCGTGAGTTGGAGCAAGGTAAAGATAGTTGGAGATCGCTGACATACGCGTTCGTCCTGCAGCAGACATGTATAGGCTGATAAGAATGTGATATTCTATATAAAGATTTAATTTCCGCAAACCCGTCACTGATCTCGGTTTGCTTGCTGACAAGTCGCGGCATGAGGCACTCGCATTTACGAGGTACTCGCTGAAGTTACTCGCGGTGTGCTACTCGTGGCGCCCTGTTTAGGATTGCTCCTTGCAATTGCCAGAAGAATGCGGTAAGGGTGAGATATATCTCAATATTGTTTGGAGCAGTGTTACCTGAGTGTGCTAACTTCAAGAATTGCAGGCAAAACTTGAATATCTTCGGATATGTGTGCCCGTGCACCATTTACAATGGAAAATCTGAAGACGCTCAATAACTCGCGATGAAAAAGTAATGATCGCAAATCCGCAAGGTTGCATGCGTCGATGTCACTCCGTGTGTTCGCTTGTAGCACAATGCAACAGTTTTTGATGCGAAAGCGTCAAATGGGGGCCCTTTGAGCGAAAAAGCCGGCTCTCTCGTCTGTAGCAGGAAAACGGCACCTAAACTGCTATTGTTGTTGAGTGCGACGCCACGCCACGAGTGCATCTTGACGGAGTTCCCATATGCTGCGAAGCCACGTGACGAGCTGCGCCTCGACGGAGTAGAATGAGCGAAAGGGAACACTTGCTGGCCGCGCTAGCGCACCAGCTGTTGCGTGAGAGGAGGGGGCATCGCCGCGACGCCACGTAACCCTACCTCCCGGCAAGAGCGCTGCTCGACGGAGCAGAGCCAACGCCTCCTTGATAGCAGGCCAGTGCAGTGATTTATGACTTGATGGTATACTTTCAGCAAAATTGCCACTATCAAGCGCGGCGTGACGAAAGCGGTGACGTCAAAATCACCGCGGCTCACTTAGGAGCATTCCCATCATATTCTATGGCAGCCAAGCAAGGTAGCATAGCGTCCTGGATTGATGTGCACATGCCTTAAGTGCTATATAGGAGACAAAAGAGAACAGCAGCTGCGTGAGGGGAGAGGGCGTTGACGCGTCGGTGACACGCGGTGTTGGCACCGCAGGCTGCTTCTGCTGTTTGCTGGCTCGGGCAGCAGGCTATGGTACGTTACTCGTAGCGCAAAACTCGAAGGAGCGCTGAGCGCCGCTCAAAAGGATATTAATGCTTTCGCATCCACAGCTCATCAAAAGTGCTTTAGGTGCCCTCGGATTTTTCTTGAATACGAGGAGAGCTTCAATGAAAGTAACGGCGGTAATTTTGTAGAGGGCATCATTCATTCTTTAGGCGAAATGGCGATGGTCAAGGTGAAACCAACCTTGTCAAATAGCGAATCTCATATATTTGTGACTTATGGCTATTAGATTTGTATATTAACCACACAAAGCTCCGTAGGAATGTTCTGTTACAGTACCTGAAATGATAGGACCTTCCAGGAAGTTCTTTAAGCTATCTCACATACTCTGGCCAAACGATCTAAACCGTAAAAAAAGAAGGCGCACGCCAGATCGCAGTCGCATAACATCAGCACGATCATCAGCACAACATGTCACTCGCTCGCGCCTGATATCACGCCCTCGACGTTTGCCAGTTACGCACTCATTCTGGCTTCTAATATAGCGATATGAAATGCATAAAACTACGTTGCGTCGAAGTGGCACGTGCTCGCTATGCACCGACAAAAATATAAGTTTCGTTCAAAGGCTGAAGAACCTCTCGGATGGTGTTCCAAGAATAGAGGCGCTTAGCTTCTGCACGTTCCTGCATGCGAGGCGACTGATGATAATTTATTAACTTCATTGGCGCAAGGGCCAGACATGACCAAGGAGCGCCAGGCAACATCTGGCCTGCAGATGAAACAGCACACTAGTGACCATGAGGCGTCTCAGAATGCTGACGTGATGAAAAGCGCTGTCAGTGGATTGGACAAGCTCAGGACACCAGAATATGCCATACGATTTTTCAGCCTTCCTAGGCAGAAAGATACTCTTGTCGGCCTTGTGTTCGCTACCCTTCATGACTTTGAGGATGTCGATGTGTGTGAATTCGGTCATCCTGCACAGGAGGTAATGGGGCATGTTGTAAGTGCTGCAGCGAATACACTGCTGAACAACTTGTGGACACTGGTCGCGACAACTTCTTACGTTTCGTCTAACCGCAACGTCTTACAGGAAAGTTTTTGTGTTCCTTAAGTGTTCCTGTAAAAAAATTTAACAAGGCAACGGTTTCACGATCACACCTCTGCTGAAAATTTACACCAGCAGACAAGTAAAATAAGTAGACACCAGCAGAGGCGTTCAAATTTAATGATGCACGATATGAGGGCGCCGGAAAACCGTCGGGGTTTGTCAGCGCCGCTTGCCGTCGGCTGTCCGTTTTGAAATTTCAAGAGTGGATGTTTTGTGGTGCTCCCACATTTTGCTACAAAGTCACTGCTACAAGAAAAAAGAAAATGTTAAATTTACCTAATCGGCTATTGATGCTGCGTAACCCGTCTCGTTTTATCTGCATCTTTTTTCCTAGAGACCGTTGTCAAGATGAAGTTGGCGGCAGCTATCGTGATCGTCACGCTACACCATGCTTTTGCTACAGCTGTTTTCAGTAAAGTCGGCAAGCTCAACTTTCGAAATAGTAAGTCTGCTTGTAACGCTTCTCGACATGGCTGCATAAGCGTTAGTTTGATTTCTATTTCAGGAGCGACGTGGCAGGTTACATAATTTCATTCAAAAATGTAGCGAGATAAAAGTGTCTGGTTGTTCTTAAGTCCTACACTGTTTAGTAACTTTGAGACAGCCGTCGTGTGCCCAGAGCTTATGGATTGTCCTGTTTGCAATCGTACGTTTGAACGCGCGATTTGTCTTTCTCGTCATTGGACCGAGGCAAAGTCAAAGTGCGTACTCACGGTAATTGAGTGGTCCGTATGAGTTGTAGTCCGGCCGGCTCAGAAGCAGGCCACTGGTTGAGAGCATCAGCATGTACACGCCTCAGATTGCGGCCGTGGCAGCCGCGGCAAGCGTGATGGGAAGAGCAGTGAGGTACACTCGCTAATAGAGTTATAGCTTGTCCGGTATTCTGGTACCGTTTGTTGATTCGCGGATTAGAGCGGGCACAAACGGCTGCATTGGTGGTGCCACCTGGGAAACCAAACAAACACAAAGCTACTGTTGCGGTTACTAAGTATATTTTACTTGTCTGCTGGTGTAAATTTTCAGCAGAGGTGTAATCGTGAAACCGTTGCCTTGTCAAATTTTTTTACAGGAACACTTAAGGAACACAAAAACTTTTCTGTAAGACGTTGCGGTTAGACGAAACGTAAGAAGTTCTCGCGACCAGTGTCCACTAAGCCGTTATTACGAAAACGACATTGTGTATACCGGTATACCGGACAGGCTAAACTCCAATAATGATTGAGTGAAAACCTTCCACGGCGGTTTCTAAGACGTAAGAACAAGCGAGCGACAACTGGCCGCCACTCCATACTGAAGCGTACCGAAACGGTAGGGGGAATCGGGAAATTGAATTGAAATTGAATTATTCATTATAGATTACAGGTTATAAAGAATAATCCTGGGAGTAGGACATAACATTCACAAATTTCACACAAGCATTGCCCTTGAATAGGGAAAGGTATCTTCGTGAAAGCAGGGAATCACATTTAACAGAAGCAGGCGTCGATACCTGGTAGCCGGTGTCAGCGCAGCTATCAGCGGCACATCTTTAGTTACGTGAACTGCTACGTGCAGCACTGCAGGGGCCCCGGCCAGCCCGAAAGCCCGGGCCCGACCCGGCTCGGGTCGGATAAGCTGTCTCTATTGCGGGCCCGGGCCTCCGCCAGTCCCGTAATAGGCACGGGTCTCAGTCAGGCCTGTAATAGGCCGGGAATGCTATGGGTGACTTTTGAAAACTACCTACTATAAGTAGGAAAAACTTTATTTAGTCAGTGTTAGGTGGCGTGTTTAGGCGTGGTTTTTCAGGCGGCCCAGATGGCCGTCAACCAATGTTTGGTGTCGACCTCTTCAGCTCGTTCTATGGCCTGGAGTGGCCAGGCTAGAGTGGCCAGAATATGGCCAGGCTAGAACTGCGGAGCGTCGCCCCTCATGCTTCAGGTGAGGGAGAGGCCATCAGGTTAGGAGGAGGTCTGTCCTCCTCGCAGTCCCATATTATATGATTCAGTGTTGTTGGTTCCCCGCAGAATCTACAGACGGCTCAGCCGTGGGGACACAGTCAAAAGAATCTCTCCTGTGCCGCGGATGGTATCTTCACAATTGCCGAGAATTGGACCATGCTTCCCTTACGCTCAAGGGCTAACGGGCCGAACCGGGCCGGGCCAGGTCGGGCCGGGCCGGGTACAGGTCAGGTTGAAAGTACCGAGTCGGGCTCAGGCGGGCCGCTGCATAGCACTTTCAGGCTCCAGGCCGGACCCGGGCCTGAAAAAACGGCCCGTGCAGTGCTCCACTGCTGCGGCCGTAAGCTGCAGAAATGCTACACATTCCACATACCGGCATCATCTACGCTTTCTGCCACTACGTGGGCATACTAAGCATCCGCCTGTATTTGACAATTATTGTCACAAATGCCACAACCTTATTTCACCAGTTTGAAGAATATCTAAAGGAACCTGCACAGCTTACTTCGGCCAAGTTCATCGGCGTTACCGAAGAGACATTATCAAGGCGTCGTCAAAATCGATGTCACTGGCGTGAGAACCAACACGCATCTATTAACAGCATGGAGCCAACGTGCTCAACAAGGAGTTAAACAAGCTCAGACACAACTGTTGCCAAAGGACATACGAACGTCAGGAATAGGTCACCGCACACGCAGGTAAGTACGTGAGATGATCTGTCACAATTCCCGCAGGAAACTCCGCTTTCGGGTAGTATTATTTGCTATAAGTTTGCGGAAAACAGCCGAATAGGTTGTTAGCGGCCACTTAAAGAGACACGATGCTATTGGGGCCTGTGATTACTATCTGCCAGAGGGCGAGCTGCGTTTGTGTAACCTGCCAAATTAGTAGGAGTGGGTATGATGCACATTCTTGATTCCCGACCTTTACGTCTGGAAATATGAGTATACCAATAAGCATCATTTACTCTTTTTTCATGAATTTACATAGAAAGGCAACATGAAGCCGTGACTGCTCTATTACGCGGTATCGCCTATAATATACATGCTGTTGCATAAAGAGGTGAACTAGGTATACATGACTCTTCTTGTTAAAATACTGACTGATGTCCGCTAATGTTTAGCGCAGACTTACCACTTTGCACGAACGTGCGGAGGCGCCACTCAAAACATGTTGAACGCACTGCGACAGAACGGTGGCGCCATCTGCGACAGCTGCGTTTGGGTCATACATATACTACATAGCGCCAGCTCGACGTTGCAAAGAAATCGAAGATTTTTCATTTCAATTCAGTTCAGTTATTATAACAACGTTACTGCATGGACTTTTAGGTAAAAAGCGGCAATGATCGCTTGATGAGATTTATAATCCCCCACTGAGCAGTGAGGGACGACGCGGCAAACATTACAAGAAGGAAAATGAACAAAGTGAAAAGCATTCATTTTAGCATTAACAATTAGAAATAAGTGTCAATTGAGTTGCATCGTCACCGACGGCGACGATTCTCCTATTATTGTGGCCGAAACTAGTATGTAATGGCCCCAAAATGTCTTATTAAACTAAATCTCATGCACAATGACACCAGCATGTGAAGTTTGAGCAGACATCAGCCAGTAGTTTACAGTAAGAGCCGTGTATAGCTGGCGCTACTGTCTACACAACACGCAGTTATATGACCTACAACGAGGACAAGCATTAGGTCGTGGACCCTATATGCAAGAAGTGTTTCCGGCATTCTTTTCCAGGATCGTGCATCTATACTCTGGGAGATCCACGAAATCCATACAAATTAGGAAACAGTGTTGAGCTGAGGTTACAGCATCCTTGTGTAAGCCTCTACTGTAACATCACTTCTCGTTCACTGACCGTGTTAGGGTGAGTATATATACGTATCTGTTACTCTTGAGCTCGCGCATTATTTATTGAGGTGGTAAATGGGGTTGTGATGCGCGTCGTATATAGGTTTCGAATGGGACCCCGACGCGGAACCTCCGAAAACCCAAACAAAGAAAAAGCCGTTCGTCCCGGCAAAACACACGATACATTAAACTCAGGACGGAAGTACAGTTAATGAACACTTAATGAAATCTAAGTAAGAATATCAAACACACATTATCCCAAAACAATCGATGCGGCGGCGTAGCACATTGCGAGAGGAAACATGCAGCATTGTCAGACCTAAACAAGTTCTCTGTTGGCGTACTGCAGGCGAGGCGATCAAGTGGTGAAGTTCTCACCAAGGTAGTGGTGGAGTTCAGTGACGGGTCACTCATGGTTGGGTCGAGGTTGAGGATACGCCCGTACTACATCGAAGTCGAGAAGAGGATTTGGCGGGGGTACTGCCGTCCTGGAAGGTAGGCTGTCAGCTAGGTAGAGTGTGTAGCCCGAGCGCTTGCCTCCTACTCATGAGCGTTGGAGCCCACACGCCTTGTGGTTCACCTTCTGGTTATCGTGGTCTGAAGGTTTGCTGGCTGTGCCCGCATCCTGACAGCAGTCTTCAACGACCAGTCCCGTGCTGCCGGCGCTGCCATGGGTAATTATTTTAGAACTCCTGCGATCTGACCGTGATCTGACCGGAACACGAAGCACCCCTCACCGCGTCCTATCAAACCGACCATGTGGAAGTCCGCCGCCTGTGCTGCCGAGGGCCGCAGCCGCTCCTGCAGGTGGCGTCAACGCCATTGCGTCGATGTCACCCGCGCCGGCAGCGTCCTTTTCCAACAGCAGCGCTGGGAGCTTCAGCAGCACGCAGGAGACCGTGCCGTCCCTGGGTCCCACGCTAAACCCGCCCACGGTGACAGAGAAGACGCAAACGGAAGCACTCCTCCGCGTACCACAGAGGTGCAGCTCGTCGTACAAACAAACCAGGCTGGGATAGGAGACGCTACGGCCTGGGGAACTGGCACCGCTCGCCTTCCCCACAACAATGGTCCGTCCCAGAACGCAGCCGGGGTCCCACGTCAAGGGCACCGATGTGGACATGGCGCAATTCCGCACTCCACGCCAGTAAACTCAAGTGATGGACAGCAGGAGACGCGGAAACACGTCTGGTTCATGAACGCTGGTGTTCCAACAGCGCCAGTTGCGGCTCGTGCCGCTGATCCCGCGTTCGTCGTCATCCTGTTCCACGCTTGCTCCGATACCGCTCATCATGCCGGCGTTCCCATGCTGCCCCTTCCTCTGCAAAGGCACGGACGGCGCTTACCCACGGTGGCTTGCAGCGACAGCATCGCATCCCCGCCGGCGGGCAAAACTTGCAGGCTGCTGCAACGAACGAGGAACGGCGGAGCAGGCAAGAACCGAAAAGTCGTAAACCTGGCCGGCATCCCGGACGCACGCCTCGCGAAGCCGCGGCACACCAGGTGGTGCAGCCTCCAAGTTGGCGAGGTGTTGCAGGAACCTGAAGGCCAGAACTTTTTCCCAGACGCAAAGTCTATATTTCTTCCCCGACCTCATTCTAACCATTGGACGCAGCAGGTCGCCATAAGATGCAGCTGCTCGCTCACTGCCATGTCACCGCACAGAGACCGCACTGCGCGGCACCACGCGTGTAAAGGAGGGCAACGTCGCAGATGATGATGATCATCGCTCGAACTATGCCGCCGGCGCTACCACTGGCAATTCTATAACTCCTGCCATCTGACTGTCATTTGACCGGAGCACCGACGCCACTCACTAAGTCATTCCGAGCCGATTGTGAGGAAGCACCCTGTACCCCCGCGGTGGTGTTGGCGCCATCGCGTTAATGTCACCTACGCCGGCAGTTCTCATCCCCAACAGCAGCGCTGGGAGCTGTAGCAGTGCACATGATTTTAAACTGAAGAGTGTACTTTGACAGGGAGAAGGATGGAGACACGACACGGACGAGCGCTGTTCTGTTTAAAATGGCTCACCAACTCGCCCAAACTTCCGTTTTAATGAGTGCACAGTAGACCTCCAGAACCACGGGTCCCATGCGAGGCCCTATGATGGTGTCAGAGGAGCAGGCAGAGTCGCTCCTCAGCGAACGCGACAGATGCATGTCGCACCGCGGGGATGGTCACGCGCTAGGCCAGGGCAGAAAGAACTACTGGCTGCGAAGCAGGCTCCGCCCCTCTCCCTCACAACGATTGGTCGGACCTGGAACGTAGCCAGGGCCCCACGTTAGGGACGCGAATGTGGTCGCGGCGCGGTCCCACAGTCGACGCCAGCAAGCCCGTCTTGGCAGGCCACGACCAAAAGCGCTAAGCCGTGCCTCACGCCCTTGCTCGCGCGTTCGTCGTCGTCGTCTCATCGCTGGTGTTCCCGTAGTATGTATGTTTCCATCTATGCATCTATGTATTTATTTATCTGTCTACGTTTTCATCTAACCGTTTTCCCACCTACCTGGGTCGATGGATAGTAAATGGCGAACTGGGTTAAAAACGAACAATCCAATCAACTTTTCTCGGTGAGTATTTTGCGGTGAGCACATACATACGGCTCTTCATCGAACGTCTTTCACGCCGACATGAGCCATTGTAGATGCGGGGCTGGTTAGGTACCGCTGCTCGAAGAAACTCTTTGACGCCGGCTTGGAGTACTGGGTATGTGCCACTCGGTCTGTGCTAGTGTGCAATGAACCTCTTTGATGCAAACTTGACAAATGGATATGTGCCAATAGGCGTGTGCTGCTTTATCATGAACATAAATTAAGCCAAATTGAGCAGCTAGGTATGTGGCCCTGTCAATGCGCCGACATACAATGGCGAATAAGATTTCTTAAATTCCTCCTCTGCTGAGCGGAATTAAACTAACGTCACAAGGATTCCTCTAGGACAGAAACGCGAAACATTAGCAGTCTACGGCACAAATGTACTGGGTCTGCGCCGTTCTTCAATGAATGCGCTTCACGCCAACGTTTTAGCGAGCTGTGCCACGAATGCACAAGGTATGTGGCACTCTTCAATGAATCTCCCACCAACTTGGGCTACTGAGTATGTGCGACTGAGTGTGCGGCAAGCGAGGGAACAATTGTCAGGGTTCGCAGGCACTGATGCACCATGCTTCTCGTCGCGGAAGCCAAGTGCGGATTTGCAACACTGCCACTAGGTGGCGCAGCGTGTCCAACAAGAAGAGCGAGAGAGAATCCCGGTTGCTGCATGATGCTGTTTTCAGGCGCCACGTATCTCGGAGGCCACCCGCAGGAGGCTTTGCGGTGGCGGCACTAGATGGCGCCGACTGTTCTTACGGAAGCGCGAAAGAGGAGTCCCGCTGCAGTACACGCCTCATGCATACCTCTCTCCTACGGAGGCAATACGTTCTGTCGCTATATTGATTCAATGCTAACGCGTCGAAAGACATCGTGACATGGGTTCTGCCGCAATTTTTTCTTCTCCTGTGGTCCTGGTGTATTTCCAGGATTGGTGAAAAAGTTCGAGTCCCACAGGGGCGTTTGCGTTCGCTGTCTCCTACATACCGCCTGGGTTACCACGACGTCAAGAGACCATGTTGTATAGTCTGTGGCTAGGCGTTGCGTATACGAACTCGTACGCTTTCCTAATTGGAATGGGCCACAGCCTCCCCCCCCCCTTGTGACACAGGCAACAGTGCTGAGACGCTCGCACATATTACCTGTGTCTTCCCGCGATATAATGGTGCCCAGAGACAAGTTATGTGCAGAGTACTGGGCCAACTGGACAATCGTCCACTTTCAGAACTCAAGGCTTTAGGTCAGTGCTCCCAAAGAACATCCGCGCTGAAGGCCTTACTCGCGTTATTGAGGTTCCTGCGGTCTACGGGGCTTCACGATTGAATTTAGGAAAATTGCCCCCTACCGCTCTATAGCGTAGGCGGTTTGTTCGTGCTCGTCTCTCTCTCTCGATCTCCACCTTCCACTCTATTTCTCTTTTTATCCCACTTAACTCTTCCCCCCGAGCAGGGTAGCCAACCGGAACTACCTCTGGTTGACCTCCCTGCCTTTCTATGCATCTTTTTTCTCTCTCATCAGGATTGGTTATCTTCAGAACTCCACATTTCGCAATGATTCGTTCTGGGGAGATCCGTGAATTCGACGATGTCGCTCTTCGACGTCGTCGTCTTTTCTTACATACTGGACTCAAGTCCACACACACTTTCTTTATTTTCATGTTTTCATTTCACAATTCATAGCAGTTGCTTTCGTGCACTACACTCATCACAGAGAGAAGGCGGTTAACAACATAAGCTTCGATCTCACCGCAACCTCTGAGCGTCTCACAGCGAAGCTGCATATGACTAATATCTTGGGCTTACTAGGGTCCCCAGATCTGTACAGAAAACTCAACTCATCAGAGACACGGGGCCCTTGACGCTATCGCGTTAATGTCATAAGTTGTTTCATTAAGGGGTCAGCATGCTTTCGACATGCCTATGCAACATCATTTATGTACAGGTATTATGTCGTGAATACAGTTTGATTATCTAGAGCAAGGATGCACTCACTCGCCATAATTTGGCGGTCAACATGCAGCGGTTATAAAAGCGAATGCCAGTATATATGACGCATCCATGGCTCGCCTTATGCGGACTGACGGAAGCAAAATTGTGGCGGGCTAGGCAAAGAAAGCTCCATTTTAATGAATTTTTGTCCGTCTGTAGTGGCTTGCCGTAACACTACCGCAGATGGTTGTTATTTCGCTGTACGCCGATGAAATTTGCATCTTTGCTTTCGGCGCGACGCGCCATCAGTCGCGCGCAGGTGTCTGGAGAGTGGCAGCAATGATACCTTCCTACTTATGCCGACAAGATTTGACTCTATCTACGACAAAATCAGCATAAGTGACATAAATCCGCTAACTGATACTTTCCGAACCGTCTTAAATCGAAGGCCAGTCAGTTGCGTATAGGAAGAACTCTAGGTTCTTCGGCGTTATCATTCATCGCGAACATACATAAAGTCACGACATTTTTTTACCTGAAGAAAACGCTCATTATCACTGATCATATGTTTAAATTCGTTGCTGGAAAGCTCTGGGAAGCAATCCATGCGATGAATGTTACCGCTTTACGCAACGTTTTATTTTACTTCCATTTCTAAGCTACGGTCACCGGCTCTTTTCCGACACAAGCATGGTGGTGGTGGTGGACATGTTCACAGCGTTCACAGAGGCGATATTTCCCTGATGCGGAATGTTACACTTTGCTGACCGCTTGATTTTTGTACTTTTGGCAGGTGTCCCCCACCCAAAAACTACCAAAATGAAGACACAAACCCATATTGGCCAAACTGCTGCAAGAAAAAGAACTGAGCTAGTGTGGTCTCAAAGCGCATACGTTACTTCTGAGCCATCTGAAGCTAATCTAGTCGTGCACTGCAATTTGATTTTTGAAATAATGCGAAAGTTGGACGAATGTACAATAAAGCAGCCGCTGTTTTCAGCCGAATGAATGTGATTTCATCCCCATTTGGCAGGTGCCATACTCGATCTTACCATCCGTGTCACATTGCCGACTTGGTTTGAGAAACCTGAAGCATTCCGAGTGACGTAATTTGTGAGGACTGTGATGGGTTCAATTGGAAAGTCATATCTGTCGTTGTAATGTCAAGGGTAATCAACGCAAATGCATTTTTAAGCCCGAAAGGGAGCAACTGTTTTCTAGAAATCTCAGTTCTTATCATAGGATATGCATATGTTTTTCTAAGGTTACTCCGCAAATTATCGTATAATTAAGGGGGCAATGGTTCTTCTGCAGGGAATTGAGCTGCGTGATCATCAGAAATTTAGGCACGTAGCTCTTCCATATAGCTCTCCAAAAATGGGTGGGGTGGTATCAATGACCACGAGTCCGACCCACCGTGTCGACTTAGTGGAATTCGCTCACTAAGCTTTTCTACCTGGCACTCAATCCCGTGAGCGGAGGGTTTATGTAATACAAGAGGTAAATGTGCAGAAGCTGCGGGTAACATTTGACCAGGTAAGCGGATCTTTGTCTAGTCTTTCGGTTGAAGCAGGTGCGCATGCTGCGTCATTGTTCACATGTCCACGTAGCGGTCCCGTCGTTGCATGCTGACAGAGCTAGGAAGCTATCTCTATCTTGGGTTTGTCGCGTATAAAAGTGCACTGCTGGGATAGAACACATGCTGGAACACGCGCGCAGCCTTCAGTAGTGTTACACTAGAGGCAACGCCGAGATTGTTCTCTCAAGGCACACCAGCCGCCATGATGTATTACGCTATATGACACCTCCGCCCGTCCTCCCTCATCAGAGAGAAACCACCGATCACAGCCTGGAGACCAGCCGGTTGTACTAAGAACGCTTCGTTTTAGAACGGCTTTGCTTCAGGCGAATGACACGAAATCTAATAGGAGAACAGCAGTAGCATGACTCGTCCATCGTGAGAGTCAGGACACAACGGAGGAGGCCATTCTGGATCGGCTCGCAGCTAAGTATTTACTACTTAAGTATAGCAATGAGAGTACAGACCAGCCTGAATATACAGGGGAAGACTGTGAGCCTACGGATCAAGAGTTCACAGAAAGCGAAGTTCGCGCAGCCCTGTACGACCTCAACAGTAGATCCTCTGCCGGTCCAGATGTCATTTCCTATAGGCTGTTGAAAAATCTGGACGATAATTCTGTAAAATATTTAACAGAGTATTTCAGCGAACTCTGGAAAAACGGTGATTAATCGAAGGAATGGAGAATTGCTAACACAATTCTCATTCTCAAACCAGGCAAGCAACTCAGTCTAGATAACGTAAGACCCATATCGTTAACATCGTGTCCGGGCAAAACCATGAAGCTTGTCATACTCAATAGACTAAGTATGTAGAAAACAGAAATCTTCCGCATAACCTGATCGGTTTCCGTCCTGGACTTTCGACTGAAGATGTAATGCTTTTAATGAAACATCACCTTATTCTTGCTAGCCCGCTACATACGAGAGCTCTCCTAGGCCTAGATGTAGAAAAGGTCTTTGATCGCATCAAACACAGGGATGCGATCAAGCATCAAACTCGGAGATGGGATTGGGTAAGCGATTGCACAATATAGTCAAAGTCTTTCTCGGTAGCTGTTCTGCTTGTCTCAGGTTAGGCGAACTCTAATCGACAACCCTGGAACTTGGGAATCGCGGGGCACCACAAGGGTCTGTCCTATCTCCCATGTTGTTTAAATTCGCAATGTCAACAGTGGCTCGAAGTCTCGCGCAGATTGAAGGTATCCACTTTGCAATATATGCAGATGATGTAACAATCTGGAGTGCCGAAGGTAATATGGGACAAACAGAGACCAAACTACAGGAAAACATTTATGTGGTAGAAACAATACTTGAGGGTATAGGACGGTACTGCTCTGCTAAAAAATCAAAACTACTGGCACTACGGAGCAGTAAGCGTGGGCGCAAGCCGAATGGATATATCGCAGAGGAAGAACCCCGCATTGAAATACGCCAAGAATGGAGAATCAATCAGGCAGACGGAGACTATTAGAGTGCTAGGACTTCTTCTGCTAGCGAATGGATCTAATTGCAGGATGATACAACATATTTCTACCAAGTCAAAAGTAGTCATTAGGCTTCTGCGTAGAATTACCAGCAAGCATACGGGACTAGGAGAAGACAGTGTCATAAGATTGGTACACGCATTCGCCTTTTGCCACTTCTAGTACGTGGCAGTCATGCTACATTGGACACAGGCTGATAAGAACAAGCTAAACGCTTTAGTCAGACGACTTATAAAGACTGCACTAAGACTTTCCATCAACACGGCCAATGATACCTTATTGCGCCTAGGGCTGTATAACACGCTAGAAGAGATAGCTGAGGCTCAACAGGTGGCCCACCAGGAAAGACTAATGGGGACACGACCTGGGAGGGCGCTACTTGAACAAATAGGCGTAGAAATCAACAACCACATCAACAAAGGAGAAATATTAACAGAATTGCAAGCAGGACTACGAGAAACAATTAATACGACCCCGTTCCCTAAGAGCATGCACCCGACACATAACCTCGAGAGACGGAAGGCAAGGGCCAAGGCATTCCTTCAAGACATAGATCAACATAAGCTGTAGGCGGTGTTCATTGACGCTCCCTGGGTTAAAAATAAGGACGCGTATACCTCCGTTGTTGTAGACACTCAAGGTAACATACAGGATGCCATCACCGTCTATACCAAGGACCCAACTGTAGCAGAACAAGTAGCAATTTACATATTTACAGCAACTCCAGAACAGCCATACGCAACTTTAACGGATATGTGACACGGATAGCAACAAGGTTACTAGAGCAGGTCAACAGTGAGAGGAACGAAATCCGCTGGTTTCCAGCACATGTGGGGGTGGTGGACGAAACTCGGAGAAACCTCAATGAGGTGTCAAATGAAGCAGCACGAGGGCTTCCTAACCGTGCTCTTCAAGGCCGAGCAACTTACACTTCATCCGGGGAACAAAGTGATCGGTTATTAATATATTACGAAATCACGAAGTACTATTATTTAAGCAGAAGGGAATACCCAGTGCCACACGGAAAGCTTTGCAGAGCCCAAGCGGTCACATTACGTTTGCTACAGACAAGGACATACCCAATTCCAGGTTTTATTACCAGGATCTATCTGGAGAGGAAAACTCAAACCAATTGTAATAAATGCAATGGCATCATTACTCTTCACCACATGCTTTGGTAGTGCCCCGCGGTCTTCACAGACTGTGACAAGGAACAAGAATGGTGGCGGCAAATGCTGCACAGTGAATCACTCTCTGGCGAATTAAGTGCAGTACAGAAGGCCCGCGATGTGGCTGAAGGGCTCGGCCTGACAGTCCCAACGTGGGAGCGGCAAGCGTCAGCCTAGGGTTGACCTTCAGGACCCAATAAAGTTCTTCATACCATACAAAAGATATACGAAGGTAATACTGCAGTGTATTAGAAATTCTTCTCAGAGTCACCTTCTAAATGCTTCATTCCAAAAGACAGGTAAACTGGGAAGGTCATTCCGCTCTACAAGCCAGGTGATAAAACTTCTCCTCTGAACTAACAACACTAACACTAACAATTTCTTCCACCCATCCCAGCACGAGTTCCGCAAGAGTTGTGCATACTAAACACAACTAGCCAAGTTCCTCAATGATTTACATGCTGATTTGGTCACTAACCCTCAGGTTGACGCTATTTTTCTGAATTATGCTAAAGCATTTGAAAAAGTTCCACATCCGCGGTTAATAAACAACCTCTGTTAAACCCACATCCTAACGTAGTAAACTGGATCAAAGAATTCCTAACAAATCACTCTCAGTCACCATAAATAACCAGTCCTCCAATCCTCTTTCTGTAACATCAGGCGTCCCACAAGGCTCCGTTCTTGCCCCCTCTTTTGCTTTTGATGTATATCAACGACCTCCCGCTGCATGTCTTTTGCGAAATTCGAACGTTTGCTGGCGACTGCGTTATCTACTGTAGAGCACCCAACACTAGTCATCAAGAAGCCCTCGAACAGGATCTTAACCACATCCGAAAATGGTGTGAAAATTGGCTCACGGTTGATAACCCTAGCAAATGCAAGCTCGTTTCCATTACTTGTCGACACAAGATTCATGCTGTTAGCCTGTAGAATCCGTATCGTCTGTTACACCCATAGGCATCACATTATCTATTGACCTAACATGTAATGCACAGGTCACTAACGTGATATCATCAGCTAACAAAACAATGGGATTTCTTAAAAATCATCTTCGCCTCGCCCCACATCACGTGAGATCGCTTGCTTACAAGTCCCTCGTTTGACCTAAACTAGGATATGCATCCAACATATGGAACCCGCATCATGTTTACATCGTAAACGATCTAAGAGGAGTGCAAATTCGCGCTGCAATGTTTATTCACTCCTTCATATTCTCTATGACGTCAGTGTTACAGCTCTGAAAACTAAATCTGCATTATTGCCTGTCTCAGTTCGCCGTCGCATGTCCACTCTTACTGTACCAGAAGTTCGGTGATTCAGCACTCAATCGTGCACCTTGCATCATGCAAGCATCGTACATTTGAAACCGCACGGACCACATCCTTCAAGTGTTTCAACCGCGTGCGAGAACTGTTACCTTTTTAGCTTCCTTCTTTCCACGTGCTCCCAAAGATTGGAATGGCCTTCCCCAACATATCGTCGACATCAGCTGTTCATTAGCGTTCGCTGAAAATTTATATAACCTTCTTTGTATAATATTAACATGTGGCATTGTTCATGCTTTTTTCTGCTGATTTCGCCGCTTATGTAAAACCCCGTCGTGGGTCTTTAAGGAAATAAAATGAAATTAAACCTTAAACAAAGATGCAGATGTGCGCTTTGTGGTAACGAACTTGCAGCACCACAGAAGAAAAAGAATACGGTTTGTGGTTTCGCTGTATCATGAGAAACACGATGCCAACTTGGAATCACATTTCCTATATTAATATCACTGAAATACACACCTAATCTGTCTCGAATCTACTTTTTTGTGCATTTTGTGCCATCTGAAAGTTAAAATGTGAACTACGCGAGCCGAAGATATACGAAGCCACCTATGAGTGGGCCTGTATCATATGTTTCCGCGTGTAGCTCGCACTGTGGTTCACAAAGTCGTTACAAATCACAAATACATGGTACGTCACAAATACATGGTAATAGAGAAATTGTTTCTCTTGGCAACAACAGCGACACATTTGTTGAAATTTGTTGAAGCTAAAAGAAACGTTATAATCTAGTGACTTCTGCAAGTGGATTTTTGATTTACGCCATCAATATTGGGGTATAAATTTTTGAAAACTGTAACATTCCAAAAAACTAAAAATGTCGTGTGTATAACTCTGTTACCCCGCAGAGAAAGGCGTTATCACAGTTCTGTCAACTCCACTTAATGATACAACTAAAGTGTAGAAAACTGATGTAATACATGCGCCTCCGGAACATACCACCAATTTGTGAGTGGGACTTTTGCAAACGCCTTGTAGACATTGTAGCAAATTCTCATAACCTGTAAATGATTATACGAAGTTTGTGCGCTTTAGATTATCTCAAAGATGCAATCTACACAAATGCTATATGTGTTTTTGGTGCCGAGTTAGGGATTTCTAGACTTCGTGCGCCTGTTTTTTTCGAAGCATACGGATTTCAGGCAATTAAAAAAAATCTTATGCCCTAAATCGAAAGTCTCTCCTTACATTCACCAGAATTTAACGTCGTCTCACAAATGGAACAAAAACAGTTCATTCAAATTGGTCCAGTGGCTGGCTAATCAAATCAGCTTCGCGTTTTACATGTATTTGAATGGAGAAAATGGAGTTGGCTTCGAGCTAAAGTTTCCTCATAACTACAACTGTAAACTTTCATTGATAACATAACATATCGCGCACACACACAAATGCGGTATGGGATGATCGGGTGACATTTTTCACCATAATAAACCCTCCGCATCACCCATCAGTGCCACTGGACATTTGTTTTGTGAAGTTCAACACGCATCATTTTTTTTTACTTTTGGGTATCACGCAGAAAGTCGATAACTTAGATTTCGAAATCACAAAAGAACATCCTATAAACAAATCTCCGAACAAAATACTGGTCTAGGAACAGAGCGCTACACGGGTTTTTCATGAAAAAGTGTTCTGGTCTACGGCAAAGCGCCAGCTAGTGCTTCTAGCAGGGGCCAATGCTTCTTTGGCGTGCACGAGCTCTTGTAGTCGTCCAGGTCGAGGTCCCACACGCCCACGCAGAATCCCTGGTCGACGGACACGTTGCCTCGACGCCTGCGCAGCAATTCCATCGCTCGCTGTACTTTATCCGCGATCGACCAAGGGTCCTCGTATGACACCCACGTATGGTTCACCCTGCGGACACGAAAAGGTTTCACGCAACAGAAAGCCCTTGCGCTTATCTTGTAATGTAACACCCTGAGGGCTGCTTTAGGTAAAAAACCTGCACCATAATAACTCATTTATCTTTTCTGACGCTATATGGTCCTCGATAACATAGTTACAACACTGAAATATAACTACAAATGATATTGATTCAATAAAAGTGATGATAACAGAATGTCTTCCGCCGTCTACGTCGTAAAAAAAGTCGCACTTTCGCCCGAAAAGCGAAGCATCGATTGCGATAGCGAAATCAGAGACCCGCCGTGCTTGCTTAGTGGCTATGTTAGTCGGCTGCTAAGCACGAGATCGCGGGATCAAATACGCAGCGACGGCGTCCGCATCTTGATGGGGGCGAAATGGGAAAATACCCGTGTACTTAAATTTAGCCGCACGTCAAAGAACCCCAAGTGGTTCAAGTTATTGCGCAATCCCGCACTACGGCACGCCTGATAATCAGATCACGGTTTTGGCATGTGAAACCCCATAATTTATAACGAAGAAACTATAGTACTTGTAAACATAGCCACACTAACTAAATTAACAAGCAAGGTGTCACGCGCGCACGAGCAAACTTGTACGCATCTTTCTCTATGAGCGCGGAAACTCTTTGACGCAACATAACCCTGAGGAAGCGTGGCAGAAGCAGCTAGCGAATTGACCTTCGTGATGCATCTCGCATCCCCCCCCCCCCCCAACGCAAACTAAGCCACGAAAACGCAGTGCGCGGTGGACTCTGCCCCTCGCAGATGGCTTTCAAGATACAGCAGTCCGTGCATGCGCGCGCCGGCCGCTGCATTTCGCGCACCCTCCTCCAGAAGCCTGTCGCGCGGTGGAAGACGGCGCGCTTCCTCCTCGCTTTCCTACCTTGCGCGCGCGAGATGGAGCCGTGATGATCGGCTCACTTTCGCGCGCTTTCTCTCGCACATACGCAGCGCGGCGAGGATGTTATCGCCCTTGGATTTTATACGGTAACTCACGGCGACGGCAGAAATGTGCCTGGAGTGTCCATATAATTGCCATCGCAACAAAAAGAAGAAACATAACATCCTCTGCACTCACCAAGTTATTCAGAAGGTCTCAACCTACCTATGTGCGGTGGGCTGGTCACAAGCTAAGTATCACTCCCGCTCACGGTGACCTGCGCAATGACGCGTGCGCTTGGCCCAGTGCGCTCATCGTCGCATGGGAAGAAGCGCTAGCTACTGAGACAAGTGAAGTCGCTTAGGCTTGAATTTACCGAGGTTGTCGACGAAGCAGATAGTGATATTTGTGGCAGCGATGGCTCCTTTGCGTAGCGCAGTTGCTAAGGAAGATGTGAATAAATTCCCTGATTTCAAGAATAGATGAGAGTTTGGTTTAACAAGCTATATCACTACGTCTTGTTAAGGCAGGACTCCGCGCACGCTCACCAGGACATGTCAGCTCGCTCCTATGAATTGCTCGCGCGCTGAAAATACAATTTCCGCATGATTAAGTTAAATGTCGCTTGACTGTTTTCTCATGGACATTTATCTACGTGTCTCAGCTATCCCTTGAGAAAATTGTCTTAACTATTTTAAACAGTATACAATCTCTTGCTCCTAGCGGGAGCCGAATTTGCTATCACTCTGGAAAAAGGTGCCTTTTAAGTCATTTTGATAAGCAAATGCCGTACGCATCAGAAGCAGTGTCCATTTGCCAATTAAATGCCATCCAAGTCGGTGAGGAGAAAGCCGGCCTAGACTATACAGCTTCTGTAAAAAATACTGAAGATAATGGCAGTATGGTACCAAGCCATGCTGGTTATGAATGCATACTCGAAATTAGCGTCGGAAATGACGCCAAAGCCTGAAGAAGCACATAGCAGGAGCGTTCTCATAATCTAGCAAAGAGGTAAAGGTTACGCAGACAAAAGTATGCTGCATTTTCATATGAAAGGCTTCTGCACAGTCACATTCTCACTCATTTGTGTACTTCGGTTCAACTGTAGTTCGATTCATCGGTGAAGAGACCTCTTGCTACGTTTTCACCGCACTTGAACTAAATTATGCTGCAACTCTTGTGTTGCTTCGCAGGCAGCATTCGTTTCCCACGTTCCTTGCAGCCATTTATTGGCGTTGTCTCATTATGCTTACTGTGTTTGATTGTTTCTACTTATTCTCCTCTATGTTTTGTATTTATGTAGGTGTTTCATTCGCTTCTGTACGCACTTTATGCCTGTATTGCTTGGACATTTGCGGAGGCCTGATGTACTTATGTAATACATAAAAGACTTAGAAGCAGATAATTCCACGCCTTTACTGTCAGAACAGTTGATTTGCACAACTGGACCATTTCCCTGAGAGCCCGTGAAGTGACATGGGGACGACTCGCATTGAGCAATGTTTAATGACGATATTTCTTATGCAATTTCTGGCACAACTAACACTGACGCATCCGTTTGACCTTGCACCGGTTGGTCAGCAGCCTTCATTGAGCCATGCCCAAACCGTAGCTGTCGAATGCAAGCAAACTCGAAAGTGCACAGATACAACACCCAATTTGTTATTCTCCCTCTTTATCGGAAATCGCAAGCCGACAGCCGAACAAGACATCGCCGTGCGCGAAAACTGGATGGCGCTGTATTTATGTACAATCGTCTCAGCAACAGAGGCTACGCGCGTTTTGGCAAGGCTGCAATAAAGTGTCAACGCGTCTCCGCAAGTGACGAGAGCCAAATAACTTGCTTCGCCACAGAAAACGGGAACAGATGTGAGAACGAGGCTTTTGTGGCGCCTTGAGAAAGCGAGAGAAAAAAGATTCACCGACGATTATGGTATTTGCTAACGCGAAATTTGAGCGGAGCTGGGGCTCTATAACGTAGAACTATTCCAAGATGTTGTAGTCTAATCTCCCGACGCCAAATTCATGTGGGCACCGACGCAGCGATCGGGTGGTAACCCGCTGCGTTGCTTGAAAAACCCAATCAAACGCGCTTATCGTTTACTGGTTGTCACTTTTTTCGCTTTGAAAGCAAATAGCTTTGACTACATTCATCACTTATTCGTACCTAACTGGGTGAAAAGAGGCGAAGGGCACGCTCAACTGAAGCGAGCTTCGATGGGGCGAGACAGCGCAGTAAAAGTAGATAACCAGATGGCGAGGGTGGTACCCGCGTCTGCGATTGGTACGCTTTGCTTAGCTTGTGGCGGCTGGTCGGAAAAGGCGGCGGCGTGCAACGGAAGGTTCAAAATGCAGCTAAAACGGATCATCGGCAAAGAGTTGGCAGAGCGATGTCCTGTACGTAAAGGAAAGTATTGATAACACTGTACTGCCACGCATTTTTTTTATTTTATGCAAATGAATTCAAGCTCCCTAGCAGCTCCGAGTAGAGAGTGTCAGCGCAATCGGCGGGCAGTCATCATCTATTCCTTTCGAAACGGGGCAGGCTCAGGCTATTCAGAAAAGAGTGCAGGTTTTTTGGGCATATTAGTGCGTCTCGAACGCGTACATGTCGCTTCGACGCGGTGACTTTTGGCGCTTTTGTGACGTCGCTTGACAGACACACGAAGTGAGCGAAGCGCAAACACGTTTGACCAATATGAATTGGCCAAATGACGCCTTTTTCGCTTATGATAAAAACGTGTCCAATCAGAAATTTTTTTCTTTAGCGGGATCTAACGATACACGATCAGTGTGCACCTATCATAAGAGGTGGGACGTTTTCGCGGTATTCGTGACGTCGCGTGACAGACAAGGTCACTGGGGGTGACGCGAATATTTTTTTAAGCCAATCGCCGACGGCTGACAACAGTATTGGAATATAAATGTTTGGAATAGCTTTTCGTTATAGCGTCCCTGTTTACGTGTTTTAATTTTGGGATGTATTGGCCGGCGCGGACAATCTGTCTCGTGCGGCACGTTGCAAACGAGCGAAGCGTGGCGCGACTGCCTCGCTAATCAGGAGAACGCTAGAGGCAACGCGCGGGTGACGCATGGGTGCGGTTCAGAGGAGCTGCCACAGACAGACCCGCTCATGCAGCGCTTTGTTTTGACGCGTGCAACTCCGGCGCTAACTCGGAGGGACCCTCGCCACAGAAAGCCCCATACACACTAGCGGTAAAACGCAGCTGCGGCAGAGCAACCACACCAACTGCCGGCGTGCCGCTGCGGCAGTCACGTGACCACGTGAAAATCTCGCCTCTTCTATCAGTTGCAAGATGTCAGGTGTTTTTACCTTCGCCTGCTAGCAGGCCGGCACGAATAATGTCTTACTAAGATGACGACGGCGCTGTCACTGATCATAATCATGTTGGTGCGCTCCCTTCTGTTGCGGCGTCACCGCGTTTCAAAGTCAAGGAGAATAACCTACTGGGTAGCGCATCCACGCCCTTTACTCAGGGTCCGTCTTGTCGTACAGAATCAGATGTGGCGCAATGTCTCCAAGAACGTGTCCATCAGGACTTCTCGGTTTAGACTCATCATCGTAAAAAACAATCTCAAATCGTGACAACAGAAAGAAGCGAGTACTAGACAAAACCAGCCAAATCAAACAAGCGCGAGCGAGAGCTGACGCGAGCAGACGATAGCACGAAGCGAGCGGTCCGGCTGAGACCAGATATGAGGACGCATGGAGCGGTCAGACGGGCCCGCATAGCATCAGTTTCCCGCGCGCACGTCACTGAAGGGGCCGCTCTCACTGGTCTCTGCCATTCGCGGCACGCGTCTTTCATCTTGCGCTCCGCGTTAGCTCTTTCATCCTTCGGTGTTGTGCTCGTTCGCTAGGTTACGCCGTGGCTGGCGCTCGCCGCAGAAACGAGCGCTTGGAGGCTGCGCTCCAAAACCCTTACTTGGTGTAACTGCATACAGCCGTATTCGACTTTGCGCTGAATTGTTCAAGCTTGCACACTTGTGGGTAAGCAATGACGCCGTCGTCGCCTGTGTACCTGCACCGAAAGAAAAAGTGGATCATCTTTATCAATTTCTGTATCACGCTAGTCATGAAGTTATTTCTAAAAAGAACTGCGAGGTTCCTTCGCAGTATTGTAGAGAGAATGCGTCACTGGCAGCACTCGGCAGGTGATTTCTTTCTTGCGCTTGTTACACTTCTTTATTTTATTGCGCTTTTCTTAGTTTAATTTACTCCAATTTACTGCCTTTGGACCATTCCACAATAGAAACGGAATTGCCAATCCTCTTCTACAGCAACCACGTTACAGTAACCTGAGTATATCAGCCTTATGTATACTTATGTGGTACTGACCGCCGGCACCGACATGTCCTTCACATGTATAAATAATTTGGCGGGAGTGCTGCACAACAACAAAAAAAAAAAAGCGGGAGCATTACGCAGACAACTAGCGTTACTCTGTCGCTCTCTGTAGATTTTCTTGTTTTTCGTGCTATAGATGCATATTAAAGAGAGCCGTGTGTGAAAACCTGCAATATCCAATGAGAAAAAGGCGGCGAATTTTTCTCATTGCACTGGCGGCTAGGCCTTGGCTTCCGTGATACATATGAAACTTTCAAATATTGTGAGCTAGCTGCATATTTGCTAAAAACGCTGAGCAGGTTCTTTTTGTTGCATAGTTTCTATGTAATAGTCCCCTTCCTGTTATACAGTATACATATACGTAGTTCGTGTCAGCTGTGGCAATAGTCCCGAGTGAAAATACAAGCAGTCTAGCGCGAGTCATGTGGGCTAATTGATTAATAGTTTTTCATGGCGCAAAAGGGCCAATTCTCACCAAAGAGCGCCAAACCCATGGTGCGACGAGTTGACAAGGTAGATTATGTCAAAGGTGAGTGGGCAGATTTTCAACAGCTACGGAATGCTGCCTAAATGCTGTTTCTTGCTTATGCAGTTTGCGAGTTTTTTCCTCCGAGCCGTCGTCCCTGCTGCTGCCTTCACGCGGCTGACTGCGCCATCGCCGATGCGATGGCACGCGGCTGAGATCGAGGAAGCTGCGCAGGTTTTCACTATAGCCCACGTGTGTCATGTGTGCGGGTCATCAATCCGCTCATCTCTGCCGCTAGACACCGCCCTCAACGTTGCCGTTCCTGACGAACTAATCAGCAACCCTCCCAGCTCAGCGACATCACCAGGCAGTGGTTTAAAGGCCCTGTGTGTGGTCCCCTCATTAGTGCTCAGCTCGGCAACAGCTACGGAATGCCGCCTGAATGCTTTTTCTTGCTTATGCAGGTATGTTACCGCAAAATATGCTGATTGTTTGAAGTCCGACGATCGTTTTTTGCTGTTGCTGTGCTGCCCACAGTCACTTTTTTTTTCATTATGTATGCTCTGTCATGTTGACGGCCCTCCACCGCCTTCTCTTGAGTGGTGATATCGAGCTTAACCCTGGACCCACTACGGTAACCCAGTCGGCTAAACCTGCTTAAGAGGCTCGCGCTTCTTTGGACCATTCAAGCCGGTCTGCTAATTCGCCGAGGGCTTCTAATCCTACTCGAGAGCTGGTGGTCGAGGAATCATTGTCGAACTCCGATAATCCTGTGCTTGTACAACTTTTGACGGAAATATTGTCTAACAATGAGGACGTGGCTCGCGACATTGCAGAGATCAAAAAGTTCTGTTGGTATGCGCTTCGAGGCACTTGAATTGCGCAATTATTCTGTGGAAGAGGCATTGGCCACCCCTGCTTCACGGCCTCCTGAAAATAGTCAGTGACATAACGAAATAGGTGCACTGAAGCGTACAGTCACTGAGTTGACTGAAAAGAATGAGGATCTAGAAAATCACTCTACGCGGAACAACATTATTTTGCATGGCTTATTAGAAACTGTTGATCAAACTCACGATTCCCTTCTTTCCAAAATATCTGAATTACATCGGCAGAGTCTTGGCGTTCAATGTCCTCGCATCGAACGCCTCCAACGTTTTGGAAGAGGTCGTGAAGATCATCCACGCCTGGTAATTTTGAAAATGCTTGATTTTAATGACAAGTTTACTTTGCTGAAGAATGGTCTTAAGCTTACGGATTCCGGACTTTGGGAGAAAAGCCATCAGAATGCCTGAGTACGTGGTATTAGGAAGAAACTTTGGGATGCGTCCAGTCAGCATCGCAACAATGGGTCTTCTTTTAAGATTAGGTTTGACCACATTTTCATTGACAACATTCGGTATAATAACTGGTGCGATATAACCCTTGCCAAAATATCTAATCGTCGCAACTTTTCTAAGAGAGCAGGTTCCGCATCACAGTCAGCAACAGGCTGACCTTCTTCTACAACCCAAAGAAATCTTACCATTATGAAAATCAACGCTAGAGGTATAGCTAATAAATTTCTTGTTTTTCTTGCCCTTGTTTTTTCCTATTCAGCTGACATTATTAGTAACACCGAAACTCGGTTACATACGGGTTTTCCTGACTCGGAGTTTACACCGCCAGGTTACGTCACCGTTCGAAATGATGGTCATAGTCAAAGAGGAGGTGGTGTTGCATTGCTTTTTCTCTCGGATTTCAAATTCAAAGCCCTGCTCTCTGCACTAGACATAGAATCAGTCTGCTGTAGACTTTACTACGGTAAACAATTCTTAAACATATACATTTTCTATCGTCCCCCTAATAGTTCATGGGAAACTCTTGACAACCTGGACCAACGACACATAATCTATAAGCATATAATAATGTTCCTTGAAAATAATAACCTATTGAACAGCTTTCAGCACGGCTTCAGGCGCGGTTTTAGTACTGTAACCCAACTTACGGAGTTCACTCATGACATTTCCCATTACATCGACTTAGGTAATCAGATTGACACCGTTTTCATTGACTTTAGCAAAGCTTTCGACACTGCACTGCACTCTAAATTGCTTTTGACACTCCATAATATTCTAAATAACCCTCAGTTAGTGTCTGGGTTTCCAGTTTCCTTTCTTTGCGTTCCCAATTCGCATGCTATGATTCTGCGGATTCGTCTGTAGTGGACGTCGTCAGCTCAGGGGTCCCACAGGGATCTGTACTTGGCCGTCTACTATTCTTATTGTTTACTAACGACCTTCCAGACCATGTTACTTCAAAAATACGCCTCTATGCAGACGATTGTGTTATGTACAGCCCAGTTGAGTCACTCGCTGATAATGAGTGCCTTAAAGATGCCTCTGTTTCATTTTGTGACTGGTGTGCTACGTGGAAAATGAGCAAAAATTTTGATAAAACTGTTATGATGTATTTTAATAACAGACACATGCCCGTATGTTTTGATTATATATGCAACGGAGTACCACTAAAACGAGTTTTCCAATACAAGTATTTAGGTGTCATTTTTACACCTACCTTGGCTTGGTGCAAACATATAGAATAAATTTGTAGTAAAGCGTTAAAAAAACTTGGTTACATCCGCCGGCCTTTGTCTGCTGCTCCGAGGGACACAAAATTAGTAGCATACAAAACACTGATTCCCCCAATTTTAGAATATGCTTCCTCCGTATGGAACCCATATAAACAATGTGAAATTAATTGTATTGAACCGGTCCAGAGGAAGGTTATTTGTTTTGTTTGCCGTCGCTTCGACCGAGACTTTTCACAGTCAGCTGCTCTTGCGGAATGAAACCTCCCGTTTCTTTCTAGACGGCGGCAAATATAATATCTCAAAATTTTCTATTCTGATAAGAACTCTCTATTTCACCTATCAGATCCCTCCCTTTTAATGCCTGCTTGCCCGACTTCAACTAGAGCTTATCATGCCTCTAATATCAGACCACTCCATCCACGCACTAACACTTTCAAATACAGTTATTTCCCCCGCGTGATTGAACAGTGGAATTTGTTACCTGCCCAAGTTCGCTTGTTGCCCATTGCTCATTCTTTAAATGCCATTGCTTATGTATAGTTCCTTCCCATTTTTATATTTCTATGTTCCTGTTTCTGCATATCATAATTACTTTTACTCGCATGTACACCCACTCCTGCCATAGCCTTAACGGGCTGCAGTATGTATCAATAAAATAAATTTAAAAAAAAATGTAACGTGGCTGTGAAGTTGACCAAATTCAGTTGATGTATATGTGCATAAAGTATATGTGCACTAAAGATACGACAACGACCAGTAAGGTGTCCTATGACCATAAAATATATGCAGCGAAGTGATCATTAAAGAAATCTGTGAGAATATGTATGCACCACTAATGCCTCACCAGGTCCCTGGAGAGGAACGGCCGGGATGCACGTGCTCTGAATACTACTAACGCAGCAACAGGCTTTGATAATATGCCGCCCTACGTATTGCTTGCATGTATGACATGCAGTACTCGTGCACCACTTAAGAAGCTAAGACTAATTTACCGTCGAAGAGCAGCGTGTCGTTGTGAAGGAACATTGCTGGATGTAGTGGAACGTGTTGACGATGTGGTAAACGAAAATGTTTTTTTCTTCTCTGAGATTTTATTCCATATTTCAGCAACACGTACGACAGTCAACGACGCGTCACATTTACCACATTAGGCGACTCAATACCAGTCAACAGGTACGAGTGTGTGCCATAAGTATGGCCGATTTAAGTCGACAGATGATAACCTCGGTTCGCCATATTTTTATACGGGTGGCAAATTTTCTAGCTGTCCTTTAATGGCATGCAACTTATTGAATGTTTCAGTGTTTCATAAAGTCTGGCAATAGCTCCTACACTTTTCCCGCAAGAAAGGCTTCAGGCACATCGTACGGACAGCTATAGGGAAGTTTCTGGGTTTTGTGGCTAATGATGTGGCGGATTCGTCTCCAACTACATTGCCCTCAATAATTCTATGTCCCTGCACCCAGCATATTGTAATACGCTGCTTATAGATACAGACTGTACGCACGAGTGAATAAAGGACATTAACTACCGGATGTTTATGTTTGCTGGGCGACCTTATAGACCTTATGGCACTTAGAGTCAGTGAATACAACAGCTTTTTTAGTCTTCGTTTTCCTGATTTGCTTGACAGACGTCAATACTGCATAGGCCTCCACCGTGTAGATACTAGTTTCAGGTTGCAGAACATGCGATTGAGAGAAGGACGGACCAAGTGCTGCGTACAACACACTGGCATGTGGCACGAGTACTTTGTCTGGAGTTCGAGGACGTACATTTTATTTATGTGTGTCTGCGGGGCATGTTTTGTGACCTATAAAACCTACTGCCACTATCTGTGAGCTGCTAGTGTCATGGCGGAAACGGCTTTTTGAGGGCCACCAGGGGATGCAAAAAAATGGGACATAAATTTCTTGACAAAGAGTCCTCACACGTAGTGAGCAGGGCTCTCTTGTTGTAGGTCGATTGTGATAGACTCTTGCAGAGGTCATATCATTTATGGTTGCATAAGAAGTGTGTTCACTGTTTGCATGTGCTCAAAAGAAATACGTAAAACTTGAATATAACCACTGTAGGTGAAGCGACTACTTATTTGACTCTACGTAGAGGCTGTCTATTTAACTTGTCCTGTCTATTGAACTTGGCGTCACTGTGAGGCTTCATGTAAAGTCCTGCGCGATGAAACCGTCTCCGCGAGCTGTGTAGTATGTGCGAGCGAAAGCGTGCGACGGTGAGCCGGCGATCACGGTTCAATGTCGCCCACGCAACGGAGGAAAGCGTGGAGGAAGCCCGCGGCCTTCCGTCGCCCGCAAGGCTTAGGCGGCGAGGTAGGTAGGGGGCAGGGGGGGGGGGAGGGGCATTTTACTTCGGTCGACCCGGGCTGCCGCACGTGCCTGGCCGGCCGCTGTATCTTGAAAGCCACCTACAACGGGTACAGAGCCCGCGCTGCGCTGTGTTTCTGCATCTTACTTCGCCTTGATGCTAGCGGCAGCACAAAGGTCAGTTCACTCGCTAATGCAGCCGCGTTTCCACACTCCAGCATTTTGACAACGAGTTTCCGCTTTCATCGATTGAGATCTCTTCATGTTCGCTTGTGCGTGCGTGATACCATGCTTGTTGACTTAGTATGCCTATGTCTACAATACGGCTCATAATCTACTATCCCTATTTCTTATATATGTCCACTAATGTGCTATGGCAATCGATGCTTCGCCTTCGATGCTTCGGGTGGAACTACGACTTTATTTACAACAAAGAGTGTACAACTAAGCACTCCACCTTGCAGTGCACCAGTCTCTCGGGTGAATGATCTAGAAAAAGCATTGCTAACCCTTATGCGGACTGCGCGGTCCACAAGTAGCTTTCAGTGATGTCCAACATACTACCGGGGACACCCAGTGCAGACGGATCTCGTAAAACTGCGAAGCACTCAATGTGGTGTCGTAGGCTTTCTCGATGTAAACATACAGATAAGAAGCATTGTAGCGAAGAAGACAGGCGTGTGCTTCAGGCGCATCCTCAACGCCTCGCTAGAGAACAGAGCTCGCGCGCTCGGTGTGTGTGAAGTGATTTTTAAAGAGAAATGGAAGAGATAAGTGCAGTGCCGTAACTGCCTCTCACAGGAGGACACCTCCACAGCACTGCACGGGGAAGGGGTATGGGGAGAAAAAGATTGAGATAGTGACCGGAAGTAAAAAGGAGAGAGAGACCGGAATACCAAAAAAAAACGACAATGTAGCTAAGCGTTTGCGGGGCCTGCAGCCGCGCTCTGAGGTGTGTTGCTTCACTGAATTCCATCAATGCCAAAAATGCACGCTTGGTGATGGAACTGTGAGCATTGGGGAAGAGTAGGCACTGCAGGGTGGTGGATGGCAAGCCACATCGGTGGTAGGAGGCGTACAGACCCTCCCTCTCGGTCCCGAAGGCCGGGCAGTGAAGCAGAAGGTGTTCCAGTGTCTCCACGTCGTCGCAGCTACCACACATAGGGCCGCCGGTTCCCGTAAGCCTGTGTGTGCGCGCCGCTGTTTAGTAGCAGCCGATGCGCAGGCGGAGAATGAAGGCGCAGTCAGCCCGAGAGAGGCCCACACGCGGGAGCAGGCGCGGGGGCGCTCCCGCCGCGACGCGCCGATCGGGGTATTGCGCAGTGAGGCTGCGCAGAACCGCTGTCTTGGCCGCGTCGAAGCTCGTCACCAAGTGGGTGAGGGGAAAGCGCTCACCGTGCACCGCCTTGGCGGGGGAGTCAGCCTCCTCGTTGCCTGGCAATCCGATGTGTGCGGGATCCATTGAAGCGCCAGGTCGCAGCCTTGATTCACGATGTGTCGCAGCTTGCAGCCAACTCGAACAACAAGAGGCACTCCGGCGTAGTCGCTGGCCAGCATGCAAATCGCCGCACGAGAGTCAGTGAGAATGGCCGCTGACAATGTTCGGATGTTCCAAAAGGAGGTCGGCAGCGAGATCGATGGCGGCGAGTTCGGTCACTGTCAACGACGCGGCAACGCGCAGTCGGCACTGGCGCGTTACCGAGATGTCCGGTGCCGTGCAAGCCGCAGCACCGGACCCGTCCGGCGTCACCGAGCCATCGTTGTAGACGAGTAGTCGTCCTGCCAGTCGCTCGTGCAGTAGGGAGGCGGTCTCCTGTCTCATGGCGCACACCGCAGTTCGGCGCTTTGATGCGACGCCAGGCACCGCGATGTTCACGTCGAGCAGACTGGAGTAGTACGGCAGGGAGACGAACTGTGGCGACGACCCGATGAGCTTTGAGAACTCGGTGGCGCGCTTGCCCATTCCCGAGTTCGGCAGGAAGTGGAGTCTGCAGACAAGCCGCTGGCCCTGTGGTGAGCGCTGCAGGCGCTCAATGTGGTGGAGCGCCTGCTTTCGTGCACGAAGCGATGTCGGCGGCCAGTTGCCCACTTCCGCGAGTGTCGCCCCTACTTGGGAGGAGCGAGGGAGGCCGTATAGTTCTCGCACCGCAGTACGGTGCGCCATATCAATAGCATTCCAATTAGCCGCTCGAGCGTTGGTGGTGGGGAGGGCGTAGAGTGACCTGGATGTGGCCACAGAGTTTTACACGCGCAGTGCGAGTTGCGGCGTGCATCCGTGTCCACGCACGAGAGCGCGCGGCGCTGGCGACTTTCCTTGATCGTTTGCAGATGTGGGAGACGGCACCATTGAAGTTGACGCGGCAGTCGATCTCCAGGCCGAGGTAATGGACGCTCTTGCGCCGCGGGAGAGGCCAACGGCGCAGAGTCAGCGGTGGCGCTTCGGAACGTGCTCGCGTTCCTCGCGGGTGTACCAGTAGTGCCTCTGTTTTGGTCGCCGACAGCTGGAGGCCGATGCTTCCCATGTACTGGTCCACCGCGTCAATTGCAGTCTGGACAGATGCACGCACCTGATAGCCGACTTGAGTAGGGCCAGTCGCAAAGAGGGCGAGGTCGTCAGCGTAGATTGCCACCCGTACTTTGTGCGGCATCGCTTTTGGGATGTAGTCCGGAAGTCGCGCGAGGGCAAGATTAACCAAAAAGGGGCTCAAAACATTGGCCTGCGGAACACCAGAAAACACACTGCGCGGCCGGCTGAGCGCACCTCCAACCCGCACCCGAAGCGTGCAATCAGACAAGAAGGCTCGCACGTAGTCGAGTAGCCGGTCGGTGATGTCGAGCTCGTGCAGCGCACTGACGATCGTAGAATGCGGCAAACCATCGAAGGCGCCCTGTACATCAAGCAAGACGAGGTAGCCGGCCTCGCGACGGCCCGCCGCCTGCTCGAGAGCAGCGACAACCTCGGCCAAGGCGTCAGCCGTTGCGCGCAGCCGGCGGAAGCCGCTCTGCTCGGGAGCGAATGCGTCGAGTGCCGCCGCAATCCACTCCAGACGACGAAGTGCCATGGCTTCGAGTGTCTTACTGGCGACAGACGTGAGTGAAACCGGGCGGTAGGAGCTCACGCTGCTTCGTGGTTTGCCACTCTTGAGGAGTGGTACCACGGTTGCTTCTTTCCACTCGGGAGGGACGACGCCGGTGCGCCAGACGTGGTGGTACATCTCCAACAGCGATGGGAGCCCGCCGCTTAATCAACAGACCACTCTGTGTATTGTGCAACATTCTGGCTTGTTAATCAAACCGCCTTACATATTTGGTAGAGGTGCTGGGTTTTCCCCAACCCTGCAACTCCGCAGTCGGTTGTTGCCGCCCATTAAGCCTGAAGACGGAAGCCAAGCGCCCTCACCAGCTTCCCCCCCTCCCCTTCTCCGTTCCGGCTCGCTGTGTCAACGGGATCCAGCCACCATCAGCGGCTCCTAGCTCACGCGGTTTTCTGCTTCATGGGCGTCGCGGACGGGTGGTTGCACAACCACGAATCCGACCTCCGCACCTGGTCACACTTCAAGAGGAGCTTCATGCAAATTTTCGGTCGGACCGCGGTGGGAAAGCTTTATGTCGAAGAGCGTTTGTGCATCCTTTCCCACGAGTTCGGTGAAAATTTCACGAACGACATAAAAGACTTCATCGACCTTTGCAAGCGCGTCAATGCATCAATGATCGAATCCGATAAGATCCGTCATATTTTGAAAGGCATCGAAAACGACGCCTTTCAGATGCTCCTGTCGAAAAACCCAGAGAATGTCGTCTAAGTCGCTGATCTTCGTCAGAGTTACGATGAACTCCGCTGACAACGTCTCCTAACCGGCGTTCTTCCACGCAGGATGTCTCTGTTTCGAGCTTAACTGCACTTCCAGACCTGTGAGATCGAAGAGTTCATACGTGCCGAATGGCTCGGCAGCTGTCTGTACTCACTGCCGTTCCAAGCTCTACGCCATCTTTGACTCCAAACCTGCAGCAAATGATGCAGGAGCACGCATCTGAGGCCATTTCGACCCCGCGTGCACCGCCGCCGGCACATGCGCCTGTAACATACGCTGAAGTTGTAGCGCGAACCGTGCCACCGACGTTGTCGCCACCACGGCCCGCTGTACTATCATGTCCACCCGCGTTTGTCACCAGGATACCAGCAAACACTAGATCATGGCGCACGCCCGACAACCGCCCAATATGCTTCTAGTGCAGCATATCTCGTCATGTGGCACGGTTCTGTCGCCGTCGCTCATGGCTTCCCCGAGGTGACCAACCTGCGCCATAATGCGCCCCTCAAATTACGTCTTTCTCGTCGCATCGTGAATCACGTACGACTTCTGTATGCACAGCCCACCCTGCCCACAAGCACCGCTCGCCATCTCCCCGACGCCGTTCGCTTTTGCCGATGCATTCTCGTCCGACTGCTCCCGAACAGGAAATCTAGTCGCCGCATTTCCCGAGGCCAGAACTGCGCCTGTGTCGAACAGCACAAGGCCTCACTATTCTCTTACGAATGTTATTGAAGTATCTGTAGATGGAATTGTTGCACTGGCGCTAGTCGACACAGGAGCCGCCGTTTCTGTAATTACCGAAGAACTTTGTCGCTCGCTGAGAAAAGTAATGACCCTCTTGTGTGCCCTGTCACTACATACAGCAAGCGCACAGCACATTACCCCTGTTGCTGCATGCACTACCTGCTACACCATCCATGGACTCACGTACACAGTCGAATTGGTTGTTCGGTCTTTATGATCATATGACATCATCTCGGGGTGGGACTTCCTTACCGACCACAAAGCCGTCATTGACTGTTCTCGCGCCGAAGTGGCATTTTCGCCGCTTCCTGATGCCCAACCTGATGATGCTGATGTTTGCGGCGCCAAGCTGCTCGTTGCTGACGACATTACGATACCTCCGCACTCATTGGTGATTGTAACTGCCTGCTCCAACGGTGCTCCAAATACCACTGCTCTTTTTACACCGTCACATATTTTTTGTTCATCGACGATGTTCTCTTCCCTTCGCTGTCCTCACTGTCAACGCAAGAGCTTCCCTCATATGCTTTTCTCCAACCATTACGCCTCGTCCGTCACTTTGCGTTGCGGGGAATGCCTTGAACGTCTTGAGTGCATCGACTCTACGACCTTCTTCGATGCCCCCTGTTGATGGCACCTGCTCTGAGATCAGTACATTGGCTTGTTGCCCTGCTCGCCCCTGTCTCTGCCAGACGTCTTGGACAGTTCTGTGGATACAAACCTGAGCCCCGCACAACGTTCCCAGCTTCTCAACCTGTTTCGCAAGTTCTCTACATACGATTGCCAACAAGCGACTTTGGGCCGCGCATCGACGGGGTGTCACGAGATCGATGAGCGCACCGACGCTCCGCCGCGCCAGCGACCTTATACCGTGTCACAAAGAGAGCGCCTTCCTATTGAAGACCAAGTCAGCGATATGCTTATAGCGGAGTTGTTCAACCTTGTAATGTCCCAGGGCGTCCCCTATAGTCCTTGTGAAGAAAAACTATGGGTCCATACGGTGTTTCGTGGACTACCCCCCGTCTTAACAAGATAACCTGCAAAGACGTATATCCCTTGCCGCGCATTGACGACGTCCTCGATTCTTAGCAAGGCGCGGAGTACTTTTCTTCACTCGACTTACGTTCCGGCTATTGGAAAGTGACATGACACCAGCTGATCGCCCAAAAACAACTTTCGTAACACCAGACGGTCTGCATGAATGTAACGTTGTGCCCTTTGGTCTTGGTAATGCTCCTGCTACTTTTGAACGGATGATGGACAATCTCCTCTGCTGTCTAAAATAGAAGGCGTGCTTATGTTACCTTGATGACGTGGTCGTCTTTTCTTCTGACTCCACCTTTCATCTGTGCCGTCTCGAGCAGGACTTGTAGTGCATTACTAACGAGGGCCTCCAACTCAATATGAAGAAACGTCGTTTTGGAGCCATGCAACTATCGATACTCGGACAGGTTGTTTTCAAAGAAGGCATTTTACCCGATGCTTCTAAACTTCCCGCACTCACCGATTCTTCGAACCGAACGACCCTGAAGAAACTTCGAAGCCTCATCGGGCTCTGCTCATACTTTGGTCGTTTTATCAGGAAGTTCGTTTGTATCATTACTCGGTTAACCCAACTTCTGCGAGGCGGCACCGGCCTTTCTACCTGGTACCCTGCTTGTGAGGACGCGTTTACAACATTGCACCGTCTGCTCACATCACCGCCCGTACGGCGTCATTTCGATCCCATGGCTCCCTGACAAGTTCACACGGACGCTAGCGGCGTAGGACTTCGTACTGTGCTCGCTAAGAGCAAAAGTGCATACGGCGAATACATGGTAGCCTACGCCAGCAGGACACTAACCAAAGCCGAATCTAATTACTCCGTAATTGAAAAGGAGTGCTTAGCTATCACTTGGAGTGGATTAGACAAACGTTATTTAGGGTCCTGCAGGACGCACGTCAATACGCAGTGGACGTCTCCCACGAAGGGACCGACAGGGTGTACCTGGCGGCCGCTGCGCGAGCCTGCTGTATGGCCCATTGCTGGTCTTGTAGGAACGGGCTTCGTAGGATCTTCTCCCACTTTTCCGAGGTAGAGTCGGGCGGAGCGTTTCTATACTCCCAAAGCACGTGTCGGAGTGTCGCCATGACCCCGCACGAGGGGCGCGGAACGTCGGCGTAGACTTCCGGGTAGATGATGTGTAACATGACGGGGTTGGAATAGGTATGTGTTTGTAACAAGCGTAGCGTTAGCGCCTGCGGCCTGTTTAGTTTGGAGTGCGGGGGCGGAAAGAGACGTCGTCCAAGTAAGTGTTTAGCGATTTCGTTGCGCGTTACTGGGGCGTCCATGTTCGCCTCCAACTCATCGAGACGCGGTTGCCCGGGGGTGACGGCGCGGTCGGTAAGCGCACGCGCAGCGTCGTGGGCTGTCTCGTTGAGTTTGTACGGGGCGCCCGAGATCCGACCCAGGTGGGTGGGAAACCAGATGACAGTAAGGTGCTTGAGGGTGCTTGGATCAGCGCTGCGGAGGATGCGTAACGCCTGGTCGGAGACGACTACTCTCTCCAATGCTTTGATGGCCGGTGTCGAGTCGCTGAATATTACCTTTCGCTTGTCATCGAGCATTGCCAGGGCTATGGCAGCTTGCTCCGCCACCTCGGGGTCGCGTGTGAGTACCGTGGCGGCGTTTAGGGACCGCTACGAGGACGGGGCTGCTACCGCGGCGAAGGCTCGGTTACGTCGGTAGGCGGTGGCATCCACGAAAGCGACGTCGTCCGCTTTGTCTCTGCGTTTGAGGAATGCGGTCGCCGGGGCTAGTCGTCTGCTTCGATTGTGTTCCGGATGCACATTTCGCGAAATGGGTGCCATCGTGATCAGGTCGTGGATATCGCGGAACCGCCGTAAGCTCCGGTGGATCCTGGGTGTTCCATGGGAAGTAGGCGAGCTCGTGCAAGATGTGGCGGTACGTCTTGCTCGTCGTCAATCGTATCATCTGCGCTCTCTCCTGAGCCTCAGCAATCTCTTCGAGCGTATTGTGCAGCCGGAGCTTGAGGAGTCGATAGGTCGGTGTGGTGATCGGGAGCCCGAGGGCCTGCTTCACTACCTTTCGGATTAGTGCCTTGAACTTTTCACGCTCCGATTGTTTCCACATGTGCATCGCTGCGACTTAGGTGAAGTGAAATAGGACGAACGCGTGTACGAGACCTAGCAGATTGTCTTCTTTGAGGCCGCTTGTGAACCGTTTGGATGTCTGATCCGCCCGCTTCGATTATCATTCCCAGTACTTCGATGGAGTCGACCCTGGGGATGGGGCTACCGTCTCTGTTGCGACCGGTGATGTTGCGATCGCTCGGGGGTTTCCATCTCTTAGGCTTTTTGCCTTGTCGTTTCGGAGAGTACAGCAACAGCTTCGAGTTAGCGGAGGAGCACTCTAGGCCCGTATGGTTACGACGGTTTCGACTGCTTTCTGCAGAGCAGATTCGATAAAGCTGTCCGACCCAGCGGTGCAGGTGATGATGATGCCGTCTGCGTGTACCGTATGGTCGAGGCCTTGTATCTTCGAGAGCTATCATTTGGGCCCTTGGAAAATTTCCAAGGGCCCAATTTCCGATGCCTTTCTGCCATCGACCCGGTTTTTCGTCACCAGCGCTCATCGATATGGCTGCGGAGCAGCGCTATGATCTGTGGATTTCCGCTCTTTTTGGATAGCCTATCTGACTCTCCGGTAACTCGCCCTTCCCGTGATCTCCGCCGTGAAGCTTGTCGCTTTACGGTACGGGATGGACTGCTCTATCGCCGCAAGTGCGCTTCAAATGGTCGGAAGTGGCAGTTCATCGTCACTCGCAGCCGTCGCGCAGATGTGTGCTCCGCTTTCCATGCAGACCCACATTGTGCCCACGCTGGCCTCTTCAAAACGTACACCAGGCTCCGCTTGCCCTTGCATTGGCGTGCGATGTACAGTTTTCTGCAGAAATACATCCGTCATGTTCAGAATGCCAGCGCCGCAAGTCTCCTGCTCGCCGTCGTTGTGGTGCCTTGGAGCCAATCCGGTACCCCTCTCGGCCATTCGAACGCGTCTGTGTAGGAGTTCATCTGTGTAAGTGTTTATACCACAGATACACTTTTGAAAAATTCTACCCTATCCTGTCTTCTCACCCCTCTTCCTTGCGGTTTTACATGGTTGAAACTAAGTTTTCCGCAATTGTAGAGTCGCGAAGGAGCCTCCATGCTTCGTTTTGCTGCTTACGCGCTTCCGTACACTCTTCATTACACCATCGAAGTCGCCTTTGGTAGCTACTCCTTTTGTTTGTTGGATATATTTGGATGTACAACCAATAACAAGAGCTGTAAAGTATGCAACAGCATCATCTATGTTTAGGGTGCAGATGTCATCCCGCGAAAAATATGAGAGTTCTGGGAAGAGCTGCCAGTCGGCTGATTCGACCTTCCACCGAGGAACCTGTGCTGAGCATTTATCCTATTTCGTTGTGTTCAATACTGTAGAGTAGCAGTCGCTGCCGTAGAGGTTTTTTGCGGTAGGAATTATACGAACAGTCCAGGAGCATTTCTGCCGTCGCCGTGAGATTGCGCATATAGTCCAAGGCTGAGGGTTGGCGGGGCGTTCTTCTCTAGTGGCTGCTGCTTACGGTGCGGCCGTGCAGTCGCTGTATCTTGCAGCCGTGCAGGCGCTGTATCTTGCAGCCGTGCAGGCGCACGCGGCCAAAGTGCGCGCCCGTGCGGGTCTCATCTTCAAAGCGATCAGCGACGTTTTCAGAGTGCCCGTAGTGCCGGTAGCTTCCTATACGATGTGCTTTCGACGTCTCTTTCGCGTTGAAGTGAGAGATGCGCAATGATCAATACAATCGCTGCTACCGCCGCGTTTCATCACTCCCGCAATTTGACAGCGAGTTTCCGCGCTCATCGAGCGAGTTGTGTTCGTATTTACCTGTGCGCGCGTGACACCGTGCCTGTTAATTTAGTTAAAATACGTTGGCAGGCTGCTTATTTTGCATCCGTGATTGAATGTGTAAGCGCGACTGAACAAGGACGTAGAAGAAACGGACACACAGAGACAGCGCTGTCTGTGTGTGTTTCTTTCTGCGTCCTCGTTCAGAAGCACTTACACATCATATCATTGTTAATTTGTTAGTCAGCGAATGTTTAGAAGTTTGTAAGGCCGATAACACTACCATCCTTGCTTCGTATATCTATCTGCTCATTTGCCTTCGCCATCGGTGCTTCTCCTTTCGGACTAAACTGCGATTTTTTAGCAACATTCCATTGAGGGTACGTCACTAGTGTTGAAGATGCTATGTTCAAATCTATGGAAGAGTATGTTCTGTAAGCAGTACTCTCAAATGATGGTTTCTTCTTATTAAGCAGAAAAAGGTTTCAATTAATCGGCCCCTCGTATCTAAGCGAGAGTCCCCCCAAGGTGCTGTGTGCGCTTAAATCTCTTACAAACAGATAGGCTTCAGGCAGTTTATCTATTAACGCCGGAAATTCTTGTTTATCGCACTGATAATTACGGGGTATGTAGCGGGAGCAGATGGTAACGAGTCTATTTAAAAGCAAACGTCCAACTGCAACTTCTTTATGTGCTGTTTGCAGTTCTAAGCACTGGCACACAATACCTTTATCCAGTACGATTACAACGCAGTAGTAATCGTCGACGCAGTAGCCTGGCGGAGAAACTAAGGTAACGGAGAAAAATAACGTACTGGCGGAGAATGTTTCTATGTTTAGCTTTTAATTAGGTTTCCTGTACACACAGAACCATCGGTCCTAATTCACGGAGGAGTTGTTCTACGTGATTGAGGTTTCGGAGGAGACCTTGGCCGTTCCATTGTGCTTTAGTGTGTAGATATTGAAAATAATACTGCGCTATGCGTATGAAACTAGAAGAGCGGGTTGGTTTAGGTTACAGAGACTTTTGGGGTCCTGTGACGCAGGGTTTCTCTTTTTTTGAACGGTCGACAGACTCTTGCCACTCGATAGGCGTGAGAGGCACCACTTGACTGGGAGTCCCGTCCATGGGCTCTTGCGGGGCGCTGGACACCGCCTCTAGCGAGCGGTGCGTTCGCCTTGAAGCCCTCAGCTTGACAGACGAGCCTTTGGAGCCCACTGTTGTGCCAATACCACCAGCCCGGATTCCGAATCTACAAGATGCAGAATTTATCCTGCGAACGCCCTTTGGACAAACCCGGGGCTGCGCCGAAAGGCAGAGCGCCCTAAACTCTCCCTTGAAAAGTTAAGATGCTGAGCCGTCAGGCAGCTGCGTCCTGAGGAGAAGCATCGGCAAGCGCCATGTCCAAACGTGCAACAAAGTGCTAGACAGCCCGGCGCCGTATTTCCTTTTGCCTGGAGTTCACCGCGCGCGGCAACATTGAACCGGGTGGCCAGCGCGGTCGCTGGTTGGACCTCTCGGACGACCGTCGAGTGCTGGCTTTGTATTGGGCCGTTTGAGTGAAAATCGTTTCTCGGGGCTTTATAAGCCCCGACGCCGCCGCCGGGAGAACCGGATCCACCGACCCACCGGGAGCCGAGTGCCGCTCTCGAGTGGAGTGAGATGTGTCACGCGTTGGAGTCTCAACGGACGTCGCCGAGGGGAACAGTCGCGTTTGCTGTTAGCTCTCGGCCCCCGTGCCGATCCGAACTTGTCCTGTATAATGACCTGTATATAGTGTATAAAATCCCTTTCGTTATTCTCACCGACGCCTGACTTGGAGTCTTGGCTACCAACGCTCTGTCACGAAACGGTTGACGAGCGCTACGGGACCACCTCAAAGTCGCAACACCACCAACCCGGAGGTTGATGTGCTCGCCTTAGTCTCCGAGCTGCCCTGGCTGCTATTAGTGCTAGTAGAGGTGTGTGCTGCGCTAGAGTTCAGGAAACGTAAGGCAGCCTTGGATGCGGGTGGCCGTGCATCGCACCCGTTGTGCGTGGCGCGGGCGGCCGCCAGGTGCCATTGTGGCGCTGCCCTCTAATTCACACCTTCGGCGAAGGTTGTGTTTTCTGCGAATGATCGCGAAATACGCTGACTTGTTTCTCTGAAAGATATGTTTTCTCTGACCTTCAGAGTCAATTTCCTTTTATTGCTTCCAGACTGTGCATGACCAAGAGCATGCAGGATGGCCACCATCACAGTTGATGCAATGGCACTCGGCCGCAGCATGCACTTTAATACTGCATTTCGCACAAGTAAATCGTTCTCGTAAACTCTGGGATGCATGGCCAAAGCTCTGAGACTTGAAATAGCGTCGCGGGTTTTTTGAATGAATGCTCGTGCTCTGAGCTTGATATATGCCGTCTCTAGTGTTTCTGGAAGCGTACTTGTGCCGGTCCTAATTATTACACGCTTTCCTGGCAGTTCCATGCTATTGCGTCTGATTTTGATCATTTGTACATTTATTACATTTTCATCCTTCCAGGAGTTAATCGCTCAAATTCGTCAAGTCATCCTCTGATTTACGGCTCTGACAGTATTCATGATACGGTATGCAGTAGCGTTGGTCGAAATATCCTCAAATGCCACAAGGTTGGTTAACTTGTCGTACTGCGCGCAGTCTCGTACCTTAAATAACAGATCCTCAGCCATCTTGGTGGCTTTATAGGCACCTCCAATGGTCTTTGTGAGACGCTTCTATAATACGAATCGAATAACACGAGGGAAATTCTGGCCTTCTTGTCAGCTCTCTCACTGTGGACAACGTGAAACTTCGGGAAAGTCTGTGTACTCTTCAGAAAAGAGTGAAACGTAGCATCGGTGCACCCCATTTTTGAGGGACGATCAGCTGAAAAGGCGTTGGAAGTTCGCATGAAATATTTAGTATATTTAGCGACGATGTAACGTCACCCACCACACAGCCCAACGAGGGGACCGGGCGCTGCCATGCCAACTGTACATTGTCGCTATAACTATGCCATCGTCGCAGATGTCACGTGGTAGTGACGGTTAAGAAGGCAAGAAAACTGATTAACGAAACGAGCGTTTTATTGGGCGAACTTGTGCCCTCAAAAGCAGGCTACACTCAAAGAACAACGGTAACGGCGAACACACTTGGCGATCGTCGAAAATCTGATCAGCGGATCAAGCACGTCGGCTTTTATAAGCAGTCGTCGAATGTTCCCGACTAATCGTTGCGACCCGCGTGCCTTCCACAAAGTTCTACACCATTCGCGTCAGGCGATGAAATCAGATAACACAAGGTTCGGCGACAACAGACAGCGGATAGAAGCATCGATAACTTTCCAGAAACTTCGGATACATGCAGGCGCGTCCGGCGCTGTGCGATAACATTTGTTAGGCGGCGAAACGTGGTCGCCCGATAAAGATAAGTACACGTGTCATTATAATCAATATTGGTTAAAGCACACGAGGTTAGCTCAGACTACACAGGATGGTGAAGGAAATGGGCAAGAGACGAGCATACAGGAGAGATTGTGGAAAGAGGATTGGAAAGTGAAACCTAAGACAATAGATAGGAAGAAGCACCCGACAGATTTCTCCCGCGTGGGTCAGTCTGGCTTTGGCGTCTACGCGAAGCAGAGGCAAAAGAGGTGTGTTGCCTCTGCCGAGGGACCATAAAGGTCCAAACACCCTGCATCGGCTCAACCCACAGAATCCCTTTTCCCTGGATACGGCTAAGCCCTGCACGGCTAGCCGCGGGGAGTCTTACCTTCCATGTGCACGGGTCCGCGGTGTCGCACCACACCAAACGCTTGCGTACGCAGACGTACCTTCGGGGACCACCTTGGCTGTAACGTCCGGTTCTATAGCTTGGCTAGGTACAATAGTAGTCGCTATGCGGTAAGCGTTGCGCTGTGTACATTACTGAAAGAATATTATTGTGATGTTTCCCATGCCTCCATCCAGTACGAATTGCGGGAAAATGGCTATATTTGCGTACAGTACCATGTGGGCATATGCCTTTAGTGAAAACGGAAGTTTTCGTGAGGAATTCTAGTTTATTCCTTTTAGTTTCAATAGGGCTACACAGAGTCGGTCACTGCTCAAGCTACTGCGCTTCCGAATTGTACTAAAAAGTCGCACTGTTACGGTTGTTGGCCTCTTGAATCAGTGTGTATACATTTGTTTGAACGACCTGTTTCCATCGGCTCTGTTCCGTAGTGAGAGGGAAGGAAACCACACACACACCACGCTGCGGTTCTACTAAACTACTCGCTTACCTGTTATGGCTCCGTTCCACTTCAGCGTGCAAAGCATTGTCGCACACGGCCACTATGCTGACAGAAATAGCATGTTTGACCGGAAGTTACACGTCCCGTCAGCAACAGCATACCAAGTTTCGCACGAAATGCGCTCAAAAAATTTTAAAGACAGGTTAAAAGTTGGAAAGATTAGACACTGCGTGATTCTTTAATAGTCTTACCTTGGAGGCATACATTTGAGATGTCTTGATGTAGCAAATGGACAACTAATTATGGAAATCAGGCTCATTTACTTTTTTAACCAAAAGAGCCATGCCATTGGCTCCAACAGAAGACTTGAAGCGCGCAATCCGATTATCTTTTAACAACTTCCGAAAATAAAAAACCCTGACGCTGCAATTTTTAACCACGAAGTGAATTCTCGTCGATTTCACACAAAAGCGAAACTCAGCTGGCGAAGAGTGCAACTGTGAGGCTCGTAATAGACGCGCTTTGGTGACGTGTTTGTGTTTCCTCAGGGGGCGAGCAGCAGGCGAGCTTCCCGATTAAGCCATAATCTCGGTCACTTCATGCTCGCCTGATGATGAGGCGCAAGCAGCAACGAAAGTGATGGGCGTCTGCTATGGACGTCACAGTTGCGCTCTTCATCTGTTCAGTTTCACTTTTCTGCGTGAAATTGGACGAAACTGATTGCGTGGTAAAAATTACCAGTGTCAACTTCTCGCATTTCGTGAAGCCATTGTGAGCGCTTTGGATGGCGCGCTTCAAGTCTTCCATTGGGATAAATTGCATGGCTAACTTGACTACATGGTTAGTATAATTTGCCCATTTGCTAATATATTCCTATACAGAGTCATTTTCAAACGTATGACTCTGTCAATCAAGAGGATGTAATTTCATGGTGTCGTCCTCCCTAGATTTAAAGAATTTATAGCATATGTCTTGAAAAACCCGGTATATGCATTAACCTTGTGTATTAATTTTCAAAATTGGAAACAAGGTATCGATATGACTCACTGTACACTAAACAAATACTTTATACTAAAGAATAACGGCAGTGTGGGTGAGTTGGTGGTTTTGCATAATATTTAAAATAGCGCTAAATACTTACATCGGACAATAGAATATAGCACGCTTGATGTAAGGCTTCAAAAAGCCATCGTGTTTTTCCCAATAAACTCAGTTGTAAGTCAGCGCCATCTGTGTCGCATCCTCTATTCTGTTGTCTTGTGTACGTTTTTAGCGCTGTTCTTAAACATAGTGAAATACTTTATTGTTCTGTAAATAAGCGTGCTCACTTAAAAATGCGGAAACGCTCGTCTTACGCCATTGAAGCTCTTTCAATTGAGTCCCCAACACTTTGGAATAATAAGTAACGCTGGCGCATTTATTCACAGTCCAATATTGTTTGTGGCCCACATTTATTGCATATTTGCATACACACCCTTAAACTCAATTTTGTAGAAAGCCAGTACATGTTATTCCTGCTGCACAGTACATTTCTTTCTCAAGCTTTTTTTTACATTTCTTCCAACGTGTGCAGTTTTCCGTATCTTTTGCTCACGCGCCTCGATACCGTACAAATTTCTGACACGTTCTGCCAATGAGCGCGGTAATTATTCGCCTGCTGATTTCCTCTATTTTCGACAAATACTGAGTGCGTACTTCTTTTCCGCTTCGGCAAGGCCCTGGGAAGGAATACAGTACGAGTGATTAAATGAATAATGCGTGAAATAATTATATGCTGAAGCTATTTGCTTCAGCATATTGTTTATAATTAAATATATAGCTTAATATAATAAATAAATATTAAGAGGGATACGCAAAGTTGATATACACAAAGCGGACCTAGAATTCTACGAGGGCAGAACGCAACCTATCCTCTGCGAACGTAGACCATTATAGAAATCGAGTGGTGCATAAACCAGGGTGCGCTCGCTGTCCTTTGCTTCGCATTTGCAGCCTCGGCCTCTTGGCACGAGCAGCCTCCACAGCGAGTGCTCGCTATCTAGCTTCCTTTTTGTAAGCCTACCGGTTTTTGACTCTTTCACGACCCACTCGTCGCCTCTGCGACCTTGTCAATAGCAACCCTTTCTGTTATGTCAAGCTTGTCTTGAATGTTCGATTAGGTTTTGTAAGCAGAGGTTGGACTCATGCAGTGCTGTTTCAACCGTACCACCGCCGATTTTACCTACCATAACTATAGCGACTTCATGTTCTACTTTGATATATATATATATATATATATATATATATATATATATATATATATATATATATATATATATTGTTAGACCCATCAACATTTAAGGAATGATTATGTTTTAGAAGTGTTCTCAAATGAGAAATTGGAGCTATTCATTGCCGAAACAAACCCTTAGCGTCCCAACAACCAGCGTCGAGCTCGGGTGCTCTGAATGTAATTTCCATCCGCGACTACCCGTGGCAGCAGCGGTAATATATAGCTATTATTCAATACCCTGGAGTAAGTGCCGTAATTAGTTTTCCGGTCATCAATCACCCCTTCAAAACCCTTATACGAAAAGAGCGAACGCTACTGTTGTCATAATAAATTCATTTGGAAAGGCATGGACGTTGCGCACTTGGGCGCCCATCTAATTCGCACCGCTTTTGTTGCCGCTGCTCAGGCTCATCTCGGTAGGTCACCCGAGGATACAGTCGTGATCCACGCACTTCTTGATGCTATGTCCGTAAGGTTAGATGTTTTCACAATATCGAAGCGCAGATCACACAACCTGCTTAGAGTCCCAGAGAAGATGAGCTGCAGTTACACTCTTCAGCAGCACTTTCTTTTGCTTTCTTTCAGTTTTTTTTGCAGATTTGCAGCGCCAATTTGTGGATGTATTTCTTGCACGCTTCTATGAGGTACCGTGACGATCGTTCTCTGCAATGGTGGGCTCGGAAAGGCACTTAGTACAGTAAATGACTGTTCGCTTTCGAAGAGGGCGAGTACCCGAGAGTCTGACTTACGCAATCGCCACTGTCATGTGAAGATCCAGTGACTGCGTCTGCTTGCTCGTTTACAAGGATGCTAAAATGACTTGGCAACCATTGAAATACGATGTGATGTCCTTTCTCAAGTGCCCGATGGTAAATTTCTCGTGATTCCACGACAAGTCGTCCGTAAAGTCAACGGCGTAACGCAGAGAGCAAACTGTGGAGGGCCAGCTTGGAATCGCAGAAGATGGACCATTTCTGGGGCATTTTCTGATTGCTCAATTCCTGCACGCAGAGCTGCAAGTTCGGGAGCCGTCGTTGATATCAAGTGGAATGTCCTGTATTTCATCAGTGTACATTTTGCTGCGATAAATACTGCAGCTGCTGAACTAGTGTGCATGGCCGACCCATTGGTGTAAACATGTAAGCCGTTACTGCGCACTTGATTTAGCAGCAATAATGCTCTCAGGTTCATTGCCGATGACGGTATTTGTGCCTTCTTCTTCATACCTGGAATGGTAAGGCATACTCGAGGTGAATGCAGAGCCCACGTTGGCAACGGAAGGCATGCTGTTTGGACGTGATTCGATAGTAGCGATGCTCCTGAGAAATTTCGTATATGGCTTATTTGTTGGCAGGCGAGGAGGACGGTGAAAGGGTGTCTTTCCGACACGTCAAATGTACACTCTTAGATGATCGACTGCAATGCACGTTGGTATTGGGTGGTCACGCGCTACGAGGATTGTGGCTGCTGTGAATGCACGTTTAGTAGGCAGGGTGAGGCATGTCCGTAGAACTTCGGTTTGTGTATAATCTGGAGTGTAGTAAGATCCATTTATTTTAGTGGTGTAATTTCAGTGTAAGTCAAACACAAGCCACCGAGAGAGGGCGGTGGGACAATCGGAAAGCTGTCCTCCCCATTGTGATGGTTGGGTTCGGGCATGAAATGGATGGTAGCTGGCCCATGCCGTCATCCAACTTATCCACGCTGGGGACGTTGTTGAAGAGAGATACTTGTTCTCAACGAGAACGAAGAATATCGGTTTTATTTACAGTATCTACCTGAGAAAGTTACAGTTCATCAGTGTAACATGACTGAAAGAGGAATGCACTCTGAGGAGCCGCCAACGGCTCCCTAAATACACCCTGTCCTCCCTAGATCCCTAGGTGAGGGAAAGCGGCCGCTCGACCAAACGGAGTGTCCAAAGTTGCCGTAGCCGACCCGCCTTCGCGGGGGAGGGCTTACACACTCACTTCCGTACAGGTTACAGTGACCACACCAAGGTGAGAGGGTTCTCGCAGACACGGTGCTACCCCGAGCAGGCGCCTCTTTATCCCAGAGTCGACGCCGCAGACAATGGTCGCCGCGTCTGTCCATTGACTGACGACTTATAAGCTGCGTGAGACGGCACTGCCAAACATCGCCCCGGAGCTCCCCTGCTCCAAACAGACCATGACGGTGTCGGCGTACACACTAGCAATACTTGCTCCGCCGACTGCGTCTCGCTATCTCGGCGGCATTCCGTTAAGGACGCGGCGCATTTTCCTCCGTAGAAAACGAGTCGCCGCCGCAGCCATGGCGGCACCTTTCCATCGGTCGCTTCCCCGAAGATCGCCAGCCCCCGCCGGTCGAACGCGACACCATGCGCTCCACCTCGTCATCAGAACCCTCGGACGCACCAAAGACGCCATCAAAACACCTTCAGCGTTGGGGCGTATAAACCCCGTATTCTAGATCGTTCCTGCACTGAACTATAGCAGCGCCGCCCTTCCATAAAAATGGTCAATGCCCTTCATGATGATCGACGGCAATTCTTGCGAAATGTGGTCTCTTTATCAATCGAAGGGAGCTGCTGTGTTCAGCTCGGTGGAGTGTAGGAATATCTTCGAGTCGAGGAGCGCTTGACAATACGGGGCTAAGTTTTAATGTAGTAAGCAACAGCTTAAAAAAATTACACCTGCCGTCGTTGCTTAGTGGCTATAGTATTGGGCTGATAAGCACGAGGTCGAGAGATCGAAACCAGGTCACGGCAGCCGCATTTAGATCGGGGGTGAAATGCGAGAACATCCGTATACTTAGATTTACGTGCACGTTAAAGAGCCCCAAGTGGTCCAAATTATTCCGCAGTCCCCTACTACGGCGAGCCTCACTTAAAATGAAAAAAGTCAGTTTCGCTCGAAAGGCGAAGCATCGATCACGATAGGGAATTAGTAGACAGCCTTAAGAAGTAAGGATAATAGTTTTATCGGCGGTATAAAGTTGGAAATATTCGCTTACTAACTAAATTGGCCAGCATGGTGCCAGCGCGCACAAGCAAACATGAAAACATCACACGCGATGAGTGCGAACACGCTCTCAAAAGACTGGCGTGAGCAAGTGCGGCAGTAGCAGCGAGCGAAGTGACCTTCGTGCTGCATGTTGCTTGAATGCAAGAGCGGCGAGGGCACAGTGCTCACAATGGTATGAGCCGTACGCAGATCCCTTTCAAGATACGGCGCGCGCGGCCGCGCTAAGTGCGCCTTTGTTGGCGGAGTCGAAGCTGCCCTCCTCCTCCCCGCGCTGCCTCCCCGCTTTCCTCTCTATCGCGCGCGAGACTGAGCCGCGATCGTCATATCCCCTTGCGCCCAGTCGCCGCGAAATCGCAGTTGCTGCCGGAGCACAACGCCGTCCCCCTCTGCTCCCTCCCATTCCCCAACGGCCTTTCGCACGACGGAAGACGGCGCGTTTGCCCTCTGCTTTCCTCCTTTGCCCGCGCCTGATTGAGCCGCAATCGAAGAATTCCCTCGCATGCTTTCACTCGCGCGTACAGTATACGACGTGAGGCCACGGTGTATTAATCCTTGCTCTTTATACGTACCATCACGCGATGGCGACGACAAAAATGCACCTGGAGTGTCCGTATTATTGTTATCGCAATAAAATTACAAACGAGCTCCACCCAAACAAACTCACTGCACTTGCCCTTCACCTCTGAAAGAGAGCCTAGCCAGCTAGAATTGACTCACGGCTTGATAGCCTCGCTCTGCTAACTTAGGCTAATTCGAAAATAGACGATAGTTGGTAGCTAAAATACTTCGTTTGACAGAGCAATGATACCATGATCATACTACCATAATGCGTAGACGTTGAGGTTTCACCCTGAAAACGCTGACACAGACTAATCTGTACGGAGAAGGTAGTTGTTTCAAACACACGAAGCTATTTGACGTAAGGTAAATAAGCGAATCTAATTTGCGGGTGCATCTATGCAAATGGCATTTGAGTTGGAGGGCATACATATAATCTTTTATTTATTAGGTTGTCACCGCCTACAGTTGCTGTTATAACTGGCGCTCGTGCAACGAATGCGCCTCCGTGACTGGGTTAAGCGAGAGCACGCGCACTTTGCGACGGCGCCTTTGTATCGGTGGTGTAAATCCGACCACCTGCTGTAAAAAGGAGCGAAAGAACCAACTAAGGCTGTTCTCTATTATTATTATTGCAGTTTATTAAACTTATCTTCTATTGCGCATTGGGTACTGGTGCTGTAAAGAAAATGTACATTCAAACACGCACCTGTTTAAGTTGCCAGGTCCGTGTGTCCTCATGTGGCCGCTGAAAATTTTGTCGGTCACTCGGTATCCCGTTGCCCGGAAGGAGACGCTGAAGCAAACGCGCGACAGGTTCATGTGATCCCGCATTGTGACCAGGTGGTATTCTAGAATGTCCGAAATGGTAGTGCTGTTGTCGGAGCTGTTACGCGCAAAGAAGAAATGAGCGTAATTCTCTGCTACAAAAAAACAACAGTTAGTTGCGCGAAAACTTTGACAGTAATAGATCGCTTAACAGCATCTCTGCATCTGCTGAGCTGTATACACGTGCAATGTCGGGAAATATTTTCCGACACCTAATTGAGGATTGACTGCGCATAGGAACTGCGCTAATAAGCAGCGGCAGGTTTACGGCAGGGAGACGGGCGACGCTGTCTGCGCTCGATCCACTCTTTAGAGCGAAGCTGTTAGCCTCTAGTTCAAGATTTTTCGTGGCGTGCTCACCCTAAACAGGGCAACTAGAAAAGGGGTTTGTGTTTCAGTTTCTGCGTAACACAATTATGTCTTATCGTGTACTCGAATTACAATACCAGCCTATCATGTCTGCCGCTTGTTTGTCGATCATACTATAAGCAATATTTGTCGCAATGTACTTTTAAACATTAGTTTAATAACGCCATTGCGCTTGGCGGACGGCCTAGATGAATGAGGATGTACGCTGCACTTCGTCACACGTGTGTGCTCGTGATATACGTCGTTTGTGGTGGTGGTGCTTCTGTAACGTCGTCTAACGTCAGTTGGGGTGATGGTACTTGTCTAACGTCTGCAGCAGCTCCGCTGTGTATCCAGTTTCTCGTGCTGGAGGGGGAATTTTTTTCGGACTGGGCGGCCCTGCGCAATCTTACGAATGTAAAAAACTTCGAGGACGCTTAAGCTTCGCCTTTAAGATTGAAACACGATAGCTTTCGAAGATCTCTCACTGCTTCACACGCTTCCCAGCAACTTCAGCTAATGTAACCGTAATGCTTACCGGGAAATGCTGGCGGCGAACGCTATACCCGAATGCGAGCTTTCTGGTAGAAACGCAGCCTGCTTGTGGGCCGCGATGCGGTGGAGGCGAGCGCCATGTGGAGGTGTTGCAAGGAACCGGGCGCGCCGCCCCACCTCGCGGCCTCTGAGATTTGCGCGCGCTGTCGCGCGCAAATCTCGGGCGCCATGGTCGTTTATGAATTATAGAAACGCTGGAAAAGGGGTTTCTGTTTGAGTCTCCGCGTAACAAAATTATATTTTCTCGCATATTCAAATTACAATCCGACGCTATCATGCCTGTATATGGTGTGGAAGTCGTACTGTACGATTTCTTGTGACGTATTTGACTTTGAGAAATTCAATTAGTTCAATAACTTCTTTGCCCCACACGGAGGGTCTGCGTGGTTCCACATGCATGCTTCGGAATGATTTTCGCCTAAACTACGGGCGACACGGGACGCTGACGTTATCGCGTTAAGAATAGTCTTTTCGAACCAACCACAGGAAGGTGATCAATTCAAAGCTACACCAATGAACAGCCTTTCGCGGAAGGCGTGAATGCTAGCGTAGGAACCTTATGCAAGCGTGTGGGGGAGTGCCGCCAGTGGCGTTGCAGGCAGCCCACCTCGACGGTACGCGAGATGAGAGCGAAGAAAAAAAAAATGACCACCCTTCCACTAGTGTGACGAGGGGTGCAAGCGAAGCCCGGGATCCGCGGCTCTTCGTTGTCGTAACGCCTCGGTTTCGCCCTCCTTCACGAGGAGGTCCACATGTCCACGACGAGCCCTCTCTCGAACGAGTTCCCGGCGCCATATCCAGACCAAAGCATTTATTTCTCCCTGTATCTGGCACATTTATTTTATTCTGGTCTCGGTAATCCATGATGTACCACCTGTCAAGCACTCAGGGCAGATTTTTCCACTGTTATGAAGCTGTCCCAAGCCAATGACGGTAGAGCCTTTTCCCAACCCTACCTTTTCCTCGTGAGAAACCGCTCTTCAGGCAATTTGTTTGCTTGGATGACCCGCTCTGGCTGGTAGACCGGGCCTGACTAGATATGTCGGCCAGGGTGCTCCCGGGCGTCTAGGCGCCCAACCGCATTTAACCCTTTCAGCCCTGTAATTTTTATTTTTACCGCAGATTTTCCCCCTTGCATTTTCTTCAATTTGAAGGTCCAAATGACATGCTCACAAAATATAAAGCTTGTGCGTGAAGTAATTACCGATTTGGCTTCATGTCCTCAAAAAGGGACATCAGGGCTCAGTGGGTGTAGGAATGGAAAAAAAATTACTTTATTTTATGCGGCTATTACAACAAAAACTAAGCACAAAATTGATTATTTCATTATGTGAAAGTCCTTGAAGGAATTCCTGGACTTCGTCAAGCACAAGTGCACTTTGCACTTTTCATGAAAAATTCGAACTTTCCCCGCGCAACCGTCCATTTTACACCGCTGTGCCCTAGCGTCGGTGTGAGTTTTCCTTCACACCCCAAGGGTGAGGCTTGCCCTTCACATATTGCGTTATGTCCAAACGGCCCTTGAAAGGGACAATCTGCTAATCAATGCACAGATGCTCCTATACCTCGAGATCATGGCACCTTGCTTGCAAATTCTTGAGCAGAGGTCTCACCTTCCAGAGTCTCTCATTGATGTCCGGCTTGTTCGCATCAACAATGTGAGGAGTGTTGCGCAGCTTCTCGAAGCGGTTGCGCGAGATCTCGCTTGATGCAATCTTAGCAATTCTCATTGCAGGATTCCAATATAGGCGGAACCTTGGATATTTCAGGACACCCATTATCAGATGGAGAGCCACCAGTCGGCTGATTTCATCTTTATCAGTGCTTACACACGTGCCAAACTGAAAAACAGAATACTGATTTGTTTTCTCAGCAAGCTCAGCAATGACGCTCTTCGGGACATAACGGCTAAAATAACCAAATCGTGAGAATATGTCATCTTCCATGTGAAGGTCTTCGTGAGCGGCCCCTTTGAATATGGTTTCTGGCACCTTGAAAGGCTTTCTCGCCCAGCCGCTTGCCATTGGTTGTGTGCTATCGTCTTCCGAATCCGCTTCTGAACTGTCACACTCGCTCTCCGCCGGGGTTCCAAGCGCGTCGTCCCCCTCGTCACCGCTGCGGCCAGACTCGTCGCACTCGCCTTCCACATCTGATAATTTACCGTCGTCCAGTTCTTCAAAGAGACTATGCGTGCATTCTTGAAAGCGTCGTGAGCGTTGACATGGCACGACTAAAATAAGGCCGCCAGTATCGATGCACTAAAAAATATGAAAGAGGATACGGCTAAAGCGAGGAACGCACGACTTACAACCACTAAGCCCTGATGTCGTCAAAAGTGGACATCTAAACAAAGGACCAGAACAGAAAAAGTATGCAGGTTAGGCCTACAATTTTTCGCATTCCGCGTACGCTAACGGTAGGAAATAAATATAAAAAATATCAGCCCCAAATACTAGAGACTACAAAAGTTATACATTGTGAAAGTCGATACTTAGCCGAAGGCTGCTCAGCCATGGTACGAACAAGCACTTCGTCGTCGTCATCACGTGAGCGTCCACAAAATGCTCCGCTGCTGACCGCAGTGGCGATAGGGCTCTCTGAGGAACACACCACAAAAAAATTATTGTTTTCAGTTTTGGTTTTACACGTGAGAAACACGTTTTACTTTGTGGGATCAATTGACGACGCCAGGGCCGAGAGGGTTAAATAGATCAAGTATTTTTTTTCTATTCATCCATCCCGGTGGCGTTCATCAAACGCCACCTGTTCTTCGGCCGAACGCACGAAGCGCGGCCCGCTCCCGTTGCCATGCCTTCAACGCAGGCTGCTCTTCGGTAGAACGAACCAAACGCCGCCTCCCCATCTGACTGCCGGGCCTGGACTGGAGGGAAGCGGCGGGCGTGAGGCGAGCGAACACGAGACCACACCCTTTCCCTCCTTATGAGGGGACGCCTGTGATTGGCTCGCGCCTTGCGCTGCGTCTACTTCCTCATGCATATAAAACCCCGCTTTAACGGCGGCGTATGATGCACCGACCGCGGCTGAATGGGTTAACGTGGTGGTCTCGCAGCCCAGAGGTCGGTGATTGGAATCCGCAGCCCGTCGATAAATTGTTATTTTCGGACGGCTTGGCTTTTTTCGCACGGCAACACAAACACCGACGCCGACACGAGTAAGGCAATAAAAGCTTTGCTTGAAAACCGTCCGCTTTCGTCCGCGTCCCAAAGAAATGATCTGATAAATTGAGCTGTACGTTTTCTGGCCGTTCTGCTCAGACGGTTGTATGCACCATGGCGTGGCGTTCACCCAGTTGAACAGCAGGAACACTAATGAACGTGGGCACAGCGCTCAGGTCAGCTGCGGAAGACAGAAAGGTCTCCTGGCACCGCCGCCGGAACCGATTTACCGGGCGTTGGCGGTGCGTCCACTTGGCTTCGTCACTTTTGCAGCCAAACGCACTATGCATCTCTGGAGACCTAACCCTCCACGCTCGAGCCTCACATGCGCGTCGATACCGCAACAGCACTGCTGCGACTACGCCTAGAGCTTCCGTATTAAGGCGAAAGCATTAGACGGCTCTTGGGACTAAAAATTCGATGTCCGCCGTTATGCCGCCCGGCGTCATTTCACCTAAATGTATAGAGAGTTGAACCCTCGCCTTTGGTGGAAGTCAGCCCCGCGGCGTATTGTGTTAATTAAAGCGAATTTGGCCATCAATTTATAGTAAAGCCTTAAGCCGAGGCGAAGAAAGCGTTAGCATGGCCTGTGGCGTTAATTAGCACAAAATTAATAAGGATCTGGTTAATTAAGGCACTCGTACCTACTACCCTTGGTGGGAGTCAGACCCTCCACTTTTAATGGGAGTGGAGCCCAGTTGGAGATATAGGCCCCTCAAACCGGCCAAATTTCCAAGTTGGATTCCAATCGACATCGGGAAGGTCGAGAGTCGAACCCATGAAATTCGCTGGGAGTTGAACCTAGCGCAGCTGGTGGGAACCCAAAACAGGATATTTGGTTTTAATTAAGGCTTGGTTCATTAAGGCACTCGAACCCACAACCTAACATGGAGATATGGGTGAACCGAGTTTTGATTCCAATAGGTTAGAACCTACTAACTTTTATGTTAATTAAGGCGTTGTTAATTAATATATAGTTTATTAAGGCATTCAAACCCACGATCTTTGGTGGATGTTGAACCCGCGAAGTTAATTTAGGTGCGGTTAATTAAGCTGAGGTAATTATGCCACTCGAACGCACGACCTCTGGCGGCAAAAAACACGTAATAGGAGGTAACAACGCATAAGAATGTGAATGTCAAGTAACGTAATGAATGTCTTGGGAGCGGGCAGACTTGCGCCGTCATCCTCTTTAGCATACGATAAAGTGACTGCCAACCTTTTGTAGCTACCTTTGTAAATAAAAGAAGTAATGTGGTTTTGCTAACATACGAAGAAATATGAAAGCCGGGGTGCGGCCGAACAAAGCGAAATCATGCGCTCACGAACAAGCGCACACAGTACACACTATGCTATTGAGAGCCCCATGCATACTTTGGAACTGCGGAAGGGATAAATACATGGAAAAAAGCTGCTGAGAAATTGAAGGTTGTGTAATGAAAAAGAAATGAAGTCAAGCGCAATGCTGGTACCCATAGAAATAAAGCAACCATGTCAAAATCTGGAGTTTCGCGTGCCAAAACCACGATTTCATTACGCGGCACGCTGCACTGCTTGACTCCGGAATAATTTTGGCCACCTGAGGTAAATAACGCGCGCCGAATGCACGGTACAGCGGCGCTTGTGCATTTCACCCCAATCGAAATGCTGCCGCTGCGGCCGACATTCAATCCCCTCTGCCCTCGTGCTTAGCAGCGCAACGTCAAAGTCACTATGCCACCACTGCGGGTGAAATGAAAACGATTGAAGCAAGGTTAAAAAAAATTAAATGAAATTATGAGGTTTTACGTGCCAAAACCGCTTTCTGATTACGAGGCACGCCGTAGTGGAGGACTCCGGAAATTTCGACCACCCGGGGTTCTTTAACTTGCACCTAAATCTAAGTGCACGGGTGTTTTCGCATTTCGCCTCCATCGAAATGCGGCCGCCATGGCCGGAATTCGAATTGAAGCAAGGTTGCCACGCTGAAGGATATATAGACTTGCGCTACTGGAACAATGACCAGTACACGACACTGTAGGTGATATTAAGGGAAATTGTTATTGTTGGGCAAGTCATGCACTGCTTATGAAGCATACAGGCTGTGTCAACGAACACTTCCGAAAAAATTTAAAGGTAGCCTGTTGCAGCTAGCACAATTCTAGTGCATGAGATGGCCTACTCGAGGAGGTGGACATTACTTGTACAAAAATTAAAATGCATAATCGAGTAACTGAAAAAAATCACTAAATAAGTTTTCAAGTAATTATCTCATGAACCATATTGTAATTTAGGCGGATCCACTTGAAACGAATTCTCAGGATGACACCAATTCCGAAATTTGTGTAGAAATGCAGTGGCGTTCCAGTTACTATATTATGAAAACGTCGCTTTATACATTGAAGCGCGAAAGTGACTGGAACACTAATGCATTTATCCACAAAGTTCGGGAATTATTATATCGAAACTGGTGTCATCCTGAGAATTCGTTTTAAGTGGATCCGCCTTGCGAACTCCACGGCTATAATTTCTAAATTAAAATATGGACCATAAGATAATTAGTTAAAAAAGTAATTACTGAAAGTAATTACGATAGCGCTATTGTGCTATCGTAATGCAGCGCTCTCAATCTCGGTGCGTGCGAAAGAACTGTGCGCGCGGACTGTGGCTAACGGAGCGGCCGTGGCTCGAAGTATCGGCTTCAGAGTGCGTCAGCATCTTGGACACTGGCACACGGAAAGGAAGCGACCCGCCGTGGTTGCTCAGTGGCTATGGTGTTGGGCTGCTGAGCACGAGGTCGCGGAATCGAATCCCGGCCACGGCGGCCGCATTTCGATGGGGGCGAAATGCGAAAACACCCGTGTGCTTAGATTTAGGTGCACGTTAAAGAACCCCAGGTGGTCAAAATTTCCGGAGTCCTCCACTACGGCGTGCCTCATAATCAGAAAGTGGTTTTGGCACGTAAAACCCCAAATATTATTATATTAAAGGAAGCGCGGTCGTCCCCCGCACAGTTCAGAGCGCTGCAATGCGATAGCGCACGAGCGTAGTCACGTGGTTTTATTTTGTAGGAACAAACGGCCCACAAAGAATTGCCATTTATTTACCAGGTGACTGCGTTAATGTCGCGGCTACTGTCGTCGAGCCTACATGCCTCATGGCGCTAGTCGAGTCTTTTCTTCCACCGCGGGGATCTATGAGGACTTTCCACTACATGGCTCCCCCCCTAGCGATGAAGGAGCTGCCGTTGAGCGGCTTAAGTTATGAAGATGGCACTGCTAGAGCCTAGATGAGCTGGCTTCAAGCGGTCAATCGAAATTGTCTCTTCGCGTCCGCTGACAAGAAGTGGGAAAAACTTGGCGTCACGCTTCAGGAACTTGAAGGGACCGTCGTAAGGAGCTTGTAAAGGAGCGGGAGTAGCGTCATGATGAAGAAATACGTGGCTGCTGTGAAGTAAAGATGGGCTCATGTAAACATTTATGTGGTCATTACGAAGCTGTGGTGGTATAAGAGTGGCCAATGTAATGTGAAGGCGGTTGGCGTAAGATTGTAGGTCACCAGATGTTCCGAGGCGAAGAACTCACCGGGTATGCGAAGTGTCGTGCCCAAAACGAGTTCTGCTGAGGAACACTGCGCATTTGCTTTCAGAGCTGTGCGAAGACCTCGTAAAACCAAAGGCAGGCGCTTTGTCCATGAAATCATGGAGACATGGGCGCGAAGTGCTGCTTTCAATTGACGGTGGAAGCGTTCTACCATGTCATTGGTACTTGGGTGATGAGCTGTCGTTCGCATGGTGTATACGCCCAGACGACGGCAGAGAGGGTGAGTCAAATTTTCTTCCTCTATCTGTCGTTATGGTGTGTGGTCTGCCGTGACGAGAACTCCAGGTATTTAAGAAGTCCTGAGCTACAGCCTCTGCAGTGATGTGAGAGAGTGGCATTGCTTCAGGTGAGCGTGTGAAGCGGTCGATACAAGTGAGTAGTATCGTTGGTTCGAGGACAGTGGTAGCGGACCAACGATACCGAGGTGAACGTGGCCGAAACTAAAGTCTGGTGGTGGAAAATGACCAGGCACGCTCATAGTGCGTCCAGTGACTTTCGTGCGCTGGCACTGTACGCATGCCCGAGCCCAGCAACGGACGTCAGCCTTCATACGCGGCTACAAATAGCGAGAAGTGACGAGACGCTACGTGGCCCGTACTTCGGGGTGCGATAAGGAGTGTAGTGCGTCAAAAACTTGCTGCCGAAATTGTTCTGGAACGTACGGTCGAGGACGACCCGTAGACATGTCCCATATCACTGTGACGTTGCAGCCAGGCAGTAAGATATTTTAGAAGCACAGCGAATCGTTGGCAGTCCGGAGTGTTTGAAGTTCACGGTCTGTGCGTTGAGTGGTAGCGAGGCGGACGAAGGCAATTCCGGAACGATTTACTTGGCTTGCATTTATATGGATCCGTCACAGAGCGTCAGCAACGGGATTATCGGCACCACTTATATGGTGAATATTAGTAGTGAATTCGGAGATATATGCGAGCTGGCGAATTTCGCGGGGAGTGCGCGAGGAACTGTTGGCGGTAATAGCATAAGTAAGTGGTTTGTGGTCGGTGAGAATAAATAACTGATGCCCTTCGAGGTTGTGACGGAAGGGGCGGACTGCGAGGTACAGTCCTAGCGATTCGCGACCGGCAGTGCTGTAGGGGGTTTCTTGCGGTGTCAGCTTCCTCGGAAAGAAAGGTATAGGCTGCCATGTTTTGCCAACCAGCTGTTGAAACACGGCGCCAACAGCTATGTCAGAGGCGTCGACCATAACGGACACTGGAGCGTCACGTTGCGGGTGCCAGTAGAGTAGTGGTAGCAAGGACGTTTTTGGCAGAGATAAAAGCAGATTCAGCAGCATTAGTCCATGATATAGGCAGGCTACACGGCATGCTAGCTCGTGTTGTGCCAGAGAGTACAATCTGCAGAGGCGGCAAAATGGAAGCAGAACAAGATATGGAACCGTGATAATAATTGATGAGGCCCAAAAATGCCCGTGATTGCTTGGTGGAAGACGGACATGGAAAATATTTAATGTCTTGGGCACGGAATCGGATGGGCTGGATTTCATGTTAGTCTACTCGATGGCCCAGGAAAAATAGAGAGTCAACGCCAAACTCTCTCTTCGAGATGTTTACAACCAGGCCATATTGACGGGGACGTTCAAACACCTCCACGCAGGTCAGATTTGTGTTCCACAGCAGAGCGACTGAATACCAGGATGTCGTCTAAATAGGCGAAGCAACAAGTGAGGCCACGGCGTACTTGATCGACGAACCGCTAAAATGTTTGAGCGGCATTACGGAGGCCGAATTGTATGTCCACCTACTTAAACATGCCAAAAAGGGTAGTGATTACGGTGTTATGAATGTCGTAAGGCTCAACAAGAATCTGGTGTTAGGCTTTTACTAGATCCAACTTGCTAAATATGCAGCAACCATAAAGCGATGTGATGAAATCGTGGATGTGGGGTATAGGGTACCTATCGGGAATCGTCACTTTGTTTAAGGCGCGGTAATCGCCACACGGCCGCCAACCACCCGTCTTTATGGGCGCCATGTGTTAAGCAGATGACCAAGGGCTAGCAGGAGGACAAGCGAAGCCCAGTTCGAGCATATGTTCGAATACTTGCTTTACAATATTCAGACAGTCTGGTACAAAGTGGCGAGGTCGGCCGTATACCGGTCGTCCTTTAGTCACAATGTGGTGCATGGCATGATGAGGCTACATGCTAATTTGAGCTGCTCGATGCCCACAAAAGTAACAAAGCAGGTGCAGAACGAGCAGTCGTTCACTGAAAAGATGCTCATAGAAATCAACAAAAAGCTTTGCGAATTGCCAGATATTAAACGGAAAATAGATGTCCTCTTACAGGTCAAAGAAACTGTGGAAAGTATGGAAAAGTCGGTCCACTATTTTCAGATCAGTACGATCAAGTAATAACAGAAATGAAGCTTCACTCTACTGAAATTGTTTCTTTAAAGAAAAGAGTTGGAAAGATTGAGGCACTGAACACTGACCAGGAAGTCGTGGAACTGCGACAACAAATGAACAGCTCGGAACAATATAGTAGAAGGAATAATTTAGAAGTACATAGACTTGCGCAAGCCAACAATGAAAATTTGTTCCAAAAGATTAATGCTATTGCCCAGGATTTAGGCCTGGCTCAGCTGACTAAAGAGGACGTAGAAGGCCTTCATAGACTGCCAACTAAACCTGGTAAAACCCCGGCAGTTCTGGTTCGTTTTTCTTCGCCTGCAACGAAACATCAATGGATGGCAAAGAAGCAAATTATGAGGGAAGCTAAGTTCACGGTATAGTTTCTTGATAATTTAACACTGCAGAACAAAAAGCTCATGTGGATGATGAGGGCAAAGACTACAGAGAAGCAGTATGAATATGCATGGCATAGTAATGGAAGCTGTTTGTGCGCAAGTGCAACGGTGAACCGGCAATACAGATTGCATGTGACACAGACCTAGAAAAGATAATCTAACAGGCACCGCTGTTCCTGTCTTGTTTATCTGTTCGCCTACCTTTTCCTTTTTCTTGCCATCACAAACTAGGCCTTTCTACTACGATGCTTTATCCTTTAATTCTGCTGTGCGCAGTTCGCTTGTTCACGAAAATGACAGGATGTCAGTTTTTCACATGAATACTAGAAACCTAAAAAATAAGCAGAGTAAAACACAGACGGCCTTGGGCTGCCTAAATCACAGATTTTATATACTTGCATACGCAGAAACATGGTTCACTAGTCAAAATGATGTATCCTTCCCTGGGTACAAATTTGAAGGCGTGTTCAGAGAAAACCGTAGAGGCGGTGGTGTAGCCATTGTACGTCAAAGAAAATCTTCAGTATGAATTTTGTCAGACTTTTCTTTTGTTTGTACGCACTGCGAATTGATTGCTGTTAATTGTTGTGGAACCCTGGTTGCCTGTATTTATCGAGCCCCCATCTATTGAAATTGCCGAATTTGTTCAGTTGTTCAGTTCAGTTCATCTGCTCGAATATGCATGTATTCTAAATATGCCTGTTGTTTTAGTGGGAGATTTCAATATTGATACGTTGACAAACAGCTCCCCACGACGTTTTTTATGAAGTCATTGATACATTTCACTGCACCAATGTTATCCAGTCACCAACCGGAATAACCTTAGAGAGCGACGCGTTAATAGATTTGTGTGTCACAAACCATGAGTTATCTAGTGTTCTATCTGGTGTTCTCACATTTGATTTAAGCGACCACCTACCTATTTTCTGCCTTTCCTCGGTTAATAAGAAAACAAAAAAAACTGCCAGTTCAAATCGTATACCGAAGATTCAATCAAGATAATCTGGCTACGTTTAGATCTATGATAAAAGCATTGAATGGAGCGATGTTTACAATGAAAGAAAAAATACTTTATAGTGTACAATATCTTCCTTGAGTTAGTAAAAAGCAAATGTGATAGTGAATTTTCATTGTTAGTAAAAAAATCCCTACAAAGTCTCGAAAGCCATGGGTAACAAGGCAGTTGTATACGCGAATTGTAGCCCGTGACAAACTTTTTGAAAAATTCATCCGATTAGAACCAGTCATACTTAAGGAGTATAAAATATTAAGAAACAAGTTAGGTGCTCATATAAAAATAGCACGGAAAGAATACTACAAGAATAAATTTGCCGCAATTTCAAACTGTCTTTAAAAAATCTGGAATTCTCTTAGTGACCTCATGGGAAGGGCTACTTGTCATGTTCCTAACACATTAACATTCCTTAATATCGACTGCAGTGGTTTGGCCCTGGCAGACAAATTTAATGCGCATTTCGTATCTGCTGGTGAATCGGTTCAAAAGCAAGTTAGAAAGCATGAACTCAACCAATACATTGCGTCTCCAGTTGTAACTTCTATATTCTTAATGCCGTGCAGTAAACATGAAGTGTTCACGTTCCTTCGAAACATAGATAAATCAACGCGGCTGGAGCAGATGAAATTAAGGCCGAACCAATTATTGCTGTTGCCGATCGAATCAGCTCGCCAATACAACATATTTGTAATGATGCTTTAGACCAAGGTGTTTTTCCAGACGGTATGAAAATTGCAAGAGTGGTTGTTTTGCACAAAGGTGGCCCCCTATTGCAACATAAATAACTATAGGCCTAAATCTGTCCTTCCTTTGTTTTCTAAACTACAGGAGTATTTGATAAAACGAAGACTATGTAAGTTTCTCGACACCAGACAAATCCTTGTGAAAGAAGAGTGCGGGTTTCGGGAGAGGAAGTCAACTGAAATGGCACTACTTAGTATAAAGGAAAAAAATACTTTCTAATATGGATGAGAAACTATTCGCAGTCGGACTTTTCTTAGGTTTCAAAAAGGCATTCGATTCTGTTAAACATAATATTTTATTTTATAAGCTACCGTTTTATGGCATTCGAGGAGTTGCCTTAAATCTGATTCGTAGTTATCTTTCCGGTCGCGTGCAGTATACATGTTTGAATGGCCATCAGTCACAAATGAAACAATATATGGTGTACCACAAGGGTTTATTCTAGGTCCAATATTTTTTATTATGTACATCAATGATATAGTAGCCATCCCTAGAACCCCTGCGATAATTATTTATGCAGATGATACCAGTGCATTTTTTTCTGGTATGCATCTCGATAATATACATGTGGAGGCCAATGCGTGGTTACAAGTATTGACATTATGGTTGAATATAAATAAACTCGAATTAAATGTAAGTAAAACAAAGGTTACTGTATTTAAAGCACGCAACAAACCCGATGTTTCTGAACTTCAACTTACATTGGAGAACAATGCGATTGAACGTGTTTCTTTCTACAATGCTTAGTTGTCTTTATTTAAGAACACTTGAGCTTCTCCAAGCGTATTAATAAATTTCATGCCAATGCATCTAGCTCAATTGTGTGCTCTACAAAATTAGAAACGTTGTTCCCAAATGGCTGAAATGACAGTTATATTACACTATTATACATACACATCTTCACTATTGTATAGTAATATGGGGGTCTACAACCAAAACTAATCTTATGAGGTTGATAGCACAACAGAAAAAAGTCATACGCTATGTCGAAAATCTCTCTATAACGACCATACAGGTTTGTACTTTTTCGAGCACATTGTTCTAAATGTGAATGAATTATATGTGTTGAAATTGCTTTCTTACGTCGATAACGAAATAAAGCTCGGTCCTTATAAATATTTTGAATTGCACTCTAGTAGTAATGTGCCTTACAAATTAAGGCACGACCATTACAGAACTCCACTTGTGAGGACCAACTACGCAACCCAAATGCTTTCATACTTAATTCCCAGTCTTCTCAACACCCATAAACAGGCCATAGAAATTATTCAGAAATGCATGTCCTTGAACTCTTTCAAAAAGAATGTTAAAGCTTAGCTCCTTTCCTGTCCTAATAATCAATTGGTTGTGTACACATAATTTTTATGATCCTAGGGTACCTTATTTGTAAGATTTTTTCTTTAGGATTGCAAAAGCTTGTACCTTGTTCGGTTGTTTACTTTGCATAAAACTGTGTTGTATATGTGACGGTAGTGTATTATGTTCTTTCTGTTGCTACAAACCTTAGTGTGTGTATTCGGGTGCTTGGGTACCGTCAGGCAGAGCACATCTGCCTTTTGCCCTTGTATCCGAGACCTTGTTGTCTGAAGTAAAGGTTATTATTATTATTATTATTATTATTATTATTATTATTATTATTATTATTATTATTATTATTATTATTATTGTTGTTGTTGTTGTTGTTGTTGTTGTTGTCGTTGTTGTTGTTGTTGTTGTGCACTAGTGGAAGATCTGGCGAGGGGGGTTCGAACAGCTCTGGAAATTCCAGCACGATGGTGGACAACGGTTTCGGTACCTGGGTGTGTGCTTGCACGAGATGCAAAGGTGGCTCACACGTGGTGATACTTTGTACGGGCAGGTTTGTTGAGGAGTCAAGAAGGTGGCAGTGGCGAAGGTCGACGACAAGGTTAAACTTCCACAGAAAGTCAGCGCCGATGATCGGCCCGCGGACGTCGGCGACGGTGAATAGCCATCGACAAAGGCGTCGCAGACCAAGCTCAAGAGTGACAGATTTCTGGCCATACATTTTAATGTTGCAACCGTTGACGGCAGGGGGAAAAGACGTGTCATGGGGATGTCTTCTGCGGTCTTCAAAAACAGAGGGAATGACACAAATTTCCGCATCAGTGTCTAGAAGATAGCGAACTTTCTCGACACAGTCGGTGACGTAGAAGGGACGGCTTGATGCAGGGCCAGTAGAACTAGCTGTCATCAGTGACCACTTGACCATTTCCTGGAAAGTTGCAAGGCGAATGGCACTGACGTTCGCGAGTGCCATATCTGGCGTGGTACCAACAGATAAAGGAAGCTGGAGGGCGTGACACGTTTTGGTCATGCGAGCGACGCCGCTGATGATGGTTATTCGCACGAAAGCGTAAGGCAGCCAACTGGTTAGTTAGCTCTACTTCTACAGCAAGGCGCGTGCTTGGATTGTCGGGTTCGTCAAAGTGCTGCTGTAACTGGGGTTGTGTCGCGACGGGTGCATTACACCGGCCAACAGCGGATATCACAGGAAGGAAATAATCCATAATCTGGTCTGCAAACGCAGCTAAGGCCTCGAAAGATGGAGTAGATGAGGTACATAAAATCATGCGTAACTGGTTTGGTAGACGCTGGAAAAAGTGCTCCCGAATAATTTTCGACTCTACTAATCATGGACTGGTTTTCAGACGTTGTGTCGTGCGGTGAAGCAGCTCAGTCGGTTTTCTGTCACCAAGTTTATCCGATGAGGTAAGCTAGTGAATCCGTCGCGACTCATAGTCGGTGGTGCGCCGTAACAACTCTCGCTTAAGGGTGTCGTACTGATCATCGGGGGGAGGAACTAGCAAAATGTCGCGGACCAAAGCTGCAGTGGTCGGGTTAAACGCACTCACGACGTTGTCGTACTTGGCCGCCTGAGATGTGACTGGGTGACGGCGAAACAACGCCTCGTTGTGGACGAACCAGAGTTCATAGCCCGAGGGCCAGAAATCGGGAAATTTGAGTGTGTCGACGGAAGACGCTCCCTTTACTTCCAGAGGTCGTTGCTCGGCGGCCGGTTCCATAGCTTCGAGAATCAACTTGGTAGACGTATACAGTGGTGATGTAGTATTACGTCCGACGTCACCAACTTGTAGGAACAGAAGGCCCACAAAGAATCGCGATTAACTTATCAGGTGACTGCGATGATGTCGCGGCTAACATTGTCGATCCTGTATGCCTGATGGTGCTAGTCCAGTCTCCTTTCATCGAGGCGCTCTTTGAGTACTGTCCACTACAATTTAATATTGCGCGGGCTTTCTTTAAACGCCAAAAAAATCGCCACGCAGCATGTGGGTTGGCACGAAAAAGTGGATCGGTCGTTTCTGAACCCTCTCTACATTACTAGGAAACACACTTGGCCCTCAAGTGAATACTAAATATTTTGCATAATTGATGTCAGTTAACTATGAGGAATATAAAAAAAATACTCTAAGGAGCGCCACATGACGGCAAACCATATGCCATTGGTTTCATTCAGCTGCAGCTAACAACTTTACGTGCCACAAGTTACGTGAAACACCCTGTATAGCAAGCACCTAGACAGCTGATAAGAATAATGAGGTAATGTCCACTTAAGAGATAAAAACCTCCAGCAAACCTCAAAACACGGCGTTGAGGTGGAATCGGTGGACAGCTCAAGAGTTGAATGTAATCTTCCCTTACAACGTACTGCTTTAAGCGGTAATAAACCTAAAGCTATGATTTATATTAATAAACGGCTACGAGTTACGAAAAAGGCTGCTTGTATAGGTGGCTTATGATATCTGATGCGCACAATTTTCGCGAATAAGTATACTCTAAGCTACTAAATAATAACGAAGATTTGTTAATCTACGTTGTGGAATTTCGCGTATATTGTGTATGTTTCTACTAGAAACTTGAAAACAATCGGAGTCGATTACAAGTCAATTTGATCTGCCACTTCGAAAGCGTTGGTGTTAGGGGGATATTAATAATCAAATCTAACGCTGTTGATGCTGATTTCGCTTCGCAACGTTTGCTAGGGGACTTGACTCTTTGTAATCATGCTAGCTGCCACTTACCTTTGATATGGGCTCGGACAAGAAGTGAAGTTGTAGCCTGTTCTCGGGTAAAAGCCGTGCGTCTTCATGATGATCCAGTCGACATTGGAAGCGATGGACACGGTGTCGTAGTTCTGCAATGCCGGGATCTTCCACGGAAGGATCGCACCTAGCGTGTATTGCGGTCTGCGAAGAGGATCCAGCAGTTTTGAGTACGCTACTCTATGCACTGCTACCCGTCGCCTAAAACAAGTACCGTAAAGTACCGTATGTTCTCGAAAATGCGCCGAACATGAATAAAGGTCGACCACAATGTACTGAACTCGCTGAGCAATCAACTCACATCAACTCACAGAAAAACGAAATACGTTGAACATGACACAGTGTTATTTACCGCAAACTAGGCCACGGAATTTCGCTAGTCGATACCACAGGCTGCATCGTCGGCTGAACTGCCAGAGAAGTTGTTCTGATCGCTTCTTTCGAAGGCGTCCTCGGCGCCCGAAACACGTCGCCCTGAGTGCCATCGAGTGTGCTGAATATACACCGTTTCTGCAAGCCAGCCTGGATAATCTCCAGACTGGCTGTGCGGCAGGCACGACGGAGGTGCTCTTGCTTGCTTTGCTCACGAGTATAGATTTAAATTGTTTGTTCATGTCAGTATTAACATTTTAGTGATTTTGCCACCAGATTTAGTGACTTTTCTGTCTCTCTAGGGTCGAGATATTTTATTTCGCTATCAGCGGTATTTTTCTTTAGCGGCATCGAGAATTCGTGACATCTAGCTACTTAGAAACTAGAAAAGTTGATAAGAAAACGTTGTTCTAGAACTCACTGTATTATTCAAAAGTTGCACGTGAGAAGCTGACATTCGTTGTACTACACGTGGGCTCTGTGACCATGATGAATCCACGAGTGCCTTCACACCGGTGGTATTCACACGTAGCTTCACAGCATGGTGGCCTTCACGAGATCCACAGCATGCTCACAAACAGGAGCTTTTTTCTGTTTTTTGAATTCTTTACAAAACAGATTTGAATGTGCATTAACCCGCCATGTTCTGCATTTTCAATAAACACGTTCGTGGGACACGGCAACCAATTACCTGAGTGTGGCTGCGAGCCTGCTGAACACCACTCTGGATTTCTCCACGGCGTATGGCTGGGACCAGCTGACGAACAATCCGTCAAAGCTGAATTTGACAATCCAGTCGTGGACCAATTTCGCCAGCTTGTCCAGTCCTCCGGAAGCGAGGGTGAACAGCACGGTCTCCAGCGCCGGAGTGTTTGCCGACAGGACGGTGTATACCTGCGACCGCGGAAAATAAAAGACGAACGATTGTCACTGTCGACATTTGCATCAGAGACGTCGATCATCTGCGGGCAACTCTTCGAAACCGCACGTGCCAGCGCATGAATCAGTGCTCGCTGAAGTGTGCCCACTGAGGAATTGAACTGCGCCCAATATATCTACGTGTAATCACGCTGGGATATGCCCTGCGGGTGTTCGAATATTACAAAGTATGTGCAGTGTTACGTATAGAGGACCCTGACACAAAAATGAACGATGGGACACACAAAGCGCAAGTGTGTCTTGCGCGCCCCATCCTTCGTTCTTGTGTCCGTGTCCGTCTTGCGCAACCTTGAACATACTTAGGACATACGAACATGTAGCTACCTTAGTGCATATTCTAAATGCTAAGTACAAACCCAACAGACCTACTTGGATATTAAATTCTATTTTATTCTACAATGGTCCTACATTACTGAATATTTGCATCTGTTTGAATAGAAGGGACTTTCATTTCATTGTAGCCCCGAGGGGCATACAAGGAGGATGCAAGTGAGAAATGTTTCGAGTTATTGTAGCACAGGGAAAGCCGTGACAGTCGCACAAACAGTCTCTAAGAGAACGCACGAAGCAGATAACCTCCTCTGGTTAATTTTCAGCCCCGTAACAAGAACACCTCCCTTCTAGGCAACGCATATACGTATTCTTTCTCCCGAGTTTGGCGAAGCAGTGAGCTGTTTGGCGAGAACAATGCGTTTTGCATCATACTAAAGCAATACGCTATGCTCTAGTATGAGACTTGTCTCCTTGAAGAAGCACAACACTCTACGTGCGAGTGTTGACGTTGTGTTAATTTCAATAACGCCATTCTCATGGTGCACTGAATCACTGGAAGAGGCTCTTCGTCAGTTGTCCTTTCGTCCAGTTCGGAACGAATTCGCAAGCATTTATGGAACTCTAATTTAGCAATTTCACATTACCAAATGGGGTGCAAGCAAGCATTGCATTTCCCTTTACACAGGTGTGAGAAAACGTTGAATTGCTGATCGGATACCTTGAGGTCCTTTTCGTTAAGATTACTGATATATTTGGAAGTTTCACAAATTTTACACCCGTTCAAAATTTTTCGAAAACACTCGTGTCCTCTTTTCCAATAAGTAACTATCCTTTGAGGCGGGTGCCAATCGCTCATTTAACTTATAGCGTAAAAATGGCGTGCTCTGTACTATTAGGTACGTGCACTTGTACACCATTTCTTCAGTTCTGAGAAACAGTTCAAAGGTAAAAAAATGTAGGCCTAGATTTCCCTAAAACGCAAGATAATGTAATTATTTCCAAACTAATGCTCTTCTGCAGTGACTCCACCGCACTGATCTGGAAACGATCGACATCAATTAAGCACATAAGCAGAACCGGAAAATCATGTGATGAATTTTCACCAGCATTACATTGCGAAGCGTTGCACTGATTACAGCTGAGAAAAAAAACGACAGATAAGCGGAACATTAAATACAAGCTGGGCCCATTAAAAAAAAAAGCCTCTTTCCTATATCATTGTCTACAAGGAAGAATTCCAGAAAATCTTCGTACTACACATAGTAGTTGCGAAAGCAGTCGGTCAACTCCGAAGAGAGTGGGGGCGTGGAACCGGCTACATGGCATGAACCCTTATATATTGTTTACCGCTTTCGCAGATTGGCCTCATGGACGTTTTTGTGTCACGCTGCACCTAGTAATTAGCGTACGTAGGCGTCGAAGCCCGACTGAAAGTGAACTGCTCTGGGACCAACAGACCTGCCCGGCGCTCGCTGAATCTGACTTCTGCCCACTTCACGAATGGCAACTCTGTGCCCTGGGAAACGCTGGCGGTATCCTTTGACTTCAAAAGCCTCGAAGCGCACGTGGAAGCGGCGACATGGCATCAACACTTATATATTGTTTACTGCTTCCGCAGGTTACTCACAAGCACTATTCTTCGATGAATGTTAGCATTGCTTTCCCGGTTCTACCCCAAACTCTGTTTTTCTTGTGCTCAAAGCAGTGTGTTTCCTTGAAGTCGCGCAGGGTGCTCGTACGACGTCAGTTTGTTGTTTGGGGGCGTTGCGCTTTCTATTTACTGATTTTGCTGCAGTGTGGAGGCGATGTAGAGCCCAACCCAGGGCTCGATACTGCACAGTTTGAACGAATACTTGAAGGCGAAAACACAATATTTAAAGAGCGGTCAGCAATGGAGAACAAGTTCCCTGCTGAAATAGAAGAACTGAAGGCACGTATTGTGTCATTATAGGAAGCAATCACAGGAGTGGATGATATTCGTTCTTCATTGGCTAACGTAGAGGCACAGCAGCGTCAGAATCAGGCAACATTGTCGGCTTTTGGTTCAAAAATTGACGATATTGAGAATCGTCAAAGGCGGGATAACCTACTTTTTTATGGTTTTCAAGATAGTGATAATGGCGAAAACGCAACTAAATCAAGTGAACTTGTCTCAAACCTGTGCCGCACTAAACTGGAACTTAATGCTGTTGGAATTGAGTGCGCTCATAGGATAGGAACCTATCGAGCAGATAAAGCACGCCGAATTATAGTGAAGTTTCCCTCTTTCAAATACCGCAAACAAGTGTCAAATAATGCACGCCAGTTAAAGGGCACGAACTATAGCATTTCCGAAGATTTTTAACGCGTGGTGAGGGACAAAAGAAGCCGTTTATGGAGTTTTGCGAAACAGAATCGGCAAGAAGGTATAAAGGCAGTACTAAAGTTTGATACTTTGTACATGGACAACAAACGCTATCAGATTGATAGCGTGACGAACAAAGTGAAGGAGATGTGACCATCACCAGTGACTAACATAAAGGAAATGCTCAGCGTTTTCGTGATAAACTGCAGGAGCATAAGAAATAAAGTCGATTCTTTCTATATCCATCTGAGATCAGTTGAGCCGTCCATAGTTATTGGCACCGAGTCATGGTTGGTCTCGAGCGTCTTAAATTCTGAAGTTTCTCCAGATGGCTATCATCGTTTCAGACGCGATAGAGGAGCAAGATGGGGAGGGGTATTTATTCTTGTTAGCTCAACTTTATCGTGTGTACCACTGGAAGGTTCTACAACCGATCTTGAGCCTGTTTTTTGCAAAGTGAGGCTATCTAATGAGAAAAGTCTAGTTATTGGATCATATTACCGTCCTCACGGATCATCATACCACCAGTTTCTTCAGCTGTCCGCTTTCCTTGATACGCTTGAAAACGACATCATATAATACTAGGGGGGAGACTTTAATCTTCCGGGTATAGACTGGTCGTGCGATGACCCTGTAGCGTCGGTCACTGGCCATGTGTATGCTGCATTTTTGGATCTCATCTGTGATTTTACGTTTCAACAGTGCATTCGTGATGCATAACGGAGCGACGGCACAGGTCATGTACTTGATTTGCTCTTATGTAATGTCCCGAACATTTTAACAAATGTGAATGTACTTCCCGGCTTAAGTGACTATTGTGTTTTTACTGCTGATATAAGCGTTCAATGTGTGTCCGTGCCAAAGAAGGAACCCGGAAAGATTTACGTGTACAAGAGGGCTGATATTGGGGCTATAACTTCGGCGTCTGAGTCATATTTTCCTACCTTTGATGCATTAGTTGATGAATTGACCATTGAAGAGTTATGGATGCTGTTTAAAGACAAGCTGTTCGAATTGCGCGATACATTTGTTCCTACTCATGTTATCTCATCTAAACGGTCAAAGGATAAGCCTTGGTTTAATCATCAGCTGCGCTCACTAACACAAAAAATCAGGAGAGCTTATCTCAAGTTTCGGAGAGCGAAGCCCCATAATACTTGGTTAGAACTGAAATGTTTGAAAAAAAGTTTTCAGAATCTTGCGGAGCCAGGCCAAGCATACTTATTTCGAAAAGCTTGGTGTGAAGTTGCTCAAAGATTCCAGAGAGTTCTGGAGACCTGTTAGGTGTAACGGTAAAGATAACAATTCTATCCACCCCCCCTTAAAGAGCTCTGAAACCATAATTGATGTTGATCAAGACAAAGTGAAATGTTTTGGTAATTTTTTTCTTGTCAGTGTTTAGACGAAAGCGTTCTCGCACTCTTAACGTGATGTGCCAAATGGACATTAAATAAATGCCTGGGATTACATTTGGCGTAGCAGGTTTGCGTAAATTACTGCAGGAGATGAAGCCGACGATCGCTTGTGGCCCTGATGGTATTCCGGCAGCGAGTCTTAAGAACTGTTCTGGAATATTGTGTTTTTACTTTTCTCGGTTATTTACCAAGTGTTTATCTGAGTCTTGTTTACCGCGCGATTGGAAGCTGCCACGAATTGTGCCCATTCACAAAGACGGATCGAGATGTTCCGTTGAGAACTACAGACCGGTATGTTTAACAAGTATCAGATGCAAGTTAACGGAACACATAATTTATAATTCAACCATGTCACATTTAGTTAAATACAATATTCTAAGCTCTAGTCAACATTGTTTTCGACAAGGTTTTTCATGTTCTACACAGTTAGTACAATTTTTTTGTGATCTGGCCTCGGCAATAGACAATACCAAAATAATAGACTGTATATTTCTAGATTTCAAAAAAGCCTTTGATGTCGTTGCACATGACCTTCTCATCTCAAAACTTAGGGCCTACAAATTGGACAACAGTGTCATAGCTTCGATTGCCGAATATCTTCGTGCAAGAGAGCATTCTGTGGTGCGCAACGGTTTTTCTTCTGTATATGTTCCAGTTACCTCAGGTGTTCATCAGGGATCAGTTTTAGGTCCCCTTTTATTTCTACTTTTTATTAATGATATTGAAACTGATCTTACGTCTTCATTTAGAATGTTTGCGGATGACTGTGTCATTTATAGAGTCAGAGACAACGCAAATGTATTTCATCATTACAGACTGATTTAGACCTTATAGGAACATGGTGCAATACGTGGAAAATGTCTCTAAATATTGAAAAATGCGTTCACGTCACCTTTTCAAGGAAGCGCGCATTTCATTCATGCACTTATACCTTCAGTAATATGGCATTAAAGAAGCTTGACGAATACAAATATTTAGGAATATTAATGACGTCTGATTTAAGTTGAAACAGGCACATTACGCATATTAAGAATAAGGCAATACGTTCATTAGGATTCCTCCGACATAACTTCAGTCAGATACAGAATAAATTAAAAGAGCAAGTGTATTTCACTTATGTTCGTAGTTTACTTGATTACGGTTGTATTTGTTGGGATCCGTACACGGCTGATCTCACGGAACAGCTTGAAAAAGTGCAGTATTGAGCAGCTAGGTTTGTTCTTAATAATTATAGTAGAAAATTAAGTATGACAGAAAGTAAAATTAAATTATCGTGGCACGCATTAAAAGACCGGCGAAAAAATCTGATGCGAAGTTTTTTTCACGCTGTTTATTATTCAAAAACAGGGATTGAGAGAGAAAGATATATTAGGTCGCCTACTTCTACGTCGTTGAGACGCGACCATGCGCTGAAAGTCCGCGAGTTTCCTTTTTAGGGGTGACGTCCTTAGGGGGAAAGAAATAAACTTTATTGTGAGACCCTAGGTACTCTTATTTTTGTTCGGTCTTTACGAGAATGGAATGCTCGTTCGCCTGACATTCTTATTATTGAAATCAAGTATGCGTTTTATCGCGCTTTATGTGTGTGATTACTTGTTCCTTCCTTTAAAATGTAATACCCCCTGCTTCAATGCTCGCATGGGCGATGCAGGTATATAATAAATAAATAAATAAATAAATAAATAAATAAATAAATAAATAAATAAATAACAAGAATAGATCATTCTGCAGCTCATATCGAAGAAACGTTCCGCCCTCTCCCGAGTTCACCGCCTTCCACGCACCCTCATGTGCTGAAACCGCTTCTTGAGAATTTTCACGCTCGCCAGTCCAGCGCACTCCATATCGAACTCCGGCGTCAACGACTGGAGCTCGCCTTCGGGGTCCGGCATCAGGATGGAGGAGTACAACACGTGCTTGCAGATGAAGCCGGGGATGTAGCCCAACACCATGCGGGAAACTGCGCATGGTGTAGAGTAAACGTTCACGTAAAGACTGTAGTGACGTTTCAGTTCGTGAACGCTGGTTACGCGCAAGCATACGGGTGCTGTTCCGGAGTTTCTAAGGTGCGGAGTTTCTAAGGCCAACACCGCTCGAGCGCAGCATACGAAACAACACAAAATAGGAACGGCGCCAACATGCGCTGCTCGCCACTCCGCAGACGCTTCTCAAACGAAAATTGCGCAGAGGTACGACTGTAAACAAACGAAGCCGGCGCGAGGGCCCACGTGATGTTATTAGGCCAATAGCGAGGCGGCGTCGGCCTCGGCCACAGCGCGCGAGGAGGTGGGGGCATTCTTCAAAGTGTGGTGCTACTTTACGAAGTTTAAGGGGTTTCACGCAGCAACAGCCAGTGGAGCGAATTAGAGCGAACCCAGCGCGCCTACGCCTACCCTTCTTCTCCGCGACGCTCCGTCTCCTTCCTGCATCGCCCCAACTTTGCCGCGGCCACCTGTTCTCCATCTTCAGGTGCCCTCCTCCTACGGCGTTTGCTTGCTTCTCCCAGCTCGGCGGCCTCCGACTTAAACTGACACTAAAGGTTGCTATGAAGCCAAGGTAAAGTGATAAAGCTATGCTCGAGAACGTCTAAGGCGACAATATAATCGCGAACAGAGCGTTAGTAACCTAGAAATTGAGGTAAATGCATGACACGATTTGAGACCCCCCAGCGACATTCCGGTACTAGCCCGATGACGAAGGCACTCGTCATCATAATTTATGTCACTGGTACTCAACTTATCGTACTAAAAAGATCATTTCATTAGGTGATAAGACGGAAGAAAATGCTACTTCTCTACTTCTGTTCGATTCTAAGAAAAAATAACATTTTGACGTTGCCCTTCAGTAGCATGGGTGGTCGAAAGGTTTCGTTTTCGCTCGACTCGGAGCGCTCGACTCTGCGGCACGCGCGCTTTGGCGTTTCAGTTGGTTCGTTATCGCGTCGTGCTGCGCTTGTTCTGCTGGTTCGTGTAACTTGCATTTGGAACAAGCAACGAGAATACCACGTCCATGTGATGTCGTGGGATGCGCGAACGATCCGCTGAACTTGGCAAAGGGCAGTTGCAGCTGCGAATCCAACGTTACTTATCACTGTGTACCGACGAGTGAACCTCTCCGTTCGAAGTGGTTAAGTGCCGTACCTCTGCCACAGCGCGTTGGCAAAGAGCCGAAAAATCGCATATTGTGCTCGCTGCACTTTCGTCCGAGGATTACGAGTTCAACGCCGACTTACTGAAGTCGTGTACGCGCAGGAACAACTGCAGGTCGAAGACAGGGCGGTGAGTGCGGCATTTGGTTTTCACGAACGAAAAGCTACAAATGTGCGAATATGTACCATCACATACAGTTGTCGTCGTAGTAGTACGCAACGACGCCGGAAGCGCGAGCCCTCGGCAACACGTCATGTTCATCAGTGTCTAAATCACTGAAGTCGACACCAGCATCGCGAGCCAATGTGTCGTTGTTAGGGTCGTCCATTGCAACGAGCGTCAAAGTTGGCGTCATAAAATAAAGCAGCAGCTTATCGCCGCGCGCTTTCCTTTCCTCTAGCCACCATAGTTCCGCTTTCGCGCTTCTGTCGGCTCTGTCTTGGCTCTGTTTCTGGCCGCGCGTTTGCGTTTTGCGCAGAAAAGCCGTAGCGCCGTCTGCGGGCGCCGTTTTACTTACCGACAGTGCAACGTCACTATGAGACCATGACGTCACCGCTCCTCGATAGGAGGGCGGGCGATTTTGACTGCGCTAGAGCTACGCGGACGCTTCAGAACGTATTTTCTCTTAAAGTAAACGTATCTTCTTCACAGGAAACAAGCGTTTCGAGGTTTCTGGGATGGTATTTCAACAGTCCACGTTGACTTAACATTAACCTTTAGTGTTCCTTTAGGGCAGTCTCACATGGCGTGATTAGTGTTCCTCTATATTCTCCCGCAGGGAGCAAAGCTGCGCGTTTTCTTTCCCGGCGCCGCTCGCACCGCTATTCGCCGATCGCTATCATGTAGTGGAAAAATGACGCCAATGGTTCAACGTCGACGCTGCGAAGCCAACTTTACAGGCGCGACGCCGACTCGTTTCCGTCAGTGCAATCGATCAACGGACCGCCGAGCGTGCGTTCTTTTTTTTTTTCTGTATTGTCGTCGAGCGTACGTTGCACCGATCGGCGGGGTACAGCGCACCAAACTGTGCAAATCGCACGGAAGGCGGCGAAGAATTTTACGCGGTGCCGTGCGGACGGACGAGACCGGCCGGCTCCGAAAGGGACAGGATGTGCAAGGTGCGTTCGCCTTGTTTGCAGAGGTGAGTTCGGCTTGTTTACACTAAAGCAGCATTTACCTCGAGTAACACTCCTGTACACGCTGATATGCGTACGCCAGGCATGAGAGGTTGTTCACTTGTGCAATTTTCGGTGTCTGTGAGTAGCGCGACACTGACGCCGCACAAAGATTGGACGAGACGTCTCTGTCGCGCTGCACGTATACGCCAAGAATGTCAACTTACCAACTCGCCCAATTCCCTGTGTTGCATTTACGATTGTTCTGACAATGCGGCTCTAGAACAGTGTGTTAAAAACAAAGTAAATACTAGCAGATACGGTTTGCCCGCTGCACCCTGGCTTTTCTCTACTCTGTCTTTTTTTAATTTGTTGTCAGCGTTCTGATTTTTCATATGAGGCCGATTGATGTACTGTTGTGTTGTAGTAAGCGAAAACATCATGCGCTCCCGCTGATGAGACAGCTGTGATAGCTTCAGCATTTACAGCCCGCAATATGTTGCTTGTTCGATCAACTTTAGTCGACGTGAGGAATGTAAAATTATTTTTGTACGTCTAATAATCAGTGTGTTATAGTAAGTTAATCTGAGTAGTATGAAGAGATAAAGAAAATTTTGTTCTCATATTACAGTGCGCGATGTGTGAATAATTACTTTGCAAGTTTGCCATCTTTTGTACTTAGTGCAATAAAAATAACTTGTTGTTACTGCTAATAACCTGTTGCCTTTCCAGTGGCTTTGAATTCTGGCCCCCAAGGCTCCATGGACCAGCACTCATCCCCTGCTGCCACCAGCCTTTGCTCATCCATTCCCTTGTACGAAATAAATTTGATCTTTTTTTCCACTTGCAGATTTGCTGCTAAGAAGCAGCTGTTAGGTTTGCGGTATGAATCGTAAAAATAAGCTTTGCATAAAATGTGCGCATGTGGACATTTGAAATGCGTTTTAATCCACGTGTCTACCGCATATATCGAAAACGTGCAGCAGCTGTGAACGACTGTGAGTGATGAATGACGGCCACGGTTAACGGTCACTGACATCACTGCAGGCACGATAGTTCTCTTGGCGACGATCATTATTCATCTGGTTTCGGCAGCCAAAATGTGCTCACATATTTGTCCACCACACGTGCGTTCAGTTTTCTTTAAGTATTCTTTAAAACATGTCTTGCCGTCCGGCCCCCGCGACGAAACTTCATATGCATGCTGAAAAACATTGCAACGCTCTTTGTTGCAAGGTAATGCGCGTTTGCACGCGCTGTTTCGAGCTGTTCGAGCCACGGGCGTAGTCGGGATTCAATTTCGGGGGTGTTCCTATTCCTTATATGTACGTTCGTGCACGTGTTTGTATATGTGCGTGTATATATGTACATACAAACTAAAAATTTCAGGGGGTTCGCACCGCTCCGGCTACGCCAATCAATCAAGCGTAGCCTGCATCAAAAAGTGTCATCTTGCTCAGCGCTTGCGAACAATTACCGCATGCAGGTCGCGACCAGCAGACAAAAAAGCAAATCTGCCTCCTGCGCGCGCGAGGAGTTGCTTCACGGCAGAGCTGGAACACAAAGGCGGGTCTATGCGCAACTCTGCTCGCTGCGGAAGCGTATAATTTAATATTTGGGGTTTTACGTGCCAAAACCACTTTCTGATTATGAGGCACGCCGCAGTGGAGGACTCCGGAAATTTTGACCACCTGGGGTTCTTTAACGTGCACCTAAATCTAAGCACACGGGTGTTTTCGCATTTCGCCCCCATCGAAATGCGGCCGCCGTGGCCGGGATTCGATCCCGCGACCTCGTGCCCAGCAGCCCAACACCATAGCCACTGAGCAACCACGGCGGGTGCGGAAGCGTATACAGGGACACTAGGCGCGATTTTCAGTCAGCGACACAGCGAATTCCGTCGCTCAGCGACCGCCGCGACGTCGTGGGCTCTCAGCGACTGGATTCCAAAAAGTTGGTCGCGCCGTCGCTGAGTCGCAGCGATCGGCGAGATGCGGGAGGGGCAATGTGTGACGAAACAAAGCGCCGTCAAAATAGGCGCTTTCCTGTTTTCCCGCGCGTTGGTAGCTGTGTGGAGCAATGCCAAGGTCGATTCAAATAGGTCGCGAAGCTTCGGGCGAAAAGCGGTTCAGTACAGATCGTCACCGACATCAGCATGGGGGGTTATGGGAGCAGCGATTGAAGCGCGACTATGTTTGGAGGGAACAAACATTGGGAAAGAAAAACGCGTTTTTTAATTCAAGCGAGACACAGTTAGATTCATTCAACGAAAATAATATTCCTAGTCAATTTTATATATTCATGACGAGTTAAGAAAATAAAGTTTATTTAATTTTATTATTATTAATAAATGCATTTCTTTTCAGCGCCCATCGCTACAGGGGGCGTTGATGCCACTATCACTCGCAATGCAATGCACGCCTTGAAATGGGCCGAAAAGCGCACTCGTAAAGTTCACCTGTTGAAATACGCCCCCCTCACAGTTTGTGCTTTCTTGCTTGTCGAAGTTTGTCTGAAGTTGGTGACGCGGGCAGCTTCATCGCTTCTTAATTTGTTTAGTCAAAAGTAGTGAGGTACGGCCGTCAGATAATTGTGTAGTTGTTTTCGTGCGACTGCGCTGGTCGACGGGCTTGGCATGCGACAATAGGATCAGCACTCTACACCTAAAGTTTTCGTCGGCCTCCAAAGAAAGTATGTTCTGTGCAGGGATGCGATTTCGACAACTGTACGGCTCGCCTTTTCCTGCATCGCTTTCCAAGCTGAAAGCTCGAAAAGCCCATAAGTCGAATGGCGGGGCATTTGAATATATAACTCCAAAGGCAGGACAATAAAACAAATTTCGCGCTGTCCACAACAAAATTACGTCACTTCTGCTTTATACGGACATGGCGTCACATTATTTTTTCTCCCGCCGTAAGTGTTCCCACCACATACAGATGGCGCTAAGCCCCATGAACCGCCGATGGACCGCCATGTTTTGAACGTATGGGCTCCTATGGAAGTTTCGCTACCAGGTATATTTACCTTGGCAATGCCACGTTCCAGTTTTAGATATGTTATAATAGGGCGTACCCACCAACGTTTGCAGCTTACGAGCTTCATAAACATTTTTCTTTTCTTCCGCTTACACAAATCGTTTAAAATAAGAAGCTGCACGCTATCCAGGTCGGGACAAGCACGCCGCTTCAACATGAGGCACGTGCTCACTTGATCGCCACCGTTGTCAACCTCTTCATCGCTACAAATTGCGCCAGCTGCTTGTACATGCTCACTCAAGAGTAACTTGTTCTTCTGCGAAAGCAAATACTCACCCAGGAAAAGAAGTGGTGGCTTCCATAGCAACAACGAAACTAGAGTGTACTAAACGGAACCACCCCACCCACACCGCACAAGCCGCACGCTCATACCACCTCATACTTGCAGTGTTGTGCAGCGCCTCACTAACAGACTCTGCAAGCTGTCGTAAAGTCTGAACGCTTTTAAACGTTAAAAAATTGTGTACCTATTCTACTATCCAATAATAATAGGAGAGTTCGAATATTTTACTGGTTTCCATGTTGTTTTTATTTAACGATGCAGGCATGGATACTTCGTGAGCAGGAGGCAACCTTGCACATCGCTGCGACGGAAATCGCGCTGCCGCAAACGGATATGAAAACTCAGCGAAAATTGCTCTGCAGCGTGGGCAGCAGAATGATTTTTTTGCCCCAATTGCGCCATGTGAAGCAACCTTTAGTCTCAAAGATTTCCCATACGGGACGTTGTACGCTTTCACGTGAAAAACATAACAAAAAGAACTCACAAGAGCAAAACGAATGTCCGTATAACTGGAATTTTACTGCATCGATGAGTGTGTTTCCTGTAACCAAAGGATTATGTAGAATATCCAATGAAGCTGTAGGTATTGAATGACCACTTCGTTACCTTTTCAGGATATTTCCGTACTTAGCGAAGGCCACCGGTTGTTCCGCTGATGCTGTTAAGACATAAAACCCTGTGCGTCTGTTTTCTGACCTGCTCGTAAAACTGCATCGCGAGTTTGGCTCGTGTTTTGGTGCACGAAGAAAAACGTTGGTAGAAGAAACAGAAGACGATTGCCGATGTTGGCGGATATTAAAATCCTTGTCGACAGCTATTCGCTTTATGGAAAAAAAAGGGTGCAGATAAAGGTGCAGGTGTGCTACTGTGAGGCTATTCAGGTGGAGTTTGTGACTTCAATTGCGTAATTCCGTAGATAATATACACGCCGTTCTTGTGCACAACTGTAGGGGCAGTATTGGTGGCTGTATTGATTCGTGAAAGCGAAACCTTGGCTTTGGCTGTACTGCTTAGATAAAGTGACTGTACTAATCCGAGAAAGCCAAATAAAGAGATTCGGTTTGAGGGCTCCTACAAGGCCTCAGTGGAAGTGCTAGTGTCACTGAATGCTGTAGGGCGTTTTTTTTTTCAATTGGTTCAATACGAGAGAAGATAGGAGAAATCAAAATGTCGAGTTGCGATGCTACCAGGAGACGAGCTTCAGCGCCAACGTAGACGCTTTCTCCTTCTACTTCGGCTACGGTGCGCAAATGACTCTTGTTCCCTGTCTTCTCCCATGCTGGGGATTTTTGTGTAACCATATAGCCTGCTTTTATTTTTCTTCTCTTCATCTCTTTGTTGCACGCCGCACTCCGATGTGGTGGTATTCTGCGTTGTGCGCTGGATAATTCACCTAGGTCACGTACCGTAGTCGGTGACGTTGGAGGCAAACTCTTCGCTTAACTCTCGGCTTGCAGCCAAGAGTTTGGAAGCGCGAATCCTTCCAGACGAAGCGCGCGCAGACGTCCGTCAGAAATATCAGTTGTTTCCGCATGGTGAAGTCGTTTGATACTTTGCAAACCCGATTGCAACCAGGTGATGTATGCGACGCAATTGTCGGTTTGTAATGGAAAAAAAATAATCTGGTTAGGTGGGCTTTGAAGGGGCGGCCGGCAGGGACCCCTCTCACGCTGGCTCACTCACCCAGTGGCCTGCGGAGCGTGCTCGTATTGAAGACGCAGAGTATGGAACTCGCGCGCTTCTTGATCGAGCCAGTGGCCGCTTTGCGAGGAGGGAACTGCTCCTGGCACGGCGGCTGGTTCTCGAC